>NW_011495061.1:265703-303378 GCF_000754665.1 Bison bison bison | reverse complement strand
GAAAGGCAACCCAACCAGTCCCAAAGAAACTTCTCCACCAGCATCGCACCGGTGCCTGAGTGGAGATATGTCGCGCCACGTTCATTTCTGAAAGCAAAGGTCCTCCCCGCACTGAGGAAAGACCCGAGCCTACCCTAGATTGTGATAGCAAGACAACTGGACTTCCGACTCTGCCCGTCCTGTCTGGCAGTCTCATCCAGCTGGGCCCCGGGCAAACGCCTCTGGACGCGAGGAGATGCGGCCGGCCTCCAAAGTGCCTGGGGCGGTGGGGAAGCTGTCCTCCCCTAGCTGCTTTCTCGACTGCCTCATGGGCCCGTGACCCGCTGGAGGGGCACCTGAGGCCCCTCAGCGACCACCTCTCGCGTTTTTCTTTCTTTGGCTTGGCTGATGGCTTCAAACCCCAAACCCTCCATCAAACGGCAGACCGGGAATTTGCGATGGAACATCTCCGACCTCGAGGGCCAACTCTGGCTCCTGACTGCGCTAGTCGGCGTGGCAAGGAACAGAGAACGTTCCGATGGCTTGTTTCCCCCGCATGGCTACCTACGCCGCACCATGCCCTCCGCACATAGAGAGGACAAAGAATGATGAGCAGTATCTTCCCCCGAGAACACGAACAAGCGTGCCCTGCACGAGGAAGCGGAGCCACCCACAGTCCGCCCTCATCATCACCACGCATCTTCCTCCGCCCCATCGTCTCAAATGGACTTACTGCTTGCCCCATCCACACCCTCTGAAGAAGGAGGAGGAGGAGGAGAAGAAGAATGTCGATTGGAGTGGCTTGGCAAAGGGAATGGGAATGTGGCCTTACGTTGGGCGAAATCCGTGCAAAAGAGAGAAAATCCTGGTTGATCTCGCTTCTCTGTGCCATGAGAAGGAGGCAAGAGGACAGCAAGGGTGTGAGCACTTGGATCATAAAGCACAAAGCGGTAGGCTCCTAGGATGGGATGGGGGAGCGGGAGGTGGGAGGGGTGCAATAGGCTAAGGAAGAAAATGGGGTCAGGGCCCTTCTTTCCTAGTAAGGACCAACGGAATCAACAGTCCAGCTATGGTAAACCTGTGGACGGTCAAACCCCCATAGTCCTGGAAGGCAAGCATAATGTCCAGGACGGGAGAGCAAACAAACACACATGTCACACACCGAGAAGGAAAGCAGCAGTCATCCTCCTCCAGGAGGGAAATTCGTTCACTTCATTTCAGTTCAGTCGGTAACTCGTATTCCTCTCTTTCCTACCCCATGTACTGCAACTTCCAGGATTCCATATCCATTGGGTAGTCTCCGAATTTAGTGTGTCTATTATCCTTTGTGTTGGTGGTACCATCCTGCCATCTCATCGTGAATTGTCTCCTTTTCCTGCCTTCAATTTTTCTCACCCTCAGTGTCTTTTCAAATGAATCATTTCTTTTCATCAGATGTCCAAGTTATTGGAGTTTCACCTTCAGTATCAGTCCTTCCAGTGAACATCTAAGACTGATTTCCTTTAGGAAGGATTGGTTTTATCTCTTTGCAGCCAAGGTACTCTCAACAGTCTTCTCCAACACCACAGTTCACAAGCATCAGTTCTTCGGTGCTCAGCTTTCTTTATAGTCCATTTTCTCTTTCATACACACCTATTGGGCAAACCATAGCCTTAACGAAAAGTACCTTTTTTGGCAAAGTATTGTCTTTGTTTTATCATATGCTGAGTTGATTAGTCATAACTTTTTTTCCAAGGAGCAAGCATCTTTTAATTTCATGGCTACAGTCACCGTCTGCAATGATTTTGAAGCCCCAAAGTAATATAAGCTGAGTTCTCCGCCATAGCAGCAGAGAGACTTTGAGGCAGAAACGCCCAGATAAGCCATTTCTAGCTCACAGACTCTGAGCAGTTTAATAGGCAAGGTTTAGTAATGCAGTCTTGGAGTAATGCTGCCAGAGAGGAACAGAAAGCACAGTCTACCAGGAACCAGGAACTGACCTCACCACTCACCACCATCTCCTACCAGCCTCCCTCCAGAGACAACGCTCACCTTCCGAGCCTCACCTGGCCAGCTCACTTCTGCCTTCATGTTTCTGTGTAAGGGCTGCCTGCTTTCAGACATGCTTCTCCTAGAATTGTGCAGGCCCAGCTCCTTCCTTTCATCCTGGTCACCACAGCAAGGCCTTTTAGACCCTCCTGACCACTGACTCCAAGCCCTCCCTCACAACGCCCTTTTTTATTTTCAGTAGAGCACTTTTCTTTTCCTTCCCCTGTCTGGCTTCCATACTTTTCTCTTTCTTCACTCTAGATCGAGAGCTCCTTGAAAGGCAGGGGCCGCTGTTCATTTTCAGCACTGTTCTTGGTACCACTGAGTCACCGGGCATAGAGTGAGTACTCACAGCCTGGGTGCTGAGTAAATAAACGGGACGATCCTGGGGCTCCCCTTCCTCTTCTGTCCAGGTCAGTCTCTTGAGATGATCACTCTTGTTAGGAAGCGCATGCTGTTTCTGAGGTGGGGGCGTGGCCAGAATGACCTCCGCCATCCTTTTTCTCTCTCCAGTTGCTCCAGCAAATCTCAGCCAGCAGCCCCGACCCGGTGCCTCCTGGTGGCCCGCGCTAGCATTGCAGGACTAACCCGAACCTTCATTCAGGTCTTCAAGGCGGAGGCTCTCCAGAGTTCCAGAGGTGAAAGTGTACTTCAGGCAGGCTTCCAGGGCTGTGGAAAGACCCAGGAATCTCCTCATTTTTCATTTCCTCTCCTCTCTTTGGGGTTTAGTTCGTTCATGTTGCATCCTCGGCTCAGACAGAGCAATAATTTCCTCCTACTTTCAAATTAGAACCTCTGGAATCCGGTTAGGGCTGGTCTTCTTTCTGGAACCCTGACTCTGGGTCCACAACTGAGCCCTCTCCTGCTCACCACAAGCCCTTGTTCCTTCAGCTCCTCTCTCCTCTGAGGGACCTCTGTGAGTGGAAAGCATTTTTCCAAGCTCTCAGACACAGGGGTCAATGGTGGAGAACCAAGGTCGACAGATTTCCCAAGCATACTGAGTGAACGCTTGGGGGGCCCAACAGCAAGCACACAATGTTCAGGAAAGGAAAGCAAGTCCTTCTGCCCTGTAGCACCGTCTATACTGGGGAATGGGGTGTGTGCTCAGCCTGGTTTTAACGCCCAGAAAAGTGGACTGTGGGACTGAGACCGCGTTCACTGGAGAACACTGAGGAGAGGGCCCACACCCAGGCAGGACTCGGGGAACGTGGAGAATCCCCCTCACGCTTTGGACTTCTGAACGCAGTGCCCGTTGCCAGGAGCGGGGTGTGGAGGCCCCTGCTCCATGGCAGAGCTGCCTCCAGCCCTTCCTGCTCTACCAGCCCTGACACTGTGTTCTCCTCCTTTACCATCTCACATCGTCCCCACTGTGGACCCTATTTCTGTTTGTGCCTGCTTGTGTGAGCATGAAAATGCAGAGAGAATAATGGCCCAAGTGGGGCCAGGTTGGTAGAGTTCACCAGGAACTTAGAGTCTCACTTCCAAACCAAGCATGATGGATAGGACTGCGAACTGGCTTAGGGAGCTGGGGTCCTCACTTTCCTACTGGCCTCTGCTCACATACTGTGTTCCAGACAATCTGCCTCTTTCTAGGCTTTAGTTTTCAAATTATACCAAGAGGGCTTGGATAAAAAGGTGCATTAGCTCATGCACAGGCAAACGTGTTCTCTGACTCCAGCAACAATAGATGGGTTATTGGCATGGGTGGTCTCAGGAGACCTGTGCTCCTGATGTGGACAGAGGCAGGTGAGCTTGTAGCAGGAGTGGCCAGGACACCTGTCCTGTCCCAGCACCAGCCAGAGGGCATGTGCAGGCCCAGGGACAGTGAGCGCACCCGTGCCCGCCTCCCTGCACAGTCACCGACACTGGACCAAGGGCTCCGCTCCGAAGGGAGTTGTTTCTGGTGCCCCACCTGCAGCCTCTGAAAGGCCCGCATTTTCTGGAGCCCTAAGGACAGATGATTCACATGGTAGTGGTTCCCAGCAAGTAAATGGAATGTGGAAGGGATATTTGCCGTGTGTACGCTCAGGCTATGCAAACACGCCCCGTGATGTGCCATACATTTCCCCTTTACAACGAAGTGAAATAAGCCCAAGGAACATGCCTGCATTTGAAAGCACATGTTGAGGATGGAAAATCCACAAATTAAAGGTTGCTGAGTCCCAGAATCTCTGACTGGAGGAAAATCAACAAGAAGAATCGCTTGCTATTGGAAACTCATTTTATTTTATTTGTATTGGGCTGTTAATGAAGAGAGCTTGCCAGGTGGTGCTAATGGTAACAACTGAGAGTGTTAGCAGCCTGGGTAGGGAGGCCAGAGGTCCCAAAGCAGCAGGAAGAAACGAACTGCAAGTGGCAGACTCCTTTCCCTTCTCTGTTGAGGACACCTGGTTCCCTCTGAACTTGACTTTTCTCAAACCTGGAGCTAACCAATGAGGTTTTCTTATGGAAACGTTTTTCTTAAGCTATGCTAATGAAACTATGTACTGGCTTTGGGATCTCACTTTCTTCAAATCGGTTCTGCTTGAGACTAACTTTTGTCTCAAACCTTGGGCTGTTAATGGCTCAACAGATCAGTATTCATGTCAGTTGTTTCCTGGCTGGGGACGACACACCTTGTGCCATTCTATCTCGAAAACGCTCATTGTGGGAGAGGGGCCTGGTGACGCTCCCTCGGCCTTGAGGCGTCTCTCTACCCGAGATGGGTCCAAACCCATGTCCATTGAGTCCGTGATGCCATCCAACCATCTCATCCTCTGTCGTCCCCTCCTGCCCTCAATCTTTCCCAGCATCAGGGTCTTTGCAAATGACTCAGCTCTTCTCATCAGGTGGCCAAAGTATTGGAGTTTCAGCTTCAGCATCAGTCCTTCCAATGGATATTCAGGACTGATTTCCTTTAGGATGGACTGGTTGGATCTCCTTGCAGTCCGAGGGACTCTCAAGAGTCTTCTCTCTCAGGACTATGTGCCTGGTAGCCATGGGGATAAGATGCCTTTGGCCGAACTGGCCTCCCAGACTGACAAACATGAGATTCCATACCAAGATTTCCCATTGCCAAAAGGCTTGTAATAATCCCCTATATAGTCAGTCACCTTTGTAAGCTTTATGGCACCCATTGGTGTAGGCTACCATGTCTAACCAGCTGACTCTTCTGATTATGAATCATGGCTGTAACCTGACTGTATCTCCCTTTAACACTTTCCAGGCTAGGTTTAAGGAATTTGGGGATGAGTACACTTAAGGTATATAAGGTTTTCACAAAAGTCGGTCGGGGTCCTTGGCTAAGAGGAGACTCTACCTTGGGCCTGCTGGTGTAATAAACTGCACTCCACTATCCACATGCCAACGCCTTTGATTGTGTGGATCACAATAAACTGGAAAATTCTGAAGCAGATGGGAATTCCAGACCACCTGCCCTGCGCTTGAGAAACCTGTATGCAGGTCAGGAATCAACAGTTAGAACTGGACATGGAACAACAGACTGGTTCCAAATAGGAAAAGGAGTATGTCAAGGCTGTATATTGTCACCCTGCTTATTTAACTTATACGCAGAGTACATCACGAGAAATGCTGGGCTGGAAGAAGCACAAGCTGGAATCAAGATTGCTGGGAGAAATATCAATAACCTCAGATATGCAGAAGACACCACCCTTATGGCAGAAAGTGACGAAGAACTAAAAAGCCTCTTAATGAAAGTGAAAAAGGAGAGTGAAAAAGTTGTCTTAAAGCTCAACATTCAGAAAGCTAAGATCATGGCATCTGGGCCCATCACTTCTTGGGAAATAGATGGGGAAACAGTGAAAACGGTGTCAGACTTTATTGTTTTGGGCTCCAAAATCACTACAGATGATGATTGCAACCATGAAATTAAAAGATGCTTACTCCTGGAAGGAAAGTTATGACCAACATAGATAGCATTATTAAAAAGCAGAGACATTACTTTGTCAACAAAGGTCCATCTAGTCAAGGCTATGGTTTTTCCAGTATTCATATATGGAGGTGAGAGTTGGACTATAAAGAAAGCTGAGAGCTGAAGAATTGATGCTTTTGAACTGTGGTGTTGGAGAAGACTCTTGAGAGTCCTTTGGACTGCAAGGAGATCCAACCAGTCCATCCTAAAGGAGATCGGTCCTGGGTGTTCATTGGAGGGACTGATGTTGACGCTGAAACTCCAATACTTTGGCCACCTGATGCAAAGAGGTGAGTCATTTGATAAGCCCCTGATGGTGGGAAAGATTGAGGGCAGGAGGATAAGGGGATGACAGAGGATGAGATGGTTGGATGGCATCACTAACTCAATGGACATGGGTTTGGGTAGACTTGGGAGTTGGTTATGGACAGGGAGGCCTGACGTGCTGCGGTTCATGGGGTTGCAAAGAGTCGGACATGACTGAGCGACTGAACTGAACTATCTGCATTGTCTGAGTGAGTTTGTTTCCCAGAACGCGTGGCTACAACAGATTTGCTAAATGAGGGAAAAGCACAGTTTAATTCCTTGCCTGACAAGCTCAAAGATATGCCGGCTGTATCCCATTGCTTCAGATAGCTATTGATTCCTTGGAATTAACTCTGGACTCCTATTCTGAAATGGCGAAAAGTCCATAGATATTCCACTTCCATCTTCTGTTTCAGTTACTTGTGATTGTGATCAAGGCTGGATAGTAGTTTAGAAAATTTTATCCCAAGCAGAGCAGCTGTCCTCTGTGTCTAATGGGTTAAACATCCAGTGGAGAATCTGATGGTGGATACTGGGGGCTCTTTTCTAGGAATTGAAATGGATACGGTCACTGTGGCACAGAATAGAGGCATTCCCTCCCGCTGCCCAGAAGACCTAAAAGCCAGATGACACTCTTATTCTTCAAGCATGGCTCCAAGGAGTCAGGCGCACCCTAGGCATGAGAGCAGGCATGGCTGGATCAGAGCATCACAAGTGCCATCTGCAGATAGGCCAAGCACTGAGATTTTCTGTGACTCAGCATTCATGAACAGTATGAAAAAGCAAAAAGGTATGACACTGAAAACCCCCTCAGGTCGGTGGGAGTCCAGTGTGCTACTGGAGAAGAGTGGAGAAATAGCTCCAGAAAGAATGAAGAGGCTGCGCCAGAGTGGAACCGGCGCCCACTTGTGGAGGTGTCCCGTGGTGAAAGTAAAGTCGGATGCCGTAAAGAACGATATTGCCTAGGAGCCTGTAATGTTAGGCCCATGAATCAAGGTACATTGGAAGTGGTCAAACAGGAGATGGCAAGAGTGAACATCGACATTTTAATCAGTGAACTAAAATGGATGGGAATGGACGAATTTAATTCAGATGACCATTATATTTATTACCGTGGGCAAGAATCCCTT
This sequence comes from Bison bison bison, assembly GCF_000754665.1. Classification (NCBI taxonomy): domain Eukaryota; kingdom Metazoa; phylum Chordata; class Mammalia; order Artiodactyla; family Bovidae; genus Bison; species Bison bison. The sequence continues at coordinate 296,025 of NW_011495061.1, read as the reverse complement.
AGAAGAAATGGAGTAGTCCTCAAAGTCAACAAAAGAGTCTGAAATGGAGTACTTGGGTGCAATCTCAAAAATGACAGAAAGATCTCAGTTCATTTCCAAGGCAAAACATTCAGCATAAAAATAATTCAAGTCTATGCCTCAACCACTAATGCCAGAGAAGAACAAGGCCTTCTAGAATTAACACCAAAAAAAAAAAAAGTTCTTTTCATCATAGGGGTTGTTGTTCAGTCACTCAGTCATGTCTGACTCTTTTGTGACCCTATGGACTGAAGTACAGACTCTCTGTCCTTCAGCATCTCCCAAAGTTTGCTCAAACTTATGTCCATTGAGTTGGTGATGCCATGCAACTGTCTCATCCTCCGTCATCCCCTTCTCCTCCTGCCCTCAGTCTTTCCCAGCATCAGGGTCTTTTCTAATGAGTCAGCTCTTTGCATCAGGTGGCCAAAGCATTGGAGGTTCAGCTTTAGCATCAGTCCTTTCAGTGAATATTCCGGGTTGATTTCCTGTCAGATTGACTGGTTTCATGTCCTTGCTGTCCAGGAGACTCTCAAGAGTCTCCTCCAGCACAACAGTTCAAAGGCATCAATTCTTTTGTGCTGTCTTTTTTATTGTCCAACTCTCACATCCATACACGACTACTGGAAAAACCACAGATTTGACTATATGGACCTTTGTAAGCAAAGTCTCTCTGCTTTTTAATATGCTGTCTAGGTTCATCCTAGTTTTTCTTCTAATGAGCAAGCATCTTTTAATTTCATGGCTGCAGTCAACAAACTACAGTGATTTTGGAAACCAAGAAAATAAAGTCTGTTACTGTGTCTGTTTTCCATTCTATTTGCCATGAAGTGAAGATGCCGTGATCCTCATTTTTTTTATGTTGAGCTTTAAGCCAGCTTTTTCGTCTCCTCTTTCACCTTCATCAAGAGACTCTTTTTTTCCTCTTTGCTTTCTGCCATAAGGGTGGTGTCATCTGCATATCTGAGGTTATTGATATTTCTCCTGGGAAATCTTGATTCCAGCTTGTGATTCATCCAGCCTGGCATTTCGCATGATATATTCTGCATATAAGTTAAATAAGCAAGGTGACGATATACAGCCTTGATGTACTCCTTTCCCAATTTTGAATCAGTCAGTTGCTTCCATTTCATGTTCTAACTGTTGCTTCTTGACCTGCATACAGCTTTCTCAGGAGGCAGGTAACATGATCTGGTATTCCCATCTCTTGAAGAATTTTCCACAGTTTGTTGTGATCCACACAGTTGAAGCCTTTAGCATAGTCAAGAAAGCAGAAGTAGATGTCTTTCTGGAACTCTCTTGCTTTTTCTATGATCCAACGGATGTTGGGAATTTGATCTCTGGTTTCTCTGCCTTTTATAAATCCAGCTTGAATATCTGGAAGTTCTTGATTCACATACTGTTGAGCCTGGCTTGGAGAATTTTGAGCACTACTTTGCTAGTATGTGAAATAAGTGCCATTGTGCAGTAGTTTGAACATTCTTTGGCATTGCCCTTCTTTGGGATTGGAATGAAAACTGACTTTTTCTAGTCTTGTGGTCACTGCTGAGTTTTCTATATTTGGGGGGCATATTGAGTGCAGCACTTTCACAGCATCATCTTTTAGGATTTGAAATAGCTCAGTTGGAATTCCATCACCTCCACTAGCTTTGTTTGTAGTGACTGGAATGCAAAAGTAGGAAGTCAAGAGATACCTGGAGTAACAGACAGGTTTGGTCTTGGAATACAAAATGAAGCAGGGCAAAGGCTAACAGAGTTTTGCCAAGAGAACGCGCTGGTCATAGCAAAAACCCTCTTCCAGCAACACAAGAGATGACTACATATGGACATCACCAGATGGTCAATACCAAAATCAGATTGATTATATTCTTTGCATCCAAAGATGGAAAAGCTCTATACAGTCAGCAAAAACAAGACCAGGAGTTAACTACAGCTCAGATAATGAGCTCATTATTGCAAAATGCAAACTTAAATTGAAGAAAGTAGGGAAAACCATTAGGCCATTCGGGTATGATGTGATCAAATCCCTATGGGTATACAGTGGAGGAGACAAATAAATTCAAGGGGTTTAGGTCTGATAGAGTGTCTGAAGAACTATGGATGGAAGTTCATAAAATTTTACAGGAGGCAGTGACCAAAACCATCCCCAAAAGAAAGAAATGGTTGTCAGAGGAGGCCTTACAAAGAGCTGAGAAAAGAAGAGAAGTGAAAGGCAAAAGAGAAAAGGAAAGATATACCCATCTGAATGCAGAGTTCCAAAGAATAGAAAGGAGAGATAAGAAAACTCTTCTTAACTGAATGCAAAGAAATAGAGGAAAGCAACAGGATGGGAAAGATTAGAGAGCTCGTTGAGAAAGCTGGAGATACGCACTATGTGACAGTGGCCAAGCTACATTTTATTTGGGGCAAAACGAGGACTGAGCCCAGGAGACAGTATCTGAGATAATTCTGAGAGACTGCTCCAAAGAGGCAGTAGGGGGAGGTTAGTATATAGGATTTTGGTGAATGGGGAGTTCAATGCAATCAAGCACTTATTTTACAAAAGGTTTTCTGCTGGTCCCGAGCTGATGTCACCATGAAGGGATTTAGTGATTTTCTAGATATGAAGAAATGTAAGAGTTGGGATCAAGAAATCAGTTCCTGAAAATATCTGACTATCTAAAAGACCTGTTCCAGCAGTTTCCCTGGAGCAGAGTGCCTGGTTCTCCACCCTAGGTTCCCCTCAGCAGAAGTTGATGGTCCACAGCTTCAGCAGCACAGGGTCAATCTCCGCTGAGGCAGCTGGCAAATCCCCTGTTGCAGGTGAGTCTCTGGCCAATGCTCCTCACAAGTGCCAATTTGCAGCTGACATAGATATCACATGGACGTAGTCGAGAAAATACTGAAAAGGTAAAGCAGAGATGTATTAAAGCGCGCTATGTTAGGTTTGTCAACCGCAAACTGGCACTTGCAATGGTCACTTGCCTTCCACCTCTACAAGGATCAGATAATGTGCTGCTGCAGCTGCTGATTTTCAACACCCCTTGAAAGCAGTTCAGGCTGGAGAGCAGAAATGAAGCCCCCTGTGCTCTGGGAAAAACTGGTGGAACAAGTCTTCAGATAGATATTTTCAGGAGTCAAGTTTATAAGGCCAATTCTTGTATCTCCTGGTATCTAGAAAAGGGCTAAAATCCTTCATGGTGGTTAAGTCGACAGGTTTTATATTTTAAGGGATCAGAACTTATTATACTTTTGCTTTCCCATTGAGAAATGGAATATTTCCTGCCATGTCAGTAACAAATGATTTCACAGTCATCAGTGATTGCAGCCACCAGCCAAGGTGAGCTGGTGAAGCCCTGAGGGGACTCAGGAGGGAAAGACTATCTGCCCTCTGGCAGCCTTCAGACTGCAGCTATGCCCCATGGCGAGCCCTGAGGGAACTCAAGATGTGAAAATGCGGTAGGATATAGATGGGTCCCAGGCTGCACACCTGGTGATTGTCAAGGGGAGTAAAGTTGAAGCTTTGCTCTCACCCAGACACTCCAAGGACAAAGCTAGTGGCAAACACTGAGCTCTGCTGAAGTAGAGATACAGTGCCCACTCCTTAGGTCAAGGAGGACTTCTCTGCGCACACATGTGCAGGAAGGCTTGTTGAGGGTCAGAAAGGGAAGGGAGTCCCACCCCATAAGTGTGGACATACACCTACAGGCTTGTGTGGTGGAATCCATATTAGCAGAAATTTGCACAAGCATCTTAGGGTCGAAGACCAGCCAGGTGTGAGAAAAGAAATAAAATAATTGGCCAAATGTAAACAAAGACCCTATATAAGGACACCCCTATATGAGTGCTTTAAATCAGCTTCTTACTGCACTTCCCGTTCAGGACACCGTGCTCCTCTCCCAGTGTGTGTTACTGTCATGCTTCTGACATAAATAAATTATTTCTCTGAGTGCTCGCCTATATGTTGCGCTGTGTCTCTATATAAAAATCTTTGCACTTGTTCTGCAGTTTTTGCCTGCTTGAAACATTTTTGCTTTCAAATGGAGTAAGAATCAAGGAAGTTAGCTTGTAGCCTCTGGCCACTGGTGGACTGGCAGCCAGATTCACTTCCTAGATGGGGAAATAAGATCCTACTTCAAGACTAAGACTGTGCCCCCAATGCAGGGGGCCCGGGTTCTGTCCCTAGTCAAGGAATTAGGTCCCACATGCCACAACTAAAAAGTCCCACGTGCCACAGCCCAGTCTTGGCACAGCCAAATAAATAAATAAAGACTGCTATTCCTTCCAGAACAAAACCACAGGATCCTGTCCCCATGCAGCTGAGATGCATATCAAAGGAATGATTTCAGTGAGGCCAGCCTCTTGCATCTTCCCACATATAGAAAAGTGCTAAATTCATTCACTTGAGATATCTGGCTTTCTTTTAATTAACAATAATCTTTGATGTTCTGACTACTTGCCCTTTGTGCAAAACTTCTATATAACCTGGCTCCCCCCTCACCTCAGAGCAGTTCCCTCAGGTTTTCTTGAGGTGCTGTCTCCCTGTTTTGAATCCTAAAAATTCCTGCTGAAGAAAACGTAACTCTAAACTTGTAGGTTGTGCATAATTTTTAAGCCAGCACTTTACTGTCTTTAAGGGGAAGGCAATGGCACCCCACTCCAGTACTCTTGCCTGGAAAGCCCCATGGACAGAGGAGCCTGGTTGGCTGCAGTCCGTGGGGTCGCTAAGAGTCAGACACGACTGAGCAACTTCACTTTCACTTTTCACTTTCATACATTGGAGAAGGAAATGGCAACCCACTCCAGTGATCTTGCCTGGAGAATCCCAGGAACGGGGGAGCCTGGTGGGCTGCCATCTATGGGGTCGCACAGAGTCTGACACGACTGAAGTGACTTAGCATATTTTTTGTCATTGTGAGGGCATTAGCCCTGAAGCCAGGGAAGGCTTTAACCCATCAAATAAAAATGAGGTTTGTCAGGGAGCCGGGAAAAGCCAAATGGCCTCCTTGGATTTCCCATAGCCCTGACTCCTTGATTTACAGCTACTGTTCATGCATTTTTAATTCCTCATTTTAGGAGTAGATTGTTGCCATGTTTTAAGGACGTCAGAATGGCAAAAGTCTAACAGTGAAGCGTTATTTTTTTGTGGAGGCAGAATGAGCTTTTACATGTTCCAAAATCTTAAATAACGCTTATTTACTTTACCAAAGTAAGAAAAGATTTTAAAAACAAATATAAATCACTTAAAGGCAAAGAAATTCATAATCTGTTTTTGAAAGCCTCATTCTAAGAACTCTTTGTTCTCTTAACATAGACAGTAGACTAAATCCCAGTCTGGTACCAGCTTACCAGATAACAAACAAACAAAATGTGCTTAACGGTGAATCTTAGAAGTCTTTTCCATAAATCTTGAAGTAGCAGTATTCTTGCAAAGGCATCAGAATGAAGCCATAGAAGGCATGCTTAAAATCTGATTAAATTGCAATTGACAAAGTAGCCTGGTCATTGCTGTGATATGTAACACTTTAATATGATAACTAGAATTATAACTGACAACATTTTACCAGGACATATCAGATTTTCATGAATTTCACATAATTTCTAGAATATCTATATTAGTAACATCAACCATACAATATAACCTGACAAGACTCACTACTCCTCCAAGAGTACTTCCCATGTAATTTAACATGGCAAATGAACTCAGGTAGTTTAATATCTCTCTTTGGGATGTCTCAGGGACCCTCTGAAGCACCCCAAAGTTAGCTAGACGTCAAATGATTTAGGAAATGTTTTCAATAAATATCAAACGGGTTTATAACACTCAGTTGAATAGGAACATAAGTCGCTATGAAACAATAGCTACTCACTTAGCCAAAGTTAACAAAGATTTCAAAGGTAAACGTAGATCACTTCAGAGATAAAGAAACTTAAAATCCATTATCAAAGGCAGTTCAACATCTCAAGAAAACTTGTATTTATGCACAAAACTCTTCCCTTGGGGTCCACTTCCCATAAAACCTCATCACGTTCTGTACCCATTACTTTGTTCTCCTGCCTGAAACAGCCACCTGTAAGTCAGACCCACTTCCTTCTCCCTTCATAAAATGTAATTTCATGTCTCATATCTTTTTTACTGAAAACACACATCTTACTTTCCTTAAGCAACCAAGAACTGGCCTTTATATTAGCATTCTATAGATTGGTGAACATAATTACCAGTGATAATTTCTAAAGAAAATTCTATAGAACATCTCAGGATGGTATCAAACATTATTCATTAATAGTCCAAAATCTCTAGTTTCTCTCTAAGAGGAAGTTAGTGTTCAGTAATGAATGTTTCAGAATCTTATTTTATTTGGAAATGACCTAGCTATTCAATAAGCTTCTGTCACTTAGTTTAGCACCCCCCTAGAAATTCAAGTTGAGAAGGCAATGGCAGCCCACTCCAGTACTCTTGCCTGGAAAATCCCATGGGGTCACTAAGAATCGGAAATGACTAAGCGACTTCCCTTTCACTGTTCATGTTCATACATTGGAGAAGGAAATGGCAACCCACTCCAGTGTTCTTGCCTGGAGAATCCCTGGGATGGGGGAGCCTGGTAGGCTGCCGTCTATGGGGTCACACAGAGTCGGACATGACTGAAGCAACTTAGCAGCAGCAGCAGCAGCAGCAGCAGAAATTCAAGTTATCCCAATCTGGAGAGACTATTTTAGACAGACATTCTTAAAATATAATTATTCTTAATAATCAGATCAGATCAGATCAGTCACTCAGTCGTGTCCGACTCTTTGCGACCCCATGAATCCCAGCACGCCAGGCCCCCCTGTCCATCACCAACTCCCGGAGTTCACTCGATGACTCTCGTCCATCGAGTCAGTGATGCCATCCAGCCATCTCATCCTCTGTCATCCCCTTCTCCTCCTGCCCCCAATCCCTCCCAGCATCAGAGTCTTTGCCAATGAGTCAACTCTTCGAATGAGGTGGCCAAAGTACTGGAGTTTCAGCGTTAGCATCATTCCTTCCAAAGAAATCCCAGGGCTGATCTCCTTCAGAATGGACTGGTTGGATCTCCTTGCAGTCCAAGGGACTCTCAAGAGTCTTCTCCAACACCACACTTCAAAAGCATCAATTCTTCGGCCTTCAGCCTTCTTCACAGTCCAACTCTCACATCCATACATGACCACAGGAAAAACCATAGCCTTGACTAGACGAACCTTTGTGGGCAAAGTAATGTCTCTGCTTTTCAATATGCTATCTAGGTTGGTCATAACTTTCCCTCCGAGGAGTAAGCGTCTTTTATTCTTAATAGTTTATCTAAAAGTTCATATCTCATTTACATTTTTTACAAGTTTTTTTTCCCTAGAGGTACTTTCCTTGTTGACAAACTTGTAACAGATATAATAATATAACAATATTTAACTTATAATAAACCTAGGCACAATTAAAATATTATGCTTAATGTTAATGACTCTTAGACATGTCTATATTAGATTAGCAAACAAACATTAGTACTAGGTATTTAATATTGAATATTTCCCAGTTCACGTGAATCTGATATTCATTTAGGTTAATTTCTCTTGTTTTTAGAATTGTCTGATTTGTAAGTAGTTATTTTCCTTTGAAGTGAAGTGAAGTCTCTCAGTTGTGTCCAACTCTTTTCAATGGCATGGACTGTAGTCTAACAGGCTCCTCTGTCCATGGGATTTTCCAGGCAAGAATACTGGAGTGGGTTGCCATTTCCTTCCCCAGGCGATCTTCCTGACCCAGGGATTGACCCCGGGTCTCCTGCATTGTAGGCAGATGCTTTACCATCTGAGCCACCAGGGAAATGTGACCCTCAAATCTGTGGCCAGCTGGCTTTCAACCAGCATCCTGAAAGGACAGTCTTTTCAACAAGTGGAGGTGGAACAACTAGAGAGACGTTAAGTGAAACAAACCAACCAACTCCCCCAACCCTTCCTTTAAGAACGTTTATTCTTCAACTTTTCTTTGGCCAATTAAATTAGAACTCATTTACCATTTTGGCAATATTATTAAAACAAACAAACAAACACAAGACATACACTGAGACATACATAAATTGAGACAGACAGACAGAAATCTCATAGTTTTCCACTTGACATTTAAAATGTCTCTTTGACCGCCCCCCACCCCCCGCCATTTTTTTGAAGTTCTAATTTGCCCAAGGCTGAGGTCTCAGGCAAAGTGGGCTGTGTATTTCAGGGACATGAAAAGGGTTAACTTCAAGCTTTTCCCTAGGCAGTCTTTTTAACAAACTTATTGTTTTTAATTGCATTTGCAAATAGAACTGGTTTTGCAGTTTCCAAGAAAAAAAAAAACTTTCAGTTTAACCAGTTTTCTCCGGAGTCTAAAGAACATCATGGCCATCCTGTGTCAGAAAGTCACCTTTCCTTTCTGTGGTCATAGTTTATACCTGAATTATAGGCCAAATAGTGCTCAAATTGACTCTGCTGTCAGGGGCAGATCAGCTGGTAGAAATCGTGGATTGTCTCTCTGGTGGGAAGGGAGGTCTTTGTCCCATCAGAAGGATCTGAAGGGTTAAGGGAATTTGCAGGAGTGGGGGAAGCTTGGTCCTTCCCCACCCTGAGAAACAGGAGTAGTTACAAGGGAATTCTTTAGGATGTTCAGGGGTGGGGGAAGCTTGGTTCTCTCCCAACCTGAGAGATAAGCATAGTTAGAAGGGGATCTTCAGAATGTTAGGAGAGCTTTTGATCCTTCAGGCTTTTGAATATAGGAGAAAGACCTGGACCAAAGGGAACCTCAGAATCCTCTCCAAGAGATCATGTGGGCATGAAAGGTCGAGTAGGGGTCGTCTAGGAAACCTGATGGAGAGAGACAGAGGGGGACCGGAGACAGGGAGGCAACAGGAAGACATGCGGCATGAGTCCCTGAGACCCAGATTCCGACTGAGGGCCCCGAAGGACTGAACATAAGGAGATTCTAAGTTCTCTCACTGCTTTTGGAAAAAGCTAGTGTGCCTTTCAGAGGCCATTTTTTGGGGTCCCCCACGGTGCAGGAGTGCAGCTGGGAGGAGCTACCGCATGTCCAAAATCAGAGGCGGAAGCTAAGAGGTGCTACCTCATGTCCGAGGTAAGGAGCAGCGGCTGTGCTTTGCTGGAGCTGCCGTGAAGAGATACCCAACGTCCAAGGTAAGAGAAACCCAAGTAAGATGGCAGGCACTGAGAGAGGGCATCAGAGGGCAGACAGACGGAAACCACAATCACAGACAGCTAGCCAATCTGATCACACGGACTACAGCTTGTCTAACTCAATGAAACTAAGCAATGCCCGGTGGGGCCACCCAAGATGGACGGGTCATGGTGGAGAGGTCTGACAGAATGTGGTCCACTGGAGAGGGGAATGGCAAACCACTTCAGTATTCTTGACTCAAGAACCCCATGAACAGTATGAAAAGGCAAAAAGATAGGATACTGAAAGATGAACTCCCCAGGTCCGTAGGTGCCCAATATGCTACTGGAGATCAGTGGAGACATAACTCCGGAAAGAATGAAGGGATGGAGCCAAAGCAAAAACAACACCCAGTTGTGGATGGGAATGGTCTTAGAAGCAAGGTTCGATGCTGTAAAGAGCAATACTGCAGGGGAACCTGGAATGTTAGGTCCATGAATCAAGGTCCACTGGAAGTGGTCAAACAGGAGATGGCAAGAGCGAACATCGAGTTGGACTATAAAGAAAGCTGAGCACCGAAGAATTGATGCTTTTAAACTGTGGTGTTGGAGAAGACTCTTGAGAGTCCCTTGGACTGCAAGGAGATCCAATCAGTCCATTCTGAAGGAGATCAGTCCTGGGTGTTCATTGGAAGGACTGATGCTGAAGCTGAAATTCCACTACTTGGGCCACCTGATGTGAAAAGCCCCTGATGGTGGGAGAGATTGGGGGCAGAAGGAGAAGGGGACGACAGAGGATGAGATGGTTGGATGGCATCACCAACTCAATGGACATGAGTTTGAGTAAGCTCAGGGAGTTGGTGATGGACAGGGAGGCCTGGTGTGCTGCAGTCCATGGGGTCACAAAGAGTCGGACACGACTGAGCAACTGAACTGAACTGAGTTTGTATTTGGGCCAGGCCTTTTGCAGGGCTAAATTTTCTAGTTTCTGAGAATGTAGCCAAGGGCTGAGCCTGAGAGAGGCTCCCAGGATGTACCAGAGCTCAGTCTCAGCCTATCTGCCATAGAATGGGGTACTGAGGGTCACCGGCTGACAGAAAAGCGTCCCTTTTGTCCCAGTAATCTCCCCGTGTGACTAATGCACGGAAATGGCCGACTGACCCAACAGTCGTGCCCGACAGTGAGAGGTGACCCCTAAGAACCGTGCAGCTAGGGCACCGTGTGACCTGGGGAGAGACAGATTCCATACTTTTCACAAGTGCAAGGGGAACATTCTCCAAAACTGACCATATGTTAGGCCAGAAAATAAGTCTACTCTAAATAGACTCAAATCATACAAAGGAACTTTTTCCTGTCACAATGCAATGAAGTGAAAAATTAATAGTAGAAGGAAAAGTGGGAAAATCCACAAGTTTGTGAAGATTAAACACACTCTTAAATAACCAGTAGGCTAAAAAATAATTAAAAAAAGGAACTTAGAAAATACCTGGAGACAAATCAAACTATAAACAGAACATGCCAACATGTATGGGATTCTGCAAAAATATCACCAACAGTGAAATGTAAAGCTGGAATGCATACATTAAAAAGAAAGCTCAAATAAGCAACCTATCTTTACACCGAGGCAGAAAAGGGAGAGCAGACCAAACTCAAAGCTAGAAGAAGGAATGAAAATAGTAAAGATTAGCTCTCAGATAAATATACAGAAGAGGAAAACCAAAGAAATCAATTTTAAACAAAAGGTACTTCAAACAGGTCAACAGAAGTAACAAATCTTTAGATATACTGACTAAGAAAAAAGACAACTCAAATCAGCAACAAAGAGGAGACATAACTGCTGATATGAGAAAGCAGCACAGCGAGGGAGAGCTCTGAGCAGCTGGGCGCTGTGAGATGGGATACCTGATGCAATTCTGTTATTTAAGCCTCAGTCTGTGGTATTCTATTCTGGCAACCCTAGCAAACTAGCACAGCTTTATCCTCTTTCTTGCAAATAAAAGTTATGAAAATATAAAGTATCCGAAAGGAGGAAAAGAGACAAGGACGAACTACCTAGGGTGTTGAGAAAAATCTTTTTCTTTGTTTCTTACCAAAGTTAAAATAAAAACATCAAAACCACCAGAAAAACTCATAAATAGACATTTTAGAGAAGCCAAACAACAACCGTGGTAAAACAAACCAGAAAGTCATTCAGCTGATAAAAACTGTAAAATAACATAGTAAAATAAAAACAGTAAAATGCATTTTATTCTTGGAGGTTTTAAAAATTCAATTTATTGAAAATTCCAAAGACATTATAATACAGGTACATGATTCAAGATACTGAAAATATACTTTGCCTTAATCTGTGCCCCCTGTCATTCAGCCTGTGTGTCCAGGGCCATCTGCCTCCACAGGTAGTATTTTGTTTCTTACAGATCCTTCTAGAGTTCCTTGTAAGCAAACATGAAAATATATTTCTCCTTCATGCCCTAATTCAAAACATAAATAGTGGCATATTAAGCATGGTGTTTTGTTACATGTTCCTTTTATTTATTTGACAATGCCTTGGAAGTTGTCCTCTATCAGGACATAATTTCCTGCAGAGCAGTGCACTGAGTGGATGATGTAGTAGTATAATACTTCTTGCCCATCCACTTTGGAGTGAACACTGATATGCAGCAATCTGTTTATATTACAAACAATGCTGCAATGGAGAACTGTGACCTGTGCTCTTCTGCTGCTAGCAAGTGTAGGATATATTTCTAAAGGATTTGTAACCTGGAGTATTTGTAACTGCGAGAGCATTTGATAAGATGCTACCAGTAAGATCCTTCTGAGCCAGCAATGAGCCTTTCTCTTTAAACTGCAACTTCTCCATCACACCACCCCCCACCTGTGTTTAAAACTGCTTTCCAACATTTTCTAACCTTCAGAAACCCTCTACAGTCTTTCCTATCATCAGCACTGCCCTTTATTCTCGGTGCAGTTACAACCTCACCAGGTACGTACCTGTTGTCTCCACTCTTCTCTGGGTCCATCTCTGCTCAACTCACTCCATTAGAGCTGGAGCCAATGTGGCCAGATAACTCCTTGAGTGTAGAGAAATGGGTCATGGATGATCTGAGCCAGGGAGCCTGGTGCCCAGGAGAGAGGGAGTGTCCATAAGGGGTGTAACTGGGGAGAAGGAAAGGTATATTAGGTTTGATCCACGGTAATTTTTCAGGTGAAGATTCTATAGAGCCCAGACATGGGAGCAGGAGTCTTGGTTGGAGAATTTGTACTTGGGAATTTGTACCAAATATCACAGCTAAAATGGGAAGTGCAGACTCCAAAGGGAACAGCATGTGAGTGAGTCTGCTGCGAACCTGCTGTGAGTGCCAGGGAGAGACACACAAGGGAACAGGATGCAGAAGAGAGGCAGAAAGGCAACAGCAGGCATTCCAAAAGGAAGGAGAGAGCGTCATGGCAATAAGGACGTGTCACAGAAGCATGTGCCACAGAAGGGTGGCGGTAAATGGAAAAGGGATCAGAAGTCATTAATAAGTCCTGGCAAGTTGCTTCATGAGAGGCTAAGGGCAGAATCAGACCATAGGATACAGTGAAAAACAGACAAAATTTGTAGGTAAAACCCGTTCATGTTCAAATCAAGATTTTGTTAAAATGTTCTTTTAAGGAACATAGAAATACAATCTCAGATGGGAGGACATTGAAGTCTAGGTGATGGCTGACAGAATGATTCCCTGCCTAGAAGAGATGCCATCAGCAACAGTTCTGTGCCGAGTCGGGCAGAGAGCCCATGACACTGGCAGACAGATGTGATGGGAGACACGTGTGGAAAAGGCTGGTGACTGGAGGTCTTCAGGGAAGAGGGGGTTCTTGCAGACTACATGTGCCAGTGTGCAGATAACATCAAGAGGGAGCTATTTGGGTCTTAGGAATTACTTAACCTGAAAAAAATTACTTAAACTGAATTTTAAATTCGCACCATGTAAAGTGCAATGGCTTCCCTGGTGGTTCGGGTCGTAAAGAATCTGCCTGCAATGCCGGAGGCACAGGTTTGATCCCTGGGTCAGGAAGATCCTCTGGAGAAGAAAATGGCAACCCACTCCAGTATTCTTGCTTGGAGAATTCCATGCACACAGGAGCCTGGCGGGCTACAGTCCATGGGAAAGCATGGGAAGAATAAACCCAGCAACGTGAGGAAGTGTGCTGTGTGCTCGGTTTTTCACCAGGACAAAGCCTGCCAGCTTTGGATCAACCCCTTTTGTCTCTGAACTTTTCTTGTATTTCATTGTCTTTCTCTTTTATAATTTAAAGGCCACATTCCTTAAACTTTCCAACCAGTTTTCCTGGTGGGCTTTCTCCCATGGAAGTAGGACTTCTAGGCATGGGTTCTGTGTTTCCTTTCTACATAAACTTCATAAAAAGCCCAACATTTTTTTTGAGGCAACAGTTCTGCAAACTGTAGAAATAAATTTATTTTGGTCCATACTGGCCGAGACTACAAAAATTGCTCCTCAGTCTCCTGAGTCTAAAATAGGCTCTGTGGTACCATCAAGGTTCCTGCTGATCTCAGATCCTGTGATCTTGCTGGTGCCTTGACTACTGCATGCACTCTGTCTGACTGCCAGGGCCCTGCGTCATCCATCTGTGTGGGCACGTGGCATCGATGTGCTGTATTTATGTGAGAAGTATTCAGAGCAGGATCAAATCCCAGGATCAGGGACTGGCAGCACTGAGCTAGCACTGACTCCGCCCCCCCCTCCCCTTCCCTACGTGTGCGCTCACTCATGTCAACTCAGCCCCCATGTGTTTCCACCCTCCAAGTTGGTGCCCATCTCAGGGCCCTTGTCCCTGCTCTTCCCTCTCCTAGAATGCCGTTGTCCTAGAGCTTAAAGTGGCTGCTGTTTTCTGCTCACCTGGATGGCAGCTCAGATATTAACCTCTCGGATGGGCATCCTTGGACCAGCCTGTCTAATGCTGGTGTTTCCCCTTTACCATCCCTCGTGACCCTGATGTTTCCCATCAGTGTTTTTAGTCACTAAGTCACGTCTGACTCCTGCGACCCCAGGGACTGCAGCCTGCCAGGTTCCTCTGTCCATGGGATTTCCCAGGCAGGAATACTGGAGTGGGTTGCCATTTTCTTCTCCAGGGGATTTTCCTGACCCAGAGATTGAACCCATGTCTCCTGCTTCGCAGGTGGATTCTTTACCACGGAGTCACCTGGAAAGCTCAGTTTTTTCTTTATAATGCTAATCAAAACTTTTTCCCCAATTAAAATTTTTATGTATAAGAGTCTGTGTACTCCAGAAAGCCACAGGAGGTCAGGGTCCCTATCTGTTCATTTATTAATGTGCCTCCAGTGATTACAATTCTCAGTTGATAAGTATTTATTGAGTAATGAATACAAGAGCCTTAAAGGTGCCTTTAATTCAAATTCATGGATTAGAAATGAGGAGTGAGCTGCCAAGTGTTCTGCAAGTGGTCACCTCAAACCAATCCAGAGATAGTGAACTGCACACTTTAGAGCAGAATGAACTGCTAGTGGCTGAAAAAGAAGATGGACACTGGGATTCAGGTCAAAAAAATTCTCCACAATATAAACCATAGGAAAATTTAGTGTGACTTATTAGACCAACAGATCTTATGAAAACAGGAGCAAAAATGGCCTCAGTGACTTGATATACCTTAAGGATTCAAACTCAGAGACTCCTAAGACCTTACCCAGGATTTATTGGCATAAAGTTCTTCTGGGGGGGAAAAAGCCATCTAAGCAGGTCTCCTGATATTTCATTTTAACATGTTCATGAGCAAAACAAAGAATATGAAACAAAAGACACCTTCAAGCCTGTGTGGTTAGGCAATTTTAAATTATTGATTCAAAAGTATAATTTTCTCTTGAAATGTGATTTCTGCTTCTAAATACAAGGAGGAGTGTCTGGACTTCCTCACCTACTTTTGGTAATTAGAAAGCTGAACAAAACACATGAAATGAACCTTGAGTCAGAATGCTTGGCCAGAGGCAACCTGGAAACCAACCCCATCACCATAAAATCTGAGACTGCAGGTCACGTGGCAGACAAGTCCCCCGGGCTTCCTCACCCTGCTGCTGTCCTCCTGGGTGCCCTTCCCAATCAAGTCTCTTGCTTTGTGTCAGCACGTGTGAGCCCACTCTAGGGCCCTGGAAAGGGTTCCCCTTTCTGCAACGATAAAAGCAACAGCGTCTAGACTTGCTCTCCTACTGTTGGGAATTAGAAAGCTGAACAAAATAGGAAACGGTTCTCAGACCCTGAACAGCAGGCAGTTAGGGTTCTAGGGCTAGGTTCCTCCAGTGAAGGTGAGCACACATGTCAACCTGATGACTCTGCAGCTCTCTGCCTTCAGGCGGTTTTCACGCTGCAGCTGCAGGCAGAGGAACCATAAACATTCTGGCAAAAATCTGAATTGAGAACACTGGTGAGCTGGGAGGCCACGGAGGCTATAATCTGTGTGGTAGCGCATCAAAGAGGAGGGAGCTACTCAGAGAAAAAGTTCCGCAACTGCTTATGCTATGCTATGCTAAGTCACTTTAGTCGTGTCCGACTCTGTGCGACCCCATAGACAGCAGCCCACCAGGCCCCCCTGTCCCTGGGATTCTCCAGGCAAGAATACTGGAGTGGGTTGTCATTTCCTTCTCCAATGCATGAAAGTGAAAAGTGAAAGTGAAGTCGCTCAGTTGTGTCTGACTCTTAGAGACCCCATGGATTGCAGCCTACCAGGCTCCTCCGTCCACGGGATTTTCCAGGCAAGAGTACTGGAGTGGGGTGCCATTGCCTTCTCCACCACAACTGCTTAATGATCCCTTTAAGTCTATCGAATATCAATATGAAGAGACACAGGTGAGATTCCATAATGAATAATAGCATAAAACATTGGTCTCACAAGCAAAAAAACAATTCCTTCTACATTAAATTTTTTTCAAAATACGGCAATTAAATGAAGGCTAGTGCACAGTACACACATAAATGGATGTTTCTAGAAAGCAATTTTTTAAAAGACATTAATAAACCTCTTGTCATTCCAATTTTAGAATTCTAAAAAAGTGAAAAAATGTGGCTATATGTCTTTGCATACAAAAGGCATTCGAATAGCTTTTGTATTCTTTTAATTTTTTTTTAATTGGTGGAAAGTTGTTTTACCATTTTGTGTTGGTTTCTGCCATACAACAAAGCAAATTAGCCAATAATTATATATATACATGTATATATTTGTATATCACTTGCTTCTTGAGCTTCTCTCCCCTCCTTCAATAGCTTTAGTTTTAGGATGGAAACGTTATAAGGAGCCCTACATTTAATGTCTAAATACTAAGGAAATCGTTAACAATGTCATACATGTTCCTAACTCAGTATTATCCTTCCATTATGATGTTTATGAATATTTAAAAATACCGATCAGTAAGTGCGTTGAGCAGCTACTATTTGCATTGCAAGGAGTCAGCCAGCACCACTTGCATTAGGCTGAGACTAGGGGGTACGCTTAAGAGTGGTAGCAAAACAGGAAGGCATGTCCTGCTCAGAGCTTGTGATGTAGGGAAGTTGGAGGCAGGCTGACAGGAACAGGGGCGCCCAAGGGATTGCTTAGAGGAACATATTCCCGCCGATTTGTTTCTAATTGGAAAGGATAAATGAGGAAACAGTCACTGACCAAGACTGGACCTTGAGGCCTATTGCTGCAGTTTGAGGGTCTGATTTTCCAGAATAGTTGCTGCGGGGAATGGGGCAGGGCCTCGTGGTTTGTAGTTTCCTCTCCTTTTACTGAAATTCTGGTCTTCAACTGAGCAGCTAGCTATTTTGTGGGTAAAGTTTATCATTAACTACACACAATGGTAATGACAGTAACGTCGAGTGATAACGATAATAGTAATTTTCATTATAGATTTCATCTAAAACCTACACCATAGCAAATTTTAAAGCACCGAAGTTGCCTGGCTATTTGGTCGACCTGTCTGCGGTGATCGCCCGGCTACAAACAGCATGAACGCCAGCGGGACAAACCCGAATCGCAGGGCGGAGAAGGCACAGCACCACCATTCCGCACTCGTTTCCTCCGAGTCCGTCTGAGGTTGCATTTCTCTCCCCTAAGCGTTCTCCCGTCCGCGCGTGCTGAGAGGTTCTCCCAGGACTGAAGACCGCGCCAGGCTCGCGTCTCCTTGTACCCTCACCGTACGGCCCTGGCCACTTTCCGGGTCTCAAACATTTGGCGCCTCTGACCACCGAGCCCGGGCAGGACTAGAGCCGCGCATTGGGCGACCTCCTTGCTCGCCCTGCTCGTTCCCTGTTGTCACACGCGGCAAGGGACCCGTGTGCGGTTCACACAAACGTCGAGCCCGCAAGGTGAACAGAAGAAACTACAGGCGTTCCCCGCGAAGAGCAGCCCGGCCTTGGACGATCGCAGAGCTTGGTGACACGACAGCTGCCGTCGGGGAGCAGATACCCCGCCGCCCGGCCCTGGTGCGGACCTGGGCCCGGGAGATCCAAGCACCGGGATCTCGGTGCCGCGGGGAGGGCCGGGCGCGCAGGCCAGAGACGCCTTGTTCCGCGGGTCCGGCCAGGCCCCACTCCGTGTGAGGACGCCCGGGATCCAGGAATGGCCGACGGAGACACGGCCATTCCCAGCCGAGGCGTGAAAACCGGAAAATGTGGCCCCAGGACAAGGCTCGGGGCACCATCACTCTCCTGGGCGCAAGCGCTAACCCAGGTGTCCCCGCGGGCGGAGAAAACGTTCCGATCGCCGTACTCGCCACGCAAGCCTCACCGTTCAAGTCCAGCGGGAGCAGGACGCGTCCAGGGCTGGAGACGGGGCCCAGGCGCCCCCGCCAACGAGCCCTCCAAGCACGGACTCGGCCGGGCTGGCCAAGCTCTAGAGCCTGGAGCGGGGTACCGAGGATGGGAAACGAACGCCCCTAACGGTGACCCAGGAGCTTGGCCGCCGAGCCAAAGGAACTCCGGTGCGAAGACTCTTTCCCTGCTTGCTCCAAGGCCCCGCGGATATAAGGACGCGGGGAGATGCTGGTCGACCCCGAGCGCCAGCCACCTCACAGCGCCGCAGCGCCAGGCCATCTCATAGACAGCTGCAGAATCAATCTTCAGCAGGTGCAGGCGTGCCCAGGTCTCCGAAGCACCGAGTTTATCGCCACCAGTGCCGCCGGCTTCTGGAGCTCTGCACCGCGTTTGCCGGCTGAATCGAAGCCCTTGCGAAGGTCGCCGAAGGAAAGGAACGCTCTGAAAGCGGCCGCCAGGGGCGCCCGACAACCGGTTCGAGGGTCCCCGGGACGAGTCGCCGGCAGGCCGCAGCGGCGCCGACCGCCCTAACGCCCGAGCTCGCCCGGGGCCTCTGCCTCGGAGGGGACTCCCCGCTCGGGACAGCGCGACGCGGCGTCGCGGAGCGGCCCAGGCGGCAGACGAGGGCGGGCGGAGAGCGGGAGGCCGCGGCGGAGAGGCCCTCCCCGCGAGACTGCAGGGCCGCAGGCCAACCTGAGCAAGGGAGATTCTGCAGGGGCTGGGCTGTGTGAACTGTGAGCTGGAACAGCGAAAGTAAAACAGAAAGAAGGAAAGCACGGAATACGTTTTATTCTGTAATTTCAGAGTTGAGATGCTACTGAAGTACAAAAATACAAGGCTCAGAAACCAGGAAGGAAATGACTGAAAACTTGACTATGTAATTGGTCTTTTAGTCTTTACCAAGCAAAGCCAGATGACAAGAAACGGATGTGTGAGAACATTTGTGTGTCTACGTGTATATTAAGAATGTTGACATCAGCATTACATAATAACAGAATATTTAGAAAACACGCAAGGGACCAGTTTAGTAAATTTTCAGTGCATTCACATAACACAAGATTGTCAATTCGCTTTTTGGTTTATTGCTGTTATTTAAATGAGTTAGATCTATAGGTGTTGACTTGGAAAGATGTTGATGGCCAACTGCCAAATGAAAACAAAGTTTTAGCACTTCCAGTGGTGTATATATACACACACACATATACATATATACCTTTTAAAAAGTGAAGTGGAAAAATGAAGAGTTAGAATAGCTAAAGCGGTTTTAAAGAGCAAGAATCAAGTCTGCCCTGTAGCCTGGTGTCTGGACAGAAAGACGTGCCAGAAACAAAGATGGGCCACACTACGTGCTTCTCTGCTCCCTCCTACTATAGTCTTGGGAAGGCAGCTGGCATCTCAGCCCCTGCACCTCTCTGCTCCACTAACACCCACAGCCCCTGCAGGCAATCAGAACTCTGACTCTGCAGGCCTGGGGTCCCTATGTCCACAGTCTCTTCCTTCACATCAGGAGCAATTCACTTGGTTTGCCCAATCATCCATGCCCAGAGCTGCTGGCTCTAACATACACCTGTGCAGTCCTTCTCTCCATAAGCTTTGAGCTGATATCCCAAGGGAAGACCATTCCCCTCACAAAACAGGTATGAACCATGGGAACAACTGGAAGTTTGCACCTGGACCCATTATACAAACTGTGTGTGCACACTCAACTCCCAAAGACACTACCCTTTTCACTGTGCTGTTTGCATGGCATGGCCATTGCTTACTTGAAGCATCCAGGTTCACTTATGTGGCAGAAAGAAATACGAAGTACACACACACACACGCGCACACACACGCATGCACACACACCCACGTACAAACATAGAGGCACACACACACCCCAGGAGCTAATCTGGACTCCTGCTAGGGCTGGCAATGGCGGGAGCAGAAAAGAGATCATTGTTGCTGCTTCTCGGGTCCTCTGCACTGGCAGACCCTGGTTGCTTTGCTGACTTCACCGTGGGGAGTGCGGGCTTGGAGCGCCCTAGTCTGCAGTTTGCTGTCCAGCACCCTGCACTATATTCGGTCCACTCTACCCTCTCTCCTCAATGCAGAGTCACCGTTAAGAAACAAGAATCGACACACAGTGCATTCAACTTTTAAATTTGAACAAAGATTAAGAACACAGAGAGAAATTTAGTTATTGTGAAAAAGGTGGTGAGAAAATTTTGTTTATCTGTTTTGTAGCTACCAGAATGTTCAAATATAGTCTATAAAAGCTTAATATTTTTTAAAATTAGGAGAAGTAAATAATCCCTCCTTACTCCTTGCCCATCACCACCTCTGCCCCAGCTTCTGTCACACTGGGCTCACCTGAGGACATGCCTGTTCTCCTGGTTTGGAGACTTCTTTCACACTCATCACTATCTTCTATGCTCACTACACACCTGAGGCCATGGTAGCCATTCACATGGTAAATCAGGGGATTTTTCTCTAGTGAGCCTGAGGGTTGTAGTTTTTTTTTTTCTTTTAATAGAAACCTCTCCCATCTCTCCTCTAAAGTCACAACCTTTACAGATGCTGTAACAAGTGGGTGTGAATGACAGAAAGAGGGTGTTTCCATATCAGTCCCTGAGCTGCCATATGCTTAACAGAGTGGTGGATGTTACTGGCATTAGTATTTCCTGGGTGGTGTTAGAAGATCCAAGCTGAAAGGAGAAACTGGACAATTTGGCAAGACACAGATCAAACCTGGAATGAGACCAAGTCCCTCTCATTGTTTCAAGGCAAGAACTCAGCCACCACTGTCCTCCTCTGCATCCTCATGCAGGACGGTTGAAACTGACCAGATAAAGCTGGGGAGATGGAAAGAAGTCATGAGAGCCAAGCCTCTAAAGCCCTGCTAGATACTCCAGGCATAAGTCCCCAACCATTCACCCGGGGGTGACTCCTCTCACCAAACCACAGGCATGCAGAGATATGGGGAACCCTCCTCTCTCTGGGGTCAAAGGTGAAACACTAGGGGCTGCTGCTGCTGCTGCTAAGTCACTTCAGTCGTGTCCTACTCTGTGCGACCCCATAGATGGCAGCCCACCAGGCTCCCCCGTCCCTGGAATTCTCCAGGCAAGAACACTGGAGTGGGGTGCCATTGCCTTCTGCAAAAATACTATGGGCTACTCCCTGCATAAACAATGTAGTAATATTTCCATTTTACACAGAAAAAAATGAAAGTCATGAGCTTTATACTCTGATTAGACCTACTTATTCAGAGTTATTTAATTAATACTCAATTCCTATCATTTACATCAAATCCCAGGAAACCCTCACAGTGATCATTTGGGGAATCTTGACTCCACAGAACAAACACCACTCTCAAACATTTCCATAACTAATTCTTGATCAAATGCATCAGGCTTTGTTCTCTGATACCCACTGAAGTCGTTTAGAGTCCCCACCCTTCCTTCTGTGCCCTTCCCTGACCCTCTGGATGCAAGTGCCTTCAGTCATCTTGAGTCCTCCCCATGTGGGAATCAGGCAGCTTTGGAGCCCGAACCTTAGTTCTGTCATGGCCTCAGAATATGTGACCAAGCCACTGTGAACCTTTTCAGTGGTGGGTGAAACAACATTAAGGGTCATGTCTTGGTGAAAGGTCAGGCACTCTGGTCACACAGATAAGCTCTTAAACCCCCTTGCACAGGAAAGAAGCAGGAGCACATACATCATGAGTCCCCCGGTGGGTGTCACAGTCCCACAGGGCAGACACGCTCATCAAATGCAGAGGAAGTTTAATTTGGGGTGAAATCTAGTTGACATCTTCAGAGGCATGGTGAAATACTACATGGATTTCTGTCCTGCTAAATATTATTGGCAGAAACATTCTTCATTTCATAATTTTTGTATAGGAAGGTATTTGTCTCTAAGGAAGGAAAATTAATTACTTTCTTCATCAAACAAATTTGTGTGTTCACTCAAAACATATTCTGATATTTAGTTGACACTCTCCATCTTCTTCAAAGATAAGAAATATAATCATTTGTTTCATTTCACCCTGCTCATCTCCAGGTTCCCCATTTTCCCAAAAGGGTGTCCCTCCTCTGAGTACAAGTCCCACCTACTCTCTTGTCTTCATAAGAGAGCTCAGGCCTCAACCATAAGTTCGCCCTCGAAATAAATACCTCAGATGATCTAGTGGCCCCAGGAGAATGAAAAGCTATACCTAGCATGGTAAGAATCCTTGAGTTCCCTCCCCAACTAATCTGCCAAGTCTCCCCTGCTCAGGGCTATTTTCCTAAATGATGTCTGTGGGCAGCAGCTGATGTGAAAGAGAAGAGTGTGCCCAGAGGCCCAGCACCGCCCCATTCTGTCCCCAGCAGCTGTAATTCTGGGTCTGGTTTCTTGTTTCATTTATTTTACCACGACGGCTCTTCCCAGCCATCCTAGGACTTCCTTTAGAGTAGTTCTTAAAGATCCCCAACCACCATTGACCTTGTGTGCCGTGCTATACTTCCCTCCTGAAACTGAATTCAGTTCTTTCGAAAGATTGAGTCCGGGGACTTCCCTGGACGTGCAGTGGTTAAGAATCCACCTGCCAATGCAGGGGACACAGGTTTGATCTCTGGTCTGGGGGATCCCACAAGCCACAGAGCAACGAAGCCTGTGCACCCCGACCACTGAAGCGTGCGCACCGTGGAGCGGCTGCTCCACAGCAAGGGAAGCCGCCACAGTGAGAAGCCAGGCGCCGCAGTAGAGGAGCCTCTGCAGGTCACACTGCAGACAGCGGGTGTGCGGCAGTGACGGCCCAGTGCAGCCAAAAGAAATCAATCAGTTAAATTTTTAAAAGACAGAGTCCAGCAAAAAAAAATAATATTTCATTTCTCTTTATTTTCATTCTTCTTCTGACATTTTGTACCTGATTCTGTTAGGTATTTAGAATGCTTACAAAACTCCAGGTCACAGAAAAGGAGGAATTTCCAGTGTTCAGCGTCTCAGGGAACAGGCACACATCACTTCTGCTGAATAGTCCAAGGAGATGTGAGGGGAGCAATGAACCAAAACCACCAGAAAACCCCAAGAGGAGAGCAGCCCATGGAACCTGGAGCAGCTGTCTGCGGGCTCACTTGGGGCAGCAGAGGGCCTGCAGGCTGGCC
The DNA here is from genome assembly GCF_000754665.1 of Bison bison bison. Classification (NCBI taxonomy): domain Eukaryota; kingdom Metazoa; phylum Chordata; class Mammalia; order Artiodactyla; family Bovidae; genus Bison; species Bison bison. The sequence goes on along the minus strand of NW_011495061.1, from coordinate 272,948 downwards.
AGGCCTCCTGAGTTCCCAGACTGCTGGGGAAGGTTGCCGTCTTTCAATGATTCAGACTCCCCATCAGGAAAACCAGGCCTGATCTCAACATCTCTGACTCAGTAAATACCTCCAGGATCCACCCCAAGTCCACCCTCTCCTCCTCTCTCTCAGGCAAAACGAATCGACTGCATTCAGTGCGGGCTAGGTCGCTGATCATCCTGGGGTGCTAAGGCCAGGGCTGGCCACCTAACTCACCACCCGGGGATTCTCGGGGTCATAAGAACTTACCTACTTCCTCATTCAGTGTGAGGAACAGCAGGGGCTGTGACAGGCAGGACATCCCAATAAGGCAAAGGGACAGGCAGAGTCAAGGTGAAATGACAGGAGGCTGTCTGTGTGGGAAGCTGACCAGGGCAGCATGGCCAGCCCTCTATTCAGGGACAGGCGGGCGCCCTTGTCATCAGAAGCAAATGCAAATCAGCCAGGGTCCCAGGGCTGTGACTCATAGCAGGTAATGACATCATCTTCTTGGTCCCTGTACCAGATGCACACTTGTGAATCTGGGATGGCCAAGGAGAGCCAAGCCAGGTGGAAGATTGGCCCATGGAGTCTGCAGACCTTGTCACCCACTGGGTGGAACACAGAGAGAAGGGCTGACTGGTCACCAACTCTCAGTGAGAGGGAGGCAGCAGGAAGCTTTGGCCTGAGTCTCATTCCTAGGACCTACCTACAAGGTTAAAAACTGACCTGACCATTACTAGATTCTTTTTAACAGAAGCCCAGGGTTCCTACTATACCCAGTTTCTAATGGGCCATGGTGAAGATGGAAGAAAATGTTAGCATCATTCCTTCTTGGATTCATTTGTAAATTCATCCAATATTTACTGGACATTTTTATCACTAGTGATAAAGAACAAAATCTCTCTTTGAGAAGCTCATTCTCTGCTGGTAATACAGAAAGTAACACCCATCACAGGGCAGTGGAGAGTCCACTCGCTCCGCCCAGGAGTCTGGGGACCCTGACAGTCTCATAGAGGAGGGGAGGTTCAGGTGAGTCTTTAAAAGTGAGGCTTTTTTTACCTGGAGGTGGAGGCAGCTCATGTGAAGAACGGGAACGTTTGTGAAAATGAACCTCATCCCCCCCCCCAACCCCCGCCTTCTCCTCTCAGGTGCTGGACCACATGGCACCCCAGGCTGTTCTTTGAAATCCCAACACCCCCTCAGTCACAGAGCATTTTCCTTCTCTCGAAATTCCCCTGAAACACGCTTCTCTTCCAGCGACAGACAGCTCATTTCTCCACTGGCTTTAAGCCTTTACTTAAATGCTCCCTCCTGGGGAAGGGATCCCACACCACACATGGAAGGCATCAGCTCCATCCTTCTCTTCCACTTGTCCTGCTCTCTCACTCTCTCTCTCTTATTTCTTGCATCTCTGTCAGCCTCTAGGGATGGGGCTGTGGGTGAAGGGAGATGTGGGGAGAGGGTAGGGTGCTATCTTCTCTCCACAGGCTTTGCTGGAGAAGAAGCTGTTTTTCTTCAGAGACAAGGCATGAATATAAACTGCAGGTAAGTTGAAACTTAAATTGAAGATATTAATAAATTAAACATTAAGTGTGAAAGACAAAAAACATGAAACCTTTTGGAGCATACCTAACAGAATGCTATTATGATGTCTCGGGGATGAAGAACTTCTTTAAAAAGCCAAACAAATGGGTAAGCAAAAGATGGATAAATATGATCATGTTACAAGTAACAACTGCTGCTCATCAAAAGACATCATAAAATGAAGAAAGCAAAAGCCAGGGAGTGGGAAGTGACATGTGCAACAAGTGTAAAGATCTTTCACCAATAAATATTTTTTTAAAGTGGATGTCAAAAACACGTTAACAGGCATTGCATGGAAGGTGAAACATGGAAGTCCAATGAACATTTAAAATGTGATCAATTTCATTTGTGATAAATTAAATACTAGTTAAAATTGCAACAAAACACCATCTCACAGCTCACAGTTGAGCAACATTTGTGAGTGACTATGAAAGGCTGGCTCAGATGTGGAACAGAAGAAGCTGTCATTCCTTGTTAATCGGAATGGCAACTGTTGTAACATAGCACAGCTGCACAAGTGCACACCCTAGGCTTCATTAATTCCCATCCAGCTCATAAAGCAGATACATGTGAATGATATTCTTAACAGCAAAGAGCTGTAAACAGCGCCAACATCCAGCAACAATAGAATGGGTAGATTTGGTACATTTAAAGTATGGACTACTATATAGCAGTAAAAGTAACTCAATGGCATGCATACAAATGAATGAACCTCAGAAACCGATACCAGACACAAAATAAATATTATGTCACAAAAGGATAATCACTGTGATTCTACTTACATAAAGGGACAAAAGAGTAAAATCTTGTGTACTGTTTAGGAACTCATAGGCATGTGCCAATCTCAAATAAAAGGCAGGGAATGACATAGAATTGAGATATCCAGAAAAATTAGAATCTTTTAAAATGAGAGTGGGTGTTGAGAACATGAGAATTCACTTTACTAATATTCTGCAAATTATGTATTTATATTACCTACAAGCTTTTCTTTGTATAATCTATTTCTCAGTAAGATTTGTGCCACATATCAAAATAAATTCCAAGTGGCATTTAATATAAAATTTGATACCATAAACCTTAAGAATAAAGTATAAACATGTATGCAGTCTTGAGATGGGGAAGACCTTGATAAACTCTGATGGACTGGGTTGTGTCCCCCCAGGGAGATGTGTTGAAGTGCTAACCTGAAGAGACTCAGAATGTGACTATATCTGCAGACAGAGTTTTTAAAGAGATAAATAAATTGAGGCCTTTAAGTTGTGCGCTAATTCAGTATGACTCTTGTCCATGTAAGAAAAGGAAATTGAACACAGAAAGAAACCCCAGGAAGGGTGCACACAGAGGAAGGGTCAAGTAAGGACCTACAGAAAGTCACTGTCTGCAAGTCAAGAAGCAAGTCCTTGGAGAATCAACCCCAACCACACTATGATCTTGGATGTCCAGCCTCTGGAGCTGTAAGAAAACAAATGTCTGCCATTCAAGCTTCTGAGGATATGCGATTTTGTCATGGCAGCCCCAGCAAACTAATATATAACCATTACATTGAAGGCCAAACTACATAGAAAAGTCTTCGTGGGTTTTACTATAACATCACTAAACAGTTACATGTCAAAAAGTAAAAGGAAGATTACAAACTCAAAACTATAATACACTTGACAAAAGTCTGACATTACCAACACATAGCTCCTATAAGTGTGTAATAAAACAATCTAGCAAAAAGTTTGGCAAGATCCATAGACTGAAATGTTCATATAAAGAAATACAAATGCTTGTTAGAAGACAGAAAAAAAAAGTCAACTTCCCTCAACAAATTAAGGCTGAGATTTTATTTTTTTCTTCTATTAAGAGACAAGTGCCTCATAAAATAATAGCATACACATTTAACAAAGATTGCAGCTATCATCCTTTGCAGATCTAAGTATTTAACATTCCTTCTTTTTTGGTCCTTTGACAGTACATACAGATCAAAAAGCGGTAAAAGTGATTTATGTTTGACATGGAAATTTTAAGTCTCACTTCTGGGAATTTATACCAAGTAATTAGGTAAATATTTTGACTATTAGAATATGTACTCTAAAATGAGAAATAATCTTTACTCTCAGCATAAGGATTTGCTTAAACAAAGTATAGCAACTTTCACACCATGGAAATGTTTAAATTGGAAAGGAAATAAACCAAAATATGAAATGAAATCATCTCTGATAGGTTGATTTTCTGAATTCTATACAGGTAAATTTAAATGTCTTCTTTCCTAGTTATCAATATTTTTCAAAGTTTGCTACAATAAAGTATAGATTGCTTTGATAATAATGTGGTGGTGGTTTCATCACTAAGTTGTGTCTGACTCTTTGTGAACCCATGGACTGTAGCCTGCTGGGCTCCTCTGTCCATGGATTTCCCAGGCAAGAACACTGAAGTGGGTTGCCAGTTCCTTCTCCAGGGGATCTTCCTGACTCAGGGCTGGAACCCATATCTCCTGCACTGCAGGCAGATTTATTACAGCTGAGCTTCCAGGGAAGCCCAGGAAATCTATAAAGTCAGAAACATGAAAGCAATTGCTGAGGCGATTTGAGTAGAATGGGAAGTGGACCTCCTGTGGGTCTGAGACCCAAGGACAGGACGCAACTGCATTTGAATCGTGGTCACTCTCACTTGTTCTAATCTTGGCTGGGTTTCTAAAAGTATCAAAGTCTGAGTTTTGTCAGAGGCCTCAGAGCCTTGTTTCCTGAACTCAAAGGGCTCAGAGTGGGCACAGAGAAAGGCTGCTTCTCACCAACTCCTCCAACCTTGTACAGTGAAAAGTAGATTTTTAAAGTTGAGAGTAATAAGGTTTTTTTGAACCAAGGGGGATGCAGAAGTAGAAACAGGCCAGATGGATGGAAAGAATCCAAAGCAGGACCAGAACCCAGAGGATGCTAAGAATGATCCCCCTGTGCTCAGTATCACGAGTCATTCCCTGGGATCTGGGGGGATCAATAGCTACCCTCACAGATGTGAAGAACTGACTCACTGGAAAAGACCCTGATGCTGGGAAAGACTGAAAGCAGGAGAAGGGGGCGACAGAGGATGAGATGGCTGGATGGCATCACCGACTCGATGGACATGAGTTTGAGTAACCTCCGGGAGTTGGTGATGGACAGGGAGGCCTGGTGTCCACAGGGTCACAGAGAGTTGGACATGACTGCGTGACTGAACTGAACTGAGCTACCCTCATCTAAGTGCCAATACATGTCTTATCTCATGTAATTTTCCACACAGCTCTATGATGCAATAGGATTGTCATTTCTACTCTAGAAGTAAAGAAACAGGTGATTAAAGACACTAGGTGTCCTGTCCAAAGTCACACAAGTAGACAGGGGTAGCGATAGGATGTGGATGTTTGTGTGACTCACAGCCAGCTCGTGTTCCCCCCGACTCACACAAGCACAGTTTACTTCAGGCTTGTGCACTGAGAATGCCTGGCTTCTTACCTCAGCATTTGATAACACATCGCTGTCACTTTCAGCTAGGTGTCAGAAGAAAGAGAAAGATGCAAAGCTAAGTTTCCATGGGGCACGTTGTGATATAAGGTCATTTCCCCCCCCTGGTTACTCTTTCCCTCCAGTGGGACCCCCCCACCCGGTTCTGGATGCTCATCTCTGAGGGACGGCGCTCACCTGGTGGTCAAGATGCAAGGCCCCAGGAGCCCCCTTGTGCATCACCCTCTCTCAGCTCAGCTGTCTCCAGAGCATCTCCAGATCTAAGTAAGATCAGGAGCACACAGACCTCCCAGCTGTTTCCCTGAGGCTCCTCTGCCACAGTCCCTTCCTGGCCCCAAGGAAGGCCTTTCATATCTACCCACATCTTCCCTCTTTCTCAGGAGAGTGGCTTCTGAATTGCTTTTCCGAGGATACATATTATCAAATTACCTTTCCTCATTCTAACTCCCTGATACAAAGAAATTCTTCCTACCAGTAGGGGGGGCATGTATCTTTTAAAAAGATACATTTTTTAAAGAAAACATTTTAAATGTTAAAGAAATTCTTCCTACCAGTAGGTACCCATGTATTTTTAAAAAAGATACATTTCCCTACCTATATTCATTTCTTATTGTTGGTGTAACAAATGAGCACAAGTTCACTTTCTCATCCATCTGGAGAAGTCCAATATAGATCTCACTGTGCAGAGAAGGCAATGGCACCCCACTCCAGTACTCTTGCCTGGAAAATCCCATGGACAGAGGAGCCTGGTAGGCTGCAGTCCCTGGGGTTGAGAAGAGTCGGACACCACTGAGTGACTTCACTTTCACTTTTCACTTTCATGCATTGGAGAAGGAAATGGCAACCCACTCCAGTGTTCTTGCCTGGAGAATCCTAGGGACGGCGGAGCCTCGTGGGCTGCCGTCCGTGGGGTCGCACAGAGTTGGACACGACTGAAGCGACTTAGTAGTAGTAGTAGTGCAGGCATCGAGGTGTCAGCAGGGCTGGGTTCCTTCTGGAGGATCTGGGGGTGTTCTTTCTAGGGGTCACCGCAATGCTCATTTGTGGGCCCAGCAGCCACGTCAGCCCCGCTCTAGCTCATGTCCTCACATCTCCTTCACCAGCTGTGACCTTCCAGACTCCCTTTCAGACTTCTGAGGACCCTTGGGACTACATTGCACCCTCACCAGTAACCCAGAGGGCCTCTGGGTGTAGATCCTTTCTTTAACCACACCCACACAAGTCCCTTTTGCCATGTGAGTTAACAGTCACAGGTCCTGGGGATTAGGACCGGGATGTCTTTTGGGGGAGGGAAACTATTGGTCACACTACTCTTTCTGCACAACTTGAGAGAAAATTACTTTAAACAATTGTGAAGTACCTTCACAACAGCTCAGAGTATAATCACCTACGAAAATATGATACACAGATAATACAACAATTGGATCATAATGTGGGTCACAATAAACAGGCCTAGAAGAATGCTTTCCTAATTTTTCACCAGCGAGAAACAACGATCAGATTGTATTTGGGTGACACCTCTCAGGGTCATTTCCTGAAGCAGGAGGTCAGGGAGGGTGGGTGGGGTCTGCACAGACAGGGCTGAGCCTGGAGAGGTCCCGGTGAACACAGGCACAGAATCCAAGGGACAGCTAGGCCTCTGCAGGGTTCAGGCAGGAGGAGCCCGAGACATTAGGGTGGGAGCTGGGTGGGCAGGATGTGGCTGCGGGTGTGGGGGTCCCTGAGATGCCGAGTCTTCTCACCACCTATTTGTGCAAGTGCCCACCCTCTCTAACTCCTAGTTCCCCCGTGATGTCCTGATCTACAGCGTCCATTCAACACAAAAGCACAACGTGGTAACAGCAGCGTGGCAGGACTGCAGAGGGCGGTTCGGACCGCTGAGATCAAGAAGCACTTGAGAAAGAGCAGCGCTGCTGAGGCCGGAGCCCCGGGAGACTCCTTCCGCCCCGCCCTGTCGGTGATCCCCAGCCCCGGAGCTTCCCGCTCCGGTCCTCTGCTGGAGAGGGGCCCGGGCGCCTGCACGTCTGAGCCCTGGGCCCCGCGACAGAGCTCGGGTGTGCCACGTGCGCCCCTTCTCCCGGTCCTCCTCTCCGGGTTCCCGAAGCGGCCGGAAGCCCAGGGTCGGGCTCGGGGAGGCGAGCGGGCGGGGACGCGAGGCCCCGTGGGTGGCCGCGTGCGG
>NW_011495061.1:260358-265290 GCF_000754665.1 Bison bison bison | reverse complement strand
AGGGCCGGGGGACACCAAGCGAGGGGCTTCGCCGTCTGCCCGCGGAGCGCAGGGGCGGCCCCGAAACTACGACTTGGGGTCAACTGCATGCGCGCCGCTTCTTTGATCCGTGTCTCTGGTGTGAAAGAACCCAGATCTCCCGCCCTGGGCGGAAGAAAGGTTCTTTAAAAATGTTTTGTAGAAGGCGTTCTTTCCCCGGCCAAAATAAGCCAGTTGGTGATTTGAACCGCCACCTTTACCCACACAGTTGGCGGTGAGCCTGAAGGGCGGGTCTGAGCCCGACCCCCTGTGGGCGCGCGGAGCACAGAACACGGCTCGCCTCGGCTGGTCATCAGCCGCCAGAGAGGCAGACACTCAGGACTGGACTCCAGCTCCAGGGCTGGGGCTGGAAAGGCGGCTTCTGTCCCTCTGGGAGCCTCAGCAGGTACTGACGACTTGATGGGTGAGGAACTGTGCCCAGCGAGTACTGCTGCTCAAAACTCGATGGGCGCCAGCGCGCAGCAGGAAAGGGGTACGGGACAGGACAGCTTCACTCCCTGCTGGAGGCTGGGGACGCACAGATGAGGTTGTTGGAGCAAAAATAGAAACGAAGTGTTTCCTCACCTAAGAACGAGGACAGTGAACAGCGAAGACTAGAGAAGAAACATGACCGGTCGTCAGAGTTATTCGCTCCTAGTTTTACTTGAAGTGTTACTAACCTGTAGTGTCTGTAACCAGAAGTCCCCTAATCTACGTAATCTTCATCCGGTACCGCATTTTTGCTCTCCCTGCACCCTTGTAGCAGTCACCCCTTAGGGCTGTTTGCATTTCGGAAGGAAGGTGGCAGGCTGAGGGACCCAGGAGACCCCGGCTGTGTACAGTCTCTCAGGCCCCCCGGGTGGGGACAGGGCACTGTTCCTGGGGTGCTAGGCTGCTGTGTGCTCCCCTCGGCCAGCTGAGGAGTAAAGCCGTCTACTTCCTCCAAAATCCCGTCTCCGTATTTTTTAATTGGGCATTGGTGGGCAGAGAAAGGCGAGGTTTTGGCAGTAACAAGGCGGCCACGCATGAGCGGGAGGTGGAGGGTGGGGGAGCATCCGGGGAGGGGGAGGACTTGAACCCCTCACACCTCGGGCAGCTTTTTGGTAATTTGGGTTTTGATTTTTGATTATAGGTTTCATAGTTACAGCACTTAGCTCAATCACTCTGTTTTGGAATGGTGGTCCCTATGGGTGGGAGAATCCACTATAAATGGATAGAATAGGCCATTGCATCTTACGCCTCATGGACCAAATTCCACTCCCAGATTGTGCTGGTAGGGCCTGAAAGCTAAAAATGGTTTTTATATCTTTAAATGGTTGAAAATAATTCTTAAAGATAATATTTGCAGCATGAAAATTTTATTCATTATACTCATATTCATCCAGATTTCATGGTTTATAAGCAGTGTTTTCTTGAAACAGGCTCTTTCATGTACTTTTTATCTGTGGTGCTTCTTGGATACAATGACTGAACTGAGAGGATGCAACAGACGTCACGTGGCAAAGCTCACATGCTTCCTCTCTGGGTCTTTGTGGACGTTTGCCCACCTCCACTGTAGGAATGGGGCGGGTTTTGTTTGCTTGTTTGTTTGTTTATTTGTTTGAACACATATGCTGAGGGCTGTACTTTAGAAACACTGTGAATTTTGTTCCCATTACAAATTAATGTGAATTTAATTCACATTACATTGTGAATGTTGTCCTTTGAAACAAACCTCCTGTAGGCAGATGTACTGGTTACATTGCTCTCAGTGATCTCAGCCAGAGTGAACACTGAGCCTGTGTACTCAGTTGCTACTCAGTTGCTAAGTTGTGTCTCTTTGTGACCCCATGGACTGTAGCCCTGCAGGCTCTTCTGTTCGTGGGGATTCTCCTGGCAAGAATACTGGAGTGGGTTGCCATGCCCTCCTCCAGGAGATCTTCCCAACCCAGGGATGGAACCCGGGTCTCCCTCATTGCAGGTGGATTCTGTACCATCTGAGCCACCGGGAAAACCTCTCAGGAGAATGGTCAAGCTGAATCGAGTTCTCAGAGTGATGTTTACTCTACTTTCTGTCTCAAATGTCACCCCTTAATTGAATCTCACACCCTTTTCTGCCTTGATTTGTCAAATTTTCCATCTCTGCCTGTCCCCTGCCCCCAAACGGTCTCTCTGCATCCCTTCCAACCTATCGTTCCTACAGCAGAAAATATAACTAAAAAATAAAAATCCAAATCCTCATTAAAAATTTCAGTAGTGTCTCACTACCACCAGGCCCAAGAGTCCAGGACCTTCCATGAGTGACCCTGGTGTTTCTTCTCACTCTAATCTCCCTGCCACCCTGGACTTCTTTTAGAGCCTGGCACCATACGTTTCCCCCGAGTCAAGGCTTTATATATGCTGTTTCTCCTGCCTGAGGAGCTCTCTTCCCTACACCTTGTTCCACCAGTTCCCCATCATTTCATCTTGATGTTCAATACTCCTTGTTCAGGGGAGTCTTCCCTAACCCTTCCATCAGCTCCCAGAGCACCTGCATTCACCCTCTGTAACATTCATCAGATTGCCAGTTCTTATGTAACCTCTGCTGGACTGAAAACTCTGCGAGAGCAGGGCTGTGTCTTGCTCAAGGTTCTTTCCTGGCTCTTGACAAGATTTGATTCTCGGTCACTGTTGATTGGATGGTTGAAGGATGAGTGACGGAGGTGTGCTGGGAGGGGCCTGGCTCTGCGATGATCTGGAGATGCCACACATCTTCAGAGGATTTGGAGACTGGAGTAGGTAATTGCTAATGTTCACCAGCTCTGACATGTATTAATCTTTAGGCTCACCCTCAGCCTGTTCCATTTGCTCCTAGATATTTGATTGAAGATTCGTTGTACTGAACTTGAGATTCAAGATTAGGCTGTGGATGAAAGAGTTAAAAGTGACAGCTGCTTGGTACACACATAAAACAATCTGCATAATTTCTGTGATCTTTCTCCAGTTACACAGGTCAGAGAACAGCCACCACAATCACATAGTCATGCACTTGGCCATAGTTTCCTGGGTACCAAAGCACTGTAGCCAAAGAACCAAGTGTCATCTCTGAAGGTCTAGGAACTAGCCATGCCTGGACAATGGAGAGGTTAACTTATGGCAGTCTTTATCTTCTGGTAAATACTGACACTGGAAAGTGATTGATGATCAACTGGCTTTAATTCCCTCACCCCAGGTCCCTCTGGGGGGACTAATCAATCAGGTTGAAACTTGTACTCTAGAAACACAAGGGGTCTTCCCCATGGGAATTTCACCTTATTCAAAGCTTTTAACAATCTCTGAAATGGGGAGTATATGGGGCAAGACTCTGCCAGCCATGCCTGCAATTAAAATTTGAGACAGGGTTAAGATCTTTGCATGTGGCTTTTTATACGAGTGAATTCTCATTCCTATCTGTCCATAGATTCCAAGAGCACAATTAATGTTCCCTGAGTTACAGAAGTCAGTTCTGCATCATCTAGGATTAGGGCTGGTTCAAACCCACTCCTGTGGTTTAATTAATGTAAAAGCAACCTTCTGTAAAGGCCTATAGAACATGTGAAGTTTTCATGGTTTGCTGACTCTGTGACTAAAATCTGGGGGAAAGTCTCCCAGGGAGTTGTTTTCTTGCCGGATGTTTGATATTTCAAAGGGAGAGATTCAGGTCTGGACTTGTGTTTCCAAACAACAGTTGCTCTAATTAATGAAGCATTTATCAAAGGTGATGTCCATTATCATGATTGTTGGAAACAGAGTGATTACTGAATGACCACACACTTTACTGATGTGGAGTGGAAGTGCCCCAGAGCCACACACCAGGGCTGGGAGAATCTGCCCCATGACAGGCGGTGGGAGGAGATCACATTCCCATCTTACTGAGTTTACCATCCACTGAATGATCATTCTCACACAGCAGCCCAAGATTCCACATGAATGTTGAGAGGGTAAGAGATCCAGGACCTACTAAGACCTGCACTAGTCCTACAGGTGCACAGAAAAAGGGTGAGCTCACTTACATGTGGCATCTTAAATAAATAAATAAATAAAATAAAAAGCAAAGCACCATGGTCCTCAATCCAGGGCACAGCTTGGTGTTTGCAGAAGGTGGGCTGTGGGGGGTGTGAAGTAGGTGAAGGTCGTCAAAAGGCACAAACTTCCAATTACAGAAAGTCACTCATGGGATCATCATGTGCAGCATGGCAGCTACAGCTAATGATACTATTTTAAACAATTAATTTGTATATTTGAAAGTTGCTAAAAGAGCGGATCTAAAAAGTCCTCATCACACACACACAAAAGATGTAACAGTGTGAGATGATGGACGTGAGATGGACTCATCATGGTGATGATTTCACAGTACATACAGACATTGAGTCATTGTGTTGCTCATCCAAAATGAATATGAAGGGATATGTCAACTATGCATCAGTTAAAAAAAAGAAAATGGTGGAAGGATGATAAGTGCTCTCACAATTGCTGAGAAAGATGAAGCACTGAGCTTTGCCTCAGGGTCTGCAGTCTTCGCTCCTCTCAGTGATGTAAAGGATACTTACGGCCTTGGACGCAGCAGATGGGATAGGCCTGGGGTTCCGCATTTCTCACAAGCTCCCAGGAAATGCCAATTCCTGCAGATCCCTGGCTGCATTTGAGTAGCAAGGTGTTAAAGCTCCTGAGGGTGGAGATTAGCTGGGCTGATTTCTAAGGGATCCAGTTACACTTATGAGTACAGCACAGGGGCTTTTTTGGCATCCACTCCTGACAGTGTGAAATAGCTGCGGGGTGAGCCAAGGTGGTGTTTCCCTTGCAGAGAAGAGGAAAATGGCAACTTTCATCAGACTGGAAATGATGCTGTTTCATGTTCATATACCGATCTCCTCAGACAAATGGGGCCCACCAGCAAAGACCTTCAGAAATAAAGGC
>NW_011495061.1:256835-260201 GCF_000754665.1 Bison bison bison | reverse complement strand
CCACAATGAATAAACTAGATTAAAGGAAATGATTTTATGTCACAGCTCAAGTGGTTCAATTGCCTAGGAGCTTTTTTTTTTTTTTAAGTTTTACCTTGAACCCTCCTTGGAAGTGTCTACAATTACATGAGGGCTTGACGGAGTGTGTCACTGCTTGTTCAAAGCTCTGGTGGCAAATAAAATATACAATGACAGGAAGGACCCTTCACTACACTTGTTAAAATATGGAAGGGACCTCCTTGGGAAGCTATACATTCTTGGTCACCATGAGGAGTAGAAAGTGAGCCTGTAGAAGACGAAGCTGGGCCACAGGAGAGGAGCCGGCCAAGCTCCCGCCCCTCTGAGCCCCTCTGATAAAGGCTCTGTCTGACCCCCAGACACTCAGCCACGCCTCCAGAGGGTCACAGGCCGTGAGAGGCCTGGTGTGGGTCCTGGTGCTCTCCTCTGACCTGGGGGAGGAAGCGGTGGGCTCAGGAGAGACCCTGGGCGTGGAGTGAGGGCCCCGGCCGGAGGTGCGCCACACGCCGAGGGACACAATCTACCGGCTCCGCTGGTGTCGGCTTCCACGTGTGTAAGATGAGCGGCCCAGCTGCTCTTGGGTGTTTTCTTGATTCTTCAACGGTCCTTGGGCGTCAGCAAAATTGGTAGAAATCAGAAATGTGTTATCTCAGGCATCCCTGCTGACTCAGTGGTAAAGAATCTGCCTGCCAACGCAAGAGACCCAGGTTCAATCCAGAAAGATCCCACACACCGTGGAGCAGCTAAGTCTGCGCACCACGACCATTGCTCCTGTAGAACCTGGAGCCACAACCCCTGATGCCCATGCCTCCCAGAGCCTGTCTCTGCAACAAGAGGGCGGGGGGCTTTCTTGGAGTGAAAGCTGCTCCCCCACAGCATGCACAGCGCCTGAGATGAGACACAGATGGCCCTGCAAGCCTGACGGGGGAGCCACAGCCTTCAGTCACTGTGCAGGTGAGCAGTGAGCAACTCCGGGCCTCAGAGAGTCGTGGAGAGTCATGGGGGCCTGGATTCCTGTCCTCAGGAAGCCCTGGGCCTAAGAGGGGCATCAGACAAGACGGAAGTGCCCCACCATGTGGCACATGCTCACCGAGAAAAGGCACACAGGACCAGAAGAAAGACAAGGAGTTACGACACAGCCCGAGGGAGTCAGGAAAATCAGCAGAGCAGATGGTTTTCAAGCCAAGGCCTCAGAGGCATGCAGTTCAGCAGCCAGGAATCCAGAGCCGGGGCCAGTGGTGGGTGCAACAGAGAATAAGTTCCCCCAGAAAGGCAGCTGTGAAGGCAGAGGATTCATCTCAACTCCTACATGATGTCAAAGACAGTGTGGACAGTGGGGTGGACGCAGCGGGTGAGGGCTGGCAGAGGAAGGGGGCAGGGGAGAGAGAGTGAAAGGCATTTAGAGCCTGGCCTGGGATGCCACTATCCTTCCTGGGAAGTGGGAGCCACTCAGATGCTGTGAGTAGAGAACGCACATGTTCAGAACTGCAGTTAACGCAGATCAGTTATCACAGAGAGAAAGCAAACAGGAGGGCGGAGAGGCTGCAGTCAGAGGGGGGTCAGGAGCCCAGCAAGGGCGCCAGTGAGAGGAGCCCAGACTGAACTCAGGAGGCGGAGCTGGAGGGAGGAAGCCCATCAGAGCAGGGGGAGGAGAAGGAGAGGGGATGGTAGGAACATGGAGAGCAGCTCCTGTGGAGGCTGAGGATCCTCGTTGTTTGGTGATGAAGGGAAGCTCAGAGAAGTCAGTCCCTGAAGGAGGAAACCTGAATCCTCATCCTTGTCAAGACGTTTGTTTGCCTACAGATGTTAGAAGGGTGAGAACCAAACAAAACTCAGGATAAGATGTGTTTTTTGTGTGAATTCTTTAAAAAAAAAACCCATCCTCTATCAATCACAATGTTTAAGTTGGAATCTAATTCACACATCATAAAATTTACTCTGTAAAATGTGCAGCTCAGTGATTCATCATCTGTGTCCAAGCTGTGCCGCTATCACCGCTATCCAAGTCAGAGCACTTCATCTCCTCACAGAGAAAGGCACTGCCCACCAAACAGGCACTTCCCCTTCCGCCTTCCCCCAGCTTTTGGCAATTGTCTGTGTGCTATTTGACCCTAGTGATTTGCCTATTCTGCATATTTAAAGTACATGGATTTGTACAACTGTGGCCACACATGCTGGTTTCTTACACTTGGTGCTATGTCTTGGAGACTCATCTATGGCTTAGCACACTATTCATTCCTCTGTTTGACTTGAAAATTTTCCTTTCTAGGCCATTATAATACACACACACACGAGTTCTTTTCTTTTTAATTGTGAAAAACTCACAGAATATAAAATTACCATTGTCGGTCAGCCCACGTCACTAGGAACCGTCTTTGTGCAGGGAGGCTCTTTGCCTCACTGACCCTGAGCCACCAGTGAGCACAGAGTAACCAGCCCTGCCATGACAACCCTTCTTGGGACACTCCGTGCCACCCACCCGACCAGGACTCCATGCAGGCCTCCCCACGGTGGCCTAAGAAGAGAACCACATGGCAGGTGGGGGCAGAGGTGGCAAAGGAGAGAGACCAGGAGAGAGGAGAGCAGAGGCGGGTGGAGGAGCCGCCCACGCTGAGCTCCTGTCTCAGTCGCGTGCCCGCCAGACCAGCCCTGCTCAACTGCTGGGATCAGAAATGGTCAGATGGCTGAGGGAGGTGTGACCATGGATGTCAGCAGCTTCAGCTAGACACCTGACAGTCTACAGTGCAAACCCACCAGGCCCAGCTCCACTCCCCAGGCCAGCTTCAGAGGCCCAGAGTCCCAGCCTCATGTGAGGGGCTATCCTAGCCCCATCCTCCAGAGTTCCACATCCCAGCTCTCAGGAGAGTCCTCTGAGCTCCCAGGAGGTCATATCTACTTCTGGTGTATGACAAGTGACATTAGGCTGGGACCAGTTGGAAGTGGCCAGAGTGAAATCAAGTTTCTCTGTATCTCCTGTGCCCCGGAAGTGCCCACTCTGTCCTACTCGCTGTTTTGTCCAGGTGTTCCCTGAACACAGCCAGGCTGCAGGGAGGGGTTTCAGGGCACAGCAAGAGCTGCAGCATCTCACGGTGAGCAGGGCTGGCCACCAACTCACACCCGACTCTGGGAGAGCATCACTGTGGGTCAGAAACTGACCCTCTGAAGGCACAGGTGACTGCTCCTGGATCACACAGGGGCCCCAGAACTTAGGTTTGTCTTGTGACCTCTACAGCTGGCTCTAAAGGACAGAACATCTAGCAAGGAGACATCTGGACCCTGGTAATCACAGTCAGGTTGGTTAAGTACAAAGCGGGTGGGGCCGGGCAGTGAGGACAGGGTGGGGGCCAC
>NW_011495061.1:255403-256561 GCF_000754665.1 Bison bison bison | reverse complement strand
TCCTTTGGTGAATGTGACCTAAGCCTGGTTTGTGTTTGACCAGCTCATTGATTTGATTATTGGTCATCTTCACATTTTCTGAGCCCTGTTCTGCATCTGTTCCAGGTCCTCACAGGGCTCACAAGCTGGAGAGCTCATCGCAGTGTGCTTAAAGACTTGAGGGGTCCTGGGTGAGGCAGAAAATGGTGCGGGCAGAGCATGGGATCAAGACAGGCATCCTGGACCTGGTGAGGTCTGAGCCGGGTCTCCAAGGGTGAGTTTGGCAGGGCCTGGCTCTGAGCAGGACTCAAATACACGATGAATGACTAAGTGAATGAAAATGGAAATCTTCCCAAAAAAAGAGCAAGACTGTCAGATTTTCTGTAACTGAGTCCAAGCTTGTACTGCTCACCTCATGACAGGCCAATAAATTGAGAGATGAGTCCTTGGGGCAAGGAACAGTGACTTTATTCAGAAACCCAGGACTCTTGTCTCAGGACCCATCTTGCCTGAGTTAGAATTCAGGCTTCCTTTATATTAATTCTCAAAGGTGGTGGGGGAGGAAAGTCAAATATTTCCTCATTCTGATCAGGCTCCAGACGGGATGTGTTAATGTCTGCCTCCCTGCCATGATTCACAGGAGAGTCTGGTCAGGAAGTTTCCTGTGAATTAAACAAAGTTATTATTTTAGCTTGGTGCTCATTACCTGGGAGGCAGGGCTCCCAGAGATGGGACTTTATGTACAAGCTTATAGGCAACATTCCTTTAGTGGTTAACTCCTAACAGGTAGGATACAAAGGGTCCTTCTCTATGATGCTTTCAGGCCAAAGCTTGGAACTTCAGGGCACCCGAGGACAGCAGGAGAGGCCCCGCGCGGTGCCCATTCCACCCCTCACAGCTGTCTTGCTGACTAAGCAGCCTGTGTCTTGACTCCCGGGGGGCACCTGTTTGCCCTCTTCTCTCGGACAGTGCTGGTTGTAAGATCTAGATTGGGCTGAGGCAGAAAAGGAGAGACGACTTCAACGGAAGTAGGTGACCTTTATTCAGGCAAGGAGGGGCGGCAGTCGGCCAGCAACCCGGCTGAGCCTGAGAGGGATCAGGCAGGCTTCATATTTAAAGGGAGGTTTGTAGAAGCGATAAGGGAAACGCTAGTCAGGCAGGATGTTTTAGGTATTCTTT
>NW_011495061.1:252240-255303 GCF_000754665.1 Bison bison bison | reverse complement strand
TTATGGCCTTGGATGCAGCAGATGGAATAGGCCTGGGGCTCCGCATTTCTCACAGGCTCCCAGGAAATGCCAATTCCTGCAGATCCCTGGCTGCACTTTGAGTAGCAAGGTGTTAAAGTTCCTGAGGGTGGAAATTAGCTGGGTGATTTCTAAGGGATCCAGTTACATTTATGAGCACAGCACAGGGGCTTTTTTGGCCTCCATTCCTGATAGTGTGAAATAGCTCTGGGGTGAGCCGAGGTGGTGTTTCCTTTGCAGAGAAGAGGAAAATGGCAACTTTCATCAGACTGGAGATGATGCTGTTTCATGTTCATATACCGATCTCCTCAGACAAATGGGGCCCACCAGCAAACACCTTTAGAAATAAAGGCCAAAAGATTATGGTGACTTTTAAAGTATTATTTTGGAGTGCTATCCACAATGAATAAACTAGATTAAAGGAAATGATTTTATGTCACAGCTCAAGTGGTTCAATTGCCTAGGAGCTTTTTTTTTTTTTTTAAGTTTTATCTTGAACCCTCCTTGGAAGTGTCTACAATTACATGAGGGCTTGACGGAGTGTGTCACTGCTTGTTCAAAGCTCTGGTGGCAAATAAAATATACAATGACAGGAAGGACCCTTCACTACACTTGTTAAAATATGGAAGGGACCTCCTTGGGAAGCTATACATTCTTGGTCACCATGAGGAGTAGAAAGTGAGCCTGTAGAAGACGAAGCTGGGCCACAAGAGAGGAGCCTGCCGAGCTCCCGCCCCTCTCAGCCCCTCTGATAAAGGCTCTGTCTGACCCCCAGACACTCAGCCATGCCTCCCCGGGCTCACAGACCCTGAGAGGCCTGGCGTGGGTCCCGGTGCTCTCCTCTGACCTGGGGGAGGAAGCCGTGGGCTCAGGAGAGACCCTGGGTGTGGAGTGAGGACCCCAGCCCGAGGTGCGCCACTCACCGAGGGACACCATCTACGCACTCCGCTGGTGTCAGCCTCCACGTGTATAAGACGAGTGGCCCAGCTGCTCTTGGGTGTTTCTTGATTCTTCAACAGTCCTTGGGCATCAGCAAAATTGGCAGAAATCAGAAATGTGTTATCTCAGGCATCCCTGCTGACTCAGTGGTAAAGAATCTGCCTGCCAATGCAAGAGACACAGGTTCGTTCCAGAAAGATCCCACACACCGTGGAGCAGCTAAGTCTGTGCACCACAACCATTGCTCCTGTAGAGCCCGGAGCCACAATCCCTGATGCCCGTGCCTCCCAGAGCCTGTGTGTAACAAGAGGGTGGGGGGCTTTCTTGGAGTGAAAGCTGCTCCCCCACAGCACGGACAGTGCCTGAGATGAGACCCTGATAGCCAGCAAGCCTGACGGGGGAGCCACAGTCTTCAGTCACCACGCAGGTGAGCAGTGAGCACCTCCAGACCTGAGAGAGTCGTGGAGAGACGTGGGGCCTGGATTCCTGTCCTCAGGAAGCCCTGGGCCTAAGAGGGGTGTCAGACAAGACATAAGTGCCCCACCATGTGGCTCGTGCTCACTGACAAAAGGCACACAGGACCAGAAGAAAGACAAGGAGTTACGACACAGCCCGAGGGAGTCAGGAAAATCAGCAGAGCAGATGGTTTTCAAGCCAAGGCCTCGGAGGCACACAGTTCAGCAGCCAGGAATCCAGAGCTAGGGCCAGTGGTAGATGCAACAGAGAGCAAGTTCCCCCAGAAAGGCAGCTGTGAAGGCAGAGTGTCCATCTCAACTCCTGGATGATGTCAAAGGTGGTGTGGACAGCGGGGTGGACGCAGAGGGTGAGGGCTGGCAGAGGAGGGGGCAGGGGAGAGAGAGTCAAAGGCATTCAGAGCCTGGCCTGGGATGCCACTATCCTTCCTGGGAAGTGGGAGCCACTCAGATGCTGTGAGTAGAGAACGCACATGTTCAGAACTGCAGTTAATGCAGATCAGGTATCACAGGGAGAAAGCGAACAGGAGGGCGGAGAGGCTGCAGTCAGAGGGGGGTCAGGAGCCCAGCAAGGGTGCCAGTGAGAGGAGCCCAGACTGAACTCAGGAGGCAGAGCTGGAGGGAGGAAGCCCATCAGAGCAGGGGGAGGAGGAGAGGGGATGGTAGGAACATGGAGAGCAGCTCCTGCAGAGGCTGAGGATCCTCGTTTGGTGATGAAGGGATGCTCAGTCAGTCCCTGAAGGGGGCAACCTGAATCCTCATCCCTGTCCAGATGTTTGTTTGCCTACAGACGTTAGAAGGGTGAGAACCAAACAAAACTCAGGATAAGACGTGTTTCTTGTGTGAATTCTTAAAAAAAAAAAAAAAATCCTCTATCAATCACAATGTTTAAGTTGGAATCTAATTCACGTATCATAAAATTTATTCTGTAAAATGTGCAGCTCAACAATTCATCATCTGTGTGCAAAGCTGTGCATCTATCACCACTATCTAAATCAGAGCACTTCATCTCCTCACAGAGAAAGCCACTACCCACTAAACCGGCACTTCCCCTTCTATCTTCCGCCAGGTTTTGGCAATTGTCTGTGTGCTTTTTGACCCTAATGATTTGCCTATTCTGCATATCTAAAGTACATGGATTTGTACAGCTATGGCCACGTATGCTGGTTTCTTACACATGGTGCTATGTCTTTGAGACTCATCTATGTTTAGCACACGATTAATTCCTCTGTTTGACTTGAGATTTTTCCTTTCTAGGCCATTATAATACACACACACATGAGTTCTTTTCTTTTTAATTGTGAAAAACTCACGGAATATAAAATTACCATTGTTGCTCAGCCCACGTCACTAGGAACCGTCTTTGTGCAGGGAACCTCTTTGCCTCACTCACCCTGAGCCACCAGTGAGCACAGAGCAACCAGCCCTGCCACAACAACCCTTCTCGGGACCCTCCGTGCCACCAACCTGACCAGGACTCCACGCGGGCCTCCCCACGGTGGCCTAAGAAGAGAACTACATGGCGGGTGGGGGCAGAGGTGGCAAAGGAGAGAGACCAAGACAGAGGAGAGCGGAGGCGGGTGGAGGAGCCACCCACGCTGAGCTCCTGTCTCAGTCGCGTGCCCGCCAGACC
>NW_011495061.1:250303-252140 GCF_000754665.1 Bison bison bison | reverse complement strand
AGCTAGCCCCAGTCCATGAAAATCTCTCCTGTTCCTCAGATCCCATGGCCAACAGGCAGTCCCTGAGTCTGTTCAGCAGACAAGCTCCCACAGTGTCCAGAGCTGAGGCTTCTCCCGCCCCCGTGTCCCCTTGGCCCTAAATGATGAGCCCGCACTCCTAGGAATGGAGGGTCCCCTGTGCGCTTCTTCTGGGGCTGCTGCTGGGCCTTCTTCCTCCTTCAACCAGAGCAGGGAGCTGGCTCAGGCAGGCCCGTGATTAAGGGGAGGAGGGGACGAGCGGTCAGTCCCTCCATCTCCTGTGGGCCCAGCCCTGCAGGAGGAGGTGCTGGGGGCTGAGAGAGGGCTTGGCCTGCTCAGCGGTCAGGACTCGGGGCGCATTTCAGGGAGGCTGAACCTACTGGGGAATGGTGACAATGTTGATGGTGACAAGCTGTTTCCATCTCTGTACAAGCTGGTCCAGTTCACCAAATTCTCTCAAAACTAACACCGGTATATAAACACTCTTCCTCTGGCAACAGGGGGTGGGCTGAGTGTTTTCCAGGAAACTCCTCGCTAACCTCTGGGAAAGATTCTGACAGAGTCTCTGATGATGCAACAAATGTCCGCTTTGGTTAGGAATCAACAAGGACTCCCTGTGTGGCACATGGATGTCAATGCTATGTAGCAGCCTCGATGGGAGGGGAGTTTGGGGGAGAAAGGATGCATGTGTGTGTTTGGGTGAACTGTTCCCCTTGGTGTCACTTGAAACTGTCACAACACTGTTTGTAAATGGGCTACACCCCAAATACAAAGCAAAAGTTAAAAAAGAGAACAACATGTGACCAAACACAAAGAGAAGACACTGGATGACTTGAACGTTGGCTTCAAAAGTGCATTTTGTCAATACAGAAAACTACAGTATTTTAAAATTCTAGTTTATGATTTAGAGTCTATGATATTTAGGTGACTGATCAATTGTTTAATACAGGCACTGATAAGAATACAGGCTAAAGGCTAACCAGTTTTAATATAAATTTCACACTACAGTCTAAAGCCAGGGCACATATGTCTATTTATCTGTCTCCCTCATTCCAACTCCCTCTCTCTATAGTTTTAAGATTTGTGTCACCAGTGAGCTCACTCCAGCTCTCCTGCAACACACACCCTTCATTCTGTGGGAGAAGTGATAACACTCGTTTACACTAGTGTAAGTGAGGAGGTGACGCACGGTGACAGAAGGAAGGAGACTGGAGGGGGCTTGGCCCGGCCTCGGCCTGAGGGCTTTGCCCAGATCCTCGCTCCCTCTCTCACTGCTGACCATAACAGGGGCCTGGAGAAGCCTGTGAGGAGCCCTGGCCAAGAACCTTCATGCACGTCCAGCCATTTACATCGTGAGCATGGAGTTTTCTCAAAGATCTTCAAATTTCTGTTTTTTTCTGACTTCTTTAGTCTTCATTAGTCTTCTCACCAGGTTTGTCATTAACTAAATCAGCCTATATATTATTAATATTAACATATATCATTGATATATAAATATTATATTAAAATAACAATAGTACATAACATTTTATATTTATTTACATTATATATGCATATACTTATGATGATGCTGTGAAAGTGCTGCCCTCAATATGCCAGTAAATTTGGAAAACTCGGCAGTGGCCACAGGACTTGAAAAGGTCAGTTTTCATTCCGATCCCAAAGAAAGGCAATGCCAGAGAATGCTCAAACGACCACACAGTTCCACTCATCTCACATGATAGTAATGTAATGCTCAAAATTCTCCAAGCCAGGCTTCAGCAATATGTGAACTGTGAACTTCCTGATGCTCAAGCTGGTTTTAGAAAAGGCAGAGGAA
>NW_011495061.1:246129-250203 GCF_000754665.1 Bison bison bison | reverse complement strand
GGGGCAGTGAGGAAGGGGGTGGGTGCCGCCTGCCTCTGCTGTCCCCCCACCAACTCCCCTGACCTTCTCCTCCTCAGCATCCTACCCCTGGGGTGGGGCAGTGAGGACGGGGTGGGCGCCTCTTGCCTCTGCCATTTCACACCCTCCCCACCTTCCCCTGACCTTCTCCTCCTCAGTATCCTACCCCCATATTGGGCTTTCTTGGCCCAGACACAACAGAAGTGATCATTAAGTTACTCAGTATTCAGTGGAATAGTCATGAAGTGACTTCAAGTGTAAAAAGAAATAAAATTGAAAATAAAATTCACCCAGACTGTTAATGTTTTGGATGAGGTTACTGTCAGAGAAGATCCTTGGGCTCCTGGTAAAGGTCCCCCTGAAACTCTGGCTCTGGAAGGAGGGAGAAGAAGATGACCTTTGGTGAATGTGACCTAAGCCTGGTTTGTGTTTGACCAGCTTATTGCTTTGATTATTGGTCATCTTCACATTTTCTGAGCCCCGTTCTGCATCTGTTTGAGGTCCTTACAGGGCTTACAAGCTGGAGAGCTCATCGCAGTGTGCTTAAAGACTTGAGGGGTCCTGGGTGAGGCAGAAAATGGTGCGGGCAGAGCATGGGACCAAGAAAGGCGTTGTGGACCCAGCGAGGTCTGAGCTGGGTCTCCAAGGGTGAGTTCGGCAGGGCCTGGCTCTGAGCAGGACTCAAATACACGATGAATGACTAAATGAATGAAAATGGAAATCTTCCCCCAAAGAGCAAGACTGTCAGCTCTTCTGTAACTGAGTCCAAGCTTGTCCTGCTCACCTCACGACAGGCCAATAAATTGAGCGACGAGTTCTTGGGGCAAGGAACAGCAACTTTATTCAGAAACTCAGGACTCTTGTTCCAGGACCCATCTTGCCTGAATTAGAATTCAGGCTTCTTTTATCTTAATTCTCAAAGGTGGTAGGGGAGGAAAGTCAAATATTTCCTCATTCTGATCAGGCTCCAGAGGGGATGTGTTAATGTCTGCCTCCCTGCCATGATTCACAGGTGAGTCTGGTCAGGAAGTTTCCTGTGAGCTAAACAAAGTTATTATTTTAGCTTGGTGCTCATTACCTGGGATGCAGGGCTCCCAGAGATGGGACTTTATGTACAAGCTTATAGCAACATTCCTTTAGTGGTTAACTCATAATAGGTAGGATACAAAGGGTCCTTCTCTATAACGCTTTCAGGCCAAAGCTTGGAACTGCAGGGCACCCGGGGACAGCGGGAGAGGCCCCACGGGGTGCCCACTCCACCCCTCATGGCTGTCTTGCTGACTAAGCAGCCTGTGTCTTGACTCCCAGGGGGGCACCTCTTTGCCCTCTTCTCTCGGACAGTGCTGGTTGTAAGGTATAGATTGGGCTGAGGCAGAAAAGGAGAGACGACCTCAACAGAAGTAGGTGACCTTTATTCAGGCAAGGAGGGGTGGCAGTCGGCCTAAGGACCAGGCTGAGCCTGAGAGGGATCAGGGAGGCTTCATATTTAAAGGGAGGTTTGTGGAAGTGATAAGGGAAACGTTAGTCAGGCGGGATGTTTTGGGTATTCTTTAGTTGAGATGGCATTTGTAGTTGGGCAGGGGGTGATAAATCGTCTGGACAAGGGGTGACAAGTCCCAGGTAGATGTAACCAGCCTGGAGCATCAGGGCGGGACCTAAAGTTTGGTTTTGTTTCCCCGAAGTTAGATGACTCAGCAAGGGCCTCTGAGACTGCTGTTTCCTTTTCTAGGCCCAAAGACTCTTTCACTTGTCAGAAGCAGCACTCACCTGTGCCCCTCCCTGATCAGGCCCAAGCAAACCAGCTGCCCTCACCTGAAAGGGTGTTAGTCTCTCAATCATGTCCCTGTGACCCCATGGACTGTAGCCCACCAGGCTCCTTTGTCCATGGGATTTTCCAGGTAAGAATACTGGAGTGGGTTGTCATTTCCTTCTCCAGGGGATCTTCTTGACTCAGAGATGGAACCCAGGTCCCCTACATTACAGGTGTATTCTTTACCATCTGAGCCACCAGGGACATGCATAAGAAACTGCTACCTCCCAAAACTGGGGTCAGAAGGCTGGGTGTGTGGTTCAGGCTCTACAAGGCATTTCACATCCTCCTAGTATCTCCTCTTGTCTCCCTAAGAAGCTCCTGCATCTCAGGACACCTCTAACCAATACCCTCTTTTGGTGGGAGCTAGTGTTCAGCAGTTAACATTTTCAGCCCAGAGAGACACAGCCTGTGCTTTAGACCATGGCAAACCCTCCCAGCTAGCCCCAGTCCATCCAAATCTCTCCTGTTCCTCAGATCCCATGACCAACTGACAGTCCCTGAGTCTGTTCAGCAGACAAGCTCCCACAGTGTCCAGCGCTGAGGCTTCTCCCACCCCGGTGTCCCCTCGGCCCTGCACGATGAGCCCGCACTCCTGGGAATGGAGGGTCCCCTGTGCACTTCTTTTGGGGCTGCTGCTTGGCCTTCTTCCTCCGTCAACCAGACCAGGGAGCTGGCTCGGGCAGTCCCGTGAGTAGGCGGAGGAGGGGACGAGCTGTCAGTCCCTCTGTCTCCTGCGGGCCCTGGCCATGCTGAAGGAGGCGCTGGGGGCTGAGAGCGGGCTTGGCCTGCTCAGTGGTCAGGACTCGGGGCGCCTGCGGGGGAGGCTGAACCTACTGGGGAATGGTGACAGTGTTGATGGTGACAAGCTGTTTCCATCTCTGTATGAGCTGGTCCAGTTCACCAAGTTCTCCCAGAACTAACACCCGTATATAAACACTCTTCCTCTGGCAACAGGGGGTGGGCTGAGTGTTTTCTAGGAAACTCCTCGCTAACCTCTGGGAAACATTCTGACAGAGTCTCTGATGATGCAACAAATGTCCGCTTTGCTTAGGAATCAACAAGGACTCCCTGTGTGGCACATGGATGTCAGTGCTATGTAGCAGCCTCGAAGGGAGGGGAGTGTGGGGGAGAAAGGATGCATGTGTGTGTTTGGCTGAACTGTTCCCCTTGGTGTCACTTGAAACTGTCACAACACTGTTTGTTAAGGGGCTACACCCCAAATACAAAGTAAAGTTAAAAAAGAGAACAACATGTGACCAAACACAAAGAGAAGACACTCGATGACTTGAACGCTGGCTTCAAAAGTGCATTTTGGTAACACAGAAAACTACAGTATTTTAAAATCCTAGTTTATGATTTAGAGTCTATGCTATTTAGGTGACTGATCAATTGTTTAATACATGCACTGATAAAAATACAAGCTAAAGGCTAAGCAGTTTTAATATCATTAATTTCACACTACAGTCTAAAGCCAGGGCACATAAGTCTACTTATCTGTCTCCCTCCCTCCAACTCCCTCTCTCTACAGTTTTAAGATTTGTGTCACCAGTGAGCTCGCTCCAGCTCTCCTGCAACACACACTCTTCATTCTGTGGGAGAAGTGATAACACTCGTTTACACTAGTGTAAGTGAGGAGGTGACGCATGGTGACAGAAGGAAGGAGACTGGAGGGGGGCTCAGCCACGCCTTGGCCTGGGGGCTTTGCCGGGACCCTCACTCCCTCTCTCACTGCTGACCGTAACAGGGGCCTGGAGAAGCCTGTTAGGAGCCCTGGCCAAGAACCTTCATGCACGTCTCGTCATTTACATCGTGAGCATAGAGTTTGTGCAAAGATCTTCAAATTTCTGTTTTTTTCTGACTTCTTTAGTCTTCATTAGTCTTCTCACCAGGGGTGTCGTTAACTAAATCAGCCTATATATTATTAATATTAACATATATCATGGATATATACATATTATATTAAAATAATGATAGTACATAACATTTAATATTTATTTACATTATATGCATATATTTATGTAGCATTATGTTGTACTAAATTAAATTAATAAATATAAATAAACTAGCATAGCGATATGAGTATACATTTCTCCTCAGAGGCAGACCTTTGCCTTTTATGCAGTCAACTCTGCCTGCTGACCATATTTTGTTTGCCAGAAAAAAATGAAAACTGAGGCCAGAGTGAAAAGTGAGGGGAAGGCAGGCAGAGAAGACCCAACCTGAAATTACAGGGAGGCATAATT
>NW_011495061.1:244821-246029 GCF_000754665.1 Bison bison bison | reverse complement strand
ACTGTGAAGAAGGCTGAGCACCGAAGAATTGATGCTTTTGAACTGTGGTGTTGGAGAAGACTCTTTAGAGTCCCTTGGACTGCAAGGAGATCCAACCGGTCCATTCTGAAGGAGATCAGCCCTGGGATTTCTTTGGAAGGAATGATGCTAAAGCTGAAACTCCAGTACTTTGGCCACCTCATTGGAAGAGTTGACTCATTGGAGAAGAATTGACTCATTGGAAAAGACTCTGATGCTGGGAGGGTTTGGGGGCAGGAGGAGAAGGGGACGACAGAGGATGAGATGGCTGGATGGCATCACTGACTTGATGGACATGTGTCTGCATTAGCTCCAGGAGTTGGTGATGGACAGGGAGGCCTGGCGTGCCACAGCCAGGAAGTCATGGGGTTGCAAAGAGTTGGACACGACTGAGCGACTGAACTGAACTGACTGATGTTATAGTAAATTAAATGAATAAATATAAATAAACTAGCATAGCGATATGAGTATATATTACTCCTCAGAGGCAGACCTTTGCCTTTTATGCAGTCAACTCTGCCTGCTGATCATATTTTGTTTGCCAGAAAAAAATGAAGACTGAGGCCAGAATGAAAAGTGAGGGGAAGGTAGGCAGAGAAGACCCAACCTGAAATTACAGGGGAGGCATAATTGAATCACTCAAGTGAAACAAGAAGTGTGTTCCCGAGATCAGCCTGAAGCTCACATTCTTAGTGAGGGGAGCAGATTCGACTCCGCACCCAGCCCATGGGCACCTTCTGGGGTGGGGTGAGCGGGAGGGAGCTTCCTCCAGGTGTCTCTCCTTCTGGGGTGGGGTGATCGGGAGGGAGCCTCCTCTGGATGTCTCTCCACTGCCTCCTCCAGCTGACCTGCTCCTCCTCCCCAGGCTCTGCTGCGACCTGTGTGCTTTGCCTCCAGGAGGCCCGTTTCCTGCCCTCCACTGTTCCCCGCCTACCATCTCTCTTTCCTTGATTCTCTCGGCTGCTACCAGCCAGCCTGGAGACACAGGGATCACAAGACCATCCCCTGCGGCCGGTGAGCTGCCCTCGCCCCGCCCTCCTCCTTTAGCGCTGGGTTAATGGGGTGCCTGGTGTTCATCACTGAGACTTTCCTTGCTCATAGTTTCTCCATTCCTGATGGTGGGATGCGCAGGGCAACTAAAGACATTTCTGAATTTCCCTGAATGTGCATGCTAGATGAACCTAGTTTGC
>NW_011495061.1:242342-243963 GCF_000754665.1 Bison bison bison | reverse complement strand
AGCCTGAGGTGAGGGGACTGGATGCGACCCCGCACCTGGCCTGGCCTGTGGGCACCTTCTGGGGTGGGGTGAGCGGGAGGGCGCCTCCTCCGGGAGTCTCTCCACTGGCTCCTCTGAGGACCCGCTCTTCCTCCCCAGGCTCTGCTGCGACCTGTGTGCTTTGCCTCCAGGAGGCCCGTTTCCTGCCCTCCACTGTTCTCCTACCATCTCTCTTTCCTGGATTCTCTGGGCTGCTACCGGCCAGGCTGGAGACACAGGCATCACAAGACCTTCCCCTCAGCCCATGAGCTGTCCTCGCCGCGCCCTCCTCCTTTAGCGCTGGGTTAATGGGGTGCCTGGTGTTCATTGCTGAGACTTTTCTTGCTCCCAATTTCCTCCATTCCTGATGGTGGGATGCGCAGGGCAAGTAAAGACATTTCTGAATTTCCTTGAATGTGCATGCTAGATGAACCTAGTTTGCTTATAGCAGAATCGTGTTGTTTTAAAGAAAGATTTTTATATTCCTATTGAAAACCACTGGAAACCCCCCAAACAGGAAATGGTGACATCTCAAAGTCATACCTTTACATGACAAAACCAAGTTGTAAACAACACACATTATTTGTCTGACTGAACTAAAAATGAACCTATATTATCTGTGTGTAAATAAATATATATTTGAAAATGTTTTTTAAACAGCTGGAGGAATATATACAAGTGAACCACAGATACTTTGATAGGATGAAAGAGAAATTCTACTTTTACTCTAAATTATCCAGTTTCTTTTTGGGTGTACTTTTAACTCAGGAGGAATTTGAACCAGAGTGTATATTTTTGCATTTAAATAAACACTTTACATATGATTGTACAGAACCAGCTTATCATAAAAACTGAATCAATGTATTTCAGAGTCAAACAAATGATAAGCTGCATAGAAGAGCGTGAATATCTGCTGAAGGGCTAGAGACAGAAAGAGCACACGAGCAGCACAAACAGTGAAATGCGGGCTGCACGCTGCTGTCCCCTCCAGTCACTGGGTCATTCCCTGAACGCTTGCTGGGTTTAAGGCAGCCTGGAAGTCAGTCACCTGTCCAAGGCAAGACTGAATTGATGCCAGGCCCATAGTAAAGACATGTTTTAATTAGTAGCTCTCAGAGGTAAAAAATGTACACTTTATTCTCTAAACTTATTTTGGCCTGTTCTATAATGGATTCTTCCATTAAAAACAAAACACTCAAACCAACATTAAAAACCACCCTTTTGGTGTACCTGAAAGCTTTTGCCATTTTAGAGCTTTCTCTTTTGCTGTCATCTCTTAAACATGTAAAATAAATACAGTCAAGTCCCCTCAGGAGGGGCTACTCAGGGAGCTCTGGGCCTCAGTCATTACTAGGAATAAAAGTGGCAAAGAGCAGTTTTGCTCCAGAACTCTCAAGGCATTTTGGTGTGGGATAATCGGGACCCGTGGAAAGCACATGATAGCCTGATACTGTTTCTCACATCTGCCACAGTTCAGTGATTTTCAATATCTTACTTTTTGTAACCAAAGATTGAGAATGCTCAGGAGAGAGCGTAAATATAACTACATACTCGTTATAAATAGCATATAAGTAGAAAGTATAGTCAGATGTGAGTCTAACTT
>NW_011495061.1:239190-242242 GCF_000754665.1 Bison bison bison | reverse complement strand
ACTCTTATCTGAACAAAAGCTTGTGCACAGATGCATTTTATGCATCACTTCAGGGAGGCCACAGGCTCCCTGGGCTCTCCAAATCCCTCAGGTTAAGAGCTTCTGGCCCGGGAGTGAAAGAAAGTAAAAGCCAGCCCTTCCATCTTCCCCATTCCGACCTCTGGTCCCATCATATTCCGACCTCTGGTCCCATGAGAGGGACGGTGAATGCTCAGCGCTGTCCCAGCCGCACGGCTGCCAGAGGAGTTACAGCAGCAGACCTGCCCAATGGCGCCGCTGCTTCCTGCCTGCTGCCGGGCCTTGTGAGAAGGCCCCAAGGAGATCTAGGAAAAGCAAAGGGGAGTCCAACTCAGCAGAGCAGCCCCGAAGCACAGGGAGTTAAAGAAACAGGAAGCACGAGTCAGGTCAAGGAAGGACCCCTTTCTGATGGCTGCGCTGATAACGAGTGTGGCTGAAGGGTCCTGCTCCCTCCGCATGGGTCTCTGCGTCTGCAGGCACTTCCGGTTTGCCTCACCATGAGCGGCGGCTGCTGGTCAGAAGGCAGATCTTTTTTACCATCAATAAACTGTCTTTTCCCCGCTGTCAGCCCTGCAATCTGGCACTATATGCTCCTTGTTCCATTGGAGCTAACACTTCTGTAAAAGGAGATCTAACTGTCAAGAGTTCAAAATTCCAGGGGTCTGTGGAGTCCCGCCACCAATTCACCCCCCAGAGTTGTGTTTGAATCAGGTAAAAACGCTCATTACAGGCTTAGGATTGAGGATACTAAAGTGAGAACATGAATAAATTTAGAACGTTTGGAAAGTCTGATTTTAAAAGTATTTGTTTATCTTTAAAGTCCAATAAGAAAATTTTACTCTTGCTTATTTTGTCTGAGGAATAAACATGGAAAGATACTGAAAAAAAAAAAGCTACGAAATTTGAGGCTTTGAAGAAGGGAATTAAAAGAGAATGGGTCTCATGAAGAGTAACTCCTTTCAGATGGAGAAGCTGAGAGGAGAAAGAAATTGATTTAAGAAAAGATCTTACTATTAGAGCTGAGGCCATCTGCCATTTAGTCAAATTTGCTTTTCTGCATGCAGGGTCACCTTATACAGACTCGTACAGACACACAATACAGCTACCATCTCCACTGATATGCAGAGGGGTGCCCTGGCCACCGCTTCAGACCACCTTGTGGGCACTCAGGATGCTCAGCACTCTGTCCTGTGTGTCTCTGGGAAGTGACTCCTAGGAGGTCCATCCACTGAGCCGAGTTCCACTCTGTTTTCAAACAGCCCTTTAAATCCCTGAGGCCAGCACCCCTCTCTCTCATCACATAAAATGTCCCCCCGTGTGTCACTGCTCCTCATCAACATGGCTGCTGCTTTTATAATCAGTCTTCAGATATGGTCACCTGATTCTATTATTTTTTTTATGCTGAAGTCAGTCAAGTGTCTTATATCTTACTAGCATATTAATATGTCAGATTCAGAGAAATAATTCAAGGATGAAGCCAACTGATTATCCTCCTATCCATATGAAGTATAAATATAATCTCTGGAAGTTGGTGAAGGACAGGGAAGCCTGGTGTGCTGCAGTCCATGGGGTCGCAAAGAGTTGGACATGACTAAGTGACTGAACAATGATAAAATATCATCTCAATTGATAATGAATGTACAGTGCATAGGGGAAAGTGGGAGAAAAGCGTTTTAAAAATTGGATCAAGCTTATCTAGTAAAATTAGCAGTTGCAAATATTGTTTGAGGGAAGAACATAATGAATTATGAATTTTTCCTCTTTTGTGAAAGGAAAAAAGCAAAAGTCACAGAACATTCTCATGAGTAGACACATTTATTTATTTAGAAACTGCTTATTTTCTGTGAACCAATTTCCATTTTAAGAGTTTGTGGGGTTTCCGTAATGGCTCATGGTAAAGAATCCTGCCAATGCAGGAGACATGAGTTCAATCCCTGGTCCAGGAAGATCCCATGTGCCTTCAGAGGAACTAAGGCCATGAACCACAACCATCGAGCCTGTGCTCCACAGCCTGGGGGCCGCAGCTCCTGAGCCCACGCTCTGCCACCACTGAAGCCTGGGGGCCCTGGGGCCCACGCTCCATAACAAGAGAAGCCGCTGCAACAAGAAGGCCAGGCACCACAACCAGAGTGCTCCCCGCTCACCGCAACCAGAGCAAACCTGTGCAGCAGCAAGGACCCAGCACAGCCCCCACCCAAGAAAAGAGCCTGTGAAAGAACAGCTGAAGCCCACGCAGTGCTGTGCCTACCCATCCAGTGGCCTGAGCAGTGGGCACTGCAGGCCAGCCTTCAGGGGGAACTGCGGAGTAGGCAGCGAGCTCGCCTGCCCGCCTGTGGACTAGACAGCACGTCAGATCCAGTAGCGTTGCACTCAGCTGCTGAAGTGACCCATTCACGGTGAAGTCCTCCTTGGTCAGAGCTTGCTCAGCTGCCACCTGCTCTTCCCTTTTAATCTCTTCAGAATCTGCAGATGTAGAGATCAGGCACGACCTCCCAAGAGTGTTCACGGGAAAGGATGCCGCGCATGGGCAGAACTTCCAGGGTGAGCATCCGCCGAGTCAGACCCACCAACTGAGCTCCCTGGTTGCCAGGAATGGGTGGTCTCCAGAGTGCAGAGGAGAGTCCGTGTCACACAGACCGATGGTAAGAAGTTCACATACATGCCTCTGGGAGAGGCTGGCTGTCAGCCCAGGGATCGTAACTACCAGGAGTCTTAGCTCCTGGAAGCTGCCTGGGTCTGGTTAGTGGAGGCTCCAGGAGCAAAGCGGCAGCAAACTGCAGCTCAG
The DNA here is from genome assembly GCF_000754665.1 of Bison bison bison. Classification (NCBI taxonomy): domain Eukaryota; kingdom Metazoa; phylum Chordata; class Mammalia; order Artiodactyla; family Bovidae; genus Bison; species Bison bison. The sequence continues at coordinate 239,439 of NW_011495061.1, read as the reverse complement.
CTCGCTGGCGAAGGTTCCTGGAGGACGCAGCAGGGACAGTAGCTGGGTTTTCAGTGGCAACGATGGCATGAGCTGCCTACAGAAGCTTCTCCCAGGTTCTCTTCGGATTCCTAATGTGGACGCCGCCACTTTTCCTTCTGTAGATGTACTGCTCCATTGGGAAGTAAAGGTTGGTGCCACCTAAGAGGGCCCCTGCTGCAAGGAACGTGATGACGTCGTCCTTCATTTGCCGGACAGCAAGGACCCAGG
>NW_011495061.1:236666-239090 GCF_000754665.1 Bison bison bison | reverse complement strand
TCCAAACAGGAAATGGTGACACCTCAAAGTCATACTGTTACATGACTAAAGCAAGTTGTAAAACAACACGCATTATTTGTCTAACTGAACTAAAAATGAACCTATATTATCTGTGTAAATAAATATATATTTGAAAATGTTTTTTTAAAAAGCTGGAGCAATATATACAAGTGAACCACAGATACTTTGATAAGGATGAAAGAGAAATTCTACTTTTACTCTAAATTATCGAGTTTTTTTGTGTACTTTTAACTCAGGAGGAACTTGAACAAGAGTGTATATTGTTTGTATTTAAATAAACACTTTACATATGATTGTACAGAACCAGCTTATCATAAAAACCGGACCAATGTATTTCAGAGTCAAACAAATGATAAACTGCGTAGAAGAGCGTGAATACCTGCTGAAGGGTTAGGGACAGAAAGAGCACACGAGCAGCACAAACAGTGAAATGCTGGCTGCACGCTGCTGTGCCCTCCAGTCACTGGGACGTTTCCTGAACACTGGCTGGGTTTAAGGCAGCCTGGAAGTCAGTCACCTGTCCAAGGCAAGTCTGAATTGATGCCAGGCCCATAGTAAAAATATGTTTTAATTAGTAGCTCTCAGAGGTAGCAAATGTACACTGTATTCTCTAAACTTATTTTGGCCTGTTCTATAATGGATTGTTCCACTAAAAACAAAACACTCAAACCAACATTAAAAACCACCCTTTTGGTGTACCTGAAAGCTTTTGCCATTTTAGAGCTTTCTCTTTTGCTGTCATCTCTTAAACATGTAAAATAAATACAGTCAAGTCCCCTCAGGAGGGGCTACTTAAGGAGCTCTGGGCCTCAGTCGTTCCTAGGAATAAAAGTGGCAAAGAGCAGTTTTGCTCCAGAACTCTCAAGGCATTTTGGTGTGGGATAATCAGGACCCGTGGAAAGCACATGATAGCCTGATACTGTTTCTCACATCTGCCACAGCTCAGTGATTTTCAATATCTTACTTTCTGTAACCAAAGATTGAGAATGCTCAGGAGAGAGCATAAATATAACTACATACTCGTTATAAATAGCATATAAGTAGAAAGTATAGTCAGATGTGAGTCTAACTTACCTTAATATCCTAGTTCCTGTGGCTCTCAGTCCATAAGGCTCAGACTACATTCCTCGGGCACCTCTACAGATTGGACAGTAGGTGGCGCTTTCAGCCTGTTTGAAACACAGTTCACGGGCTTTGGCTTGTTTACTTGCTTTTTAACTGTTTTACCACCATTGCACAGAAAACCGAGTAATTTGGTACATAAGTGTATGAAGTCCAGATCAATGTCATGGGAGCAATTCCAGAAGAACACAAAGCCATATAACTGATCTGTAGGAAGCGTTTACAAATATCCAGAGAAAAGATTTTACCTCTCCATAGATTCAAACTGAAAACAGAAAGTGAAAGTCACTCAGTCGTGTCCGACTCTTTGGGATCCCTTAGACTGTAGCCCGCCAGGCTCCTCTGCCCATGGAATTCTCCAGGCAATAACACTGGAGTGAGTTGCCATTCTCTTCTCTAGGGAACCGTCCCAACCCAAATTATCCAGTAATAAAACGCTTTTAGGGTTTGTGTCACAGATGCTCTTTGCTACTTTGATTCCTGGTAATGACAGAATCTCAGGTCGACCTGGGACCCGCCTTAAAGTAGTTTGTGTCCTGTGACTCTGGTCAGACACATAGACTTTAGTTCGGTTTTCTTGTTTGGAAACAATTTGACCTAGCTGCTCACAAGCGAAAAGCTAACTACTATACCTTAAAATGTTCCAGTAGAATACAGTCAGGTGCTCTTGATTCTAGGTACTTCAAAGGATGCTTTTAAGCCTTGTCAGCCAGCAGCTTCTCTTGATTCTGAAAGCTGGGTTTACTAGGGACTGGCAGCAGTGGAAGTGTGATGAAATCACTGCAGCGGTGTTGTGCTTCAAAGCACAGAATCTGTACAGACCAGGAACAAAGATAAAATATTCTGAAGGGGTGAATCCAGGGCATTTACTCTTATCTGAACAAAAGCTTGTGCACAAATGCATTTTATGCATCACTTGTGGGAGGCCACAGGCTCCCTGGGCTCTCCAAATCCCTCAGGTTAAGAGCTTCTGGCCCGGGAGTGAAAGAAAGTAAAAGCCAGCCCTTCAATCTTCCCCATTCCGACCTCTGGTCCCATCACATTCCGACCTCTGGTCCCATGAGAGCGACGGTGGACGCTCAGCGCGCTGTCCCAGCCGCAGGGCTGCCAGAGGAGTTACAGGAGCAGACCTGCCCAATGGTGCCGCTGCTTCCTGCCTGCTGCCGGGCCTTGTGAGAAGGCCCCAAGGAGATCTAGGAAAAGCAAAGGGGAGTCCAGCTCAGCAGAGCAGCCCCGAAGCACAGGGAGTTAAAGAAACAGGAAGCACGAGTCAGGTCAAGG
>NW_011495061.1:235665-236566 GCF_000754665.1 Bison bison bison | reverse complement strand
TAAAATATTATTTCAATTGATAATGAATGTACAGTGCATAGGGGAAAGTGGGAGAAAAGTGTTTTAAAATTTGGATCAAGCTTAGCTAATAAAATTAGCAGTTGCAAATGTTGTTTAAGGGAAGAACATAATGAATTATGAATTAGGAAATTTTCCTCTTATGTAAAAGGAAAACAGCAAAAGTCACAGAACATCCTCATGAGTAGACATATTTATTTATTTAGAAACTGCTTATTTTCTGTCAATCAATTTCCATTTTAAGAGTTTGTGGGCTTTCCATAATGGCTCATGGTAAAGAATCCTGACAATGCAGCAGACATGAGTTCAATCCCTGGTCCAAGAAGATCCCACATGCCTCAGAGGAACTAAGGCTGTGAACCACAACCACTGAGCCTGTGCTACACAGCCTGGGGGCCACAGCCACTGAGCCCACGCTCTGCCACCACTGAAGCCTGGGGGCCCTGGGGCCCACGCTCCATAAGAAGAGAAGCTGCTGCAACCAGAAGGTCAGGCACCACAACCAGAGTGTGCGCCCCACTCACCGCAACCAGAGCAAAGCTGTGCAGCAGCAAGGACCCAGCACAGCCCCCACTGAAGAAAAGAGCCTGTGAAGGAACAGCTGAAGCCCACCCAGTGCTGTGCCTACCCATCCAGTGGCCTGAGCAGTGGGCGCTGCAGGCCAGCCTTCAGGGGAAACTGCGGAGGAGGCAGCGAGCTCACCTGCCCGCCTGTGGACTAGGCCAGCACCTCAGATCCAGTAGCGTTGCACTGAGCTGCTGAAGTGACCCATTCATGGTGAAGTCCTCCTTGGTCAGAGCTTGCTCAGCTGCCGCCTGCTCTTCCCTTTTAATCTCTTCAGTGTTGGGGATTTTTTTTCCGGGACTTGGAAGTGACGAACTTG
>NW_011495061.1:234692-235565 GCF_000754665.1 Bison bison bison | reverse complement strand
AGGACCCAGCACAGCCCCCACTGAAGAAAAGAGCCTGTGAAGGAACAGCTGAAGCCCACCCAGTGCTGTACCTACCCATCCAGTGGCCTGAGCAGTGGGCGCTGCAGGCCAGCCTTCAGGGGAAACTGCGGAGTAGGCAGCGAGCTCGCCTGCCCGCCTGTGGACTAGGCCAGCACCTCAGATCCAGTAGCGTTGCACTGAGCTGCTGAAGTGACCCATTCATGGTGAAGTCCTCCTTGGTCAGAGCTTGCTCAGCTGCCGCCTGCTCTTCCCTTTTAATCTCTTCAGTGTTGGGGATTTTTTTTCCGGGACTTGGAAGTGACGAACTTGAAAGAAAACAGTCAGACAGTCTCTTGTGTGGACTGACAAGTTTATTTTTGTAGTCAAGTCTTTTTATAGAAGCAGGAACAAAGAGCTTAGAGTATACAGCCAGCAGAGTGTGTACGGAGTTAACATCTAGTCAGTAAAAATATTTTAAGGACAGCACTCTCTAAGTGACCCGTGTGTTTATCCTGTAACCCATTTTTTCAAGTAACATCTTTAATATTTATTATTAAATCTTGCTGCCGGGCATAACCAAAGGCAAGAGATGTTTTTTTGCCTGCAGCACATCAAGCCAGGGTATCTCTGGCCCTTCACCATTTTTCCAAGGACTTCTTCCAACCGGCTGTTTTGTACTGCGCTTCCCAACACTTCAGAATCTGCAGACGTAGAGATCAGGCACGATCTCCCAAGAATGTTCACAGGAAATGGGCAGAACTTCCCGGGTGAGCATCTGCCAAGTCAGACCCACCAACTGAACTCCCTAGTTGCTGGGGATGGGTGGTCTCCAGAGTGCAGAGGAGAGTCCGTGTCACACAGACCGATGGTAAG
>NW_011495061.1:231832-234592 GCF_000754665.1 Bison bison bison | reverse complement strand
TCAGTAAAAATATTTTAAGGACAGCACTCTCTAAGTGACCCGTGTGTTTATCCTGTAACCCATTTTTTCAAGTAACATCTTTAATATTTATTATTAAATCTTGCTGCCGGGCATAACCAAAGGCAAGAGATGTTTTTTTGCCTGCAGCACATCAAGCCAGGGTATCTCTGGCCCTTCACCATTTTTCCAAGGACTTCTTCCAACCGGCTGTTTTGTACTGCGCTTCCCAACACTTCAGAATCTGCAGACGTAGAGATCAGGCACGATCTCCCAAGAATGTTCACAGGAAATGGGCAGAACTTCCCGGGTGAGCATCTGCCAAGTCAGACCCACCAACTGAACTCCCTAGTTGCTGGGGATGGGTGGTCTCCAGAGTGCAGAGGAGAGTCCGTGTCACACAGACCGATGGTAAGAAGTTCACATACATGCCTCTGGGAGAGGCTGGCGGTCAGCCCTGGGATCGTAACTACCAGGAGTCTTAGCTCCTGGAAGCTGCCTGGGTCTGGTTGGTGGAGGCTCCAGGAGCGAAGCGAGAGAAGTGGTGGCAGCAAACTGCAGCTCAGCTCGCTGGCGAAGGTTCCTGGAGGACGCAGCAGGGACAGTAGCTGGGTTTTCAGTGGCAACGATGGCATGAGCTGCCTACAGAAGCTTCTCCCAGGTTCTCTTCGGATTCCTAATGTAGACGCCGCCACTTTTCCTTCTGTAGATGTACTGCTCCATTGGGAAGTAAAGGTTGGTGCCACCTAAGAGGGCCCCTGCTGCAAGGAACATGATGACGTCGTCCTTCATTTGCCGGACAGCAAGGACCCAGGATAGTGTAAAAGATTCACTTCACGTTATGACAAGAATCCAGACGGTGCCGTATGGACCACTCTCTGAGTAGCATGGGAAAAGCCTGAGAAGATATGTTAGAGAAGCCAGATAATCTTTCTGATAAAACAAACTTGACTTTCATTCAGTTTGTAGAAATAACGCTGTGAGTTTTATTCTTTAGAGGTTTAAAATTTTTTTGTAATGTCTTGGCATTTCTGAGAAACTTGTAATACATGTACAAGGTTCAAGAACCTAGAAATATAAAATAGTTCATATTACATTGTTCTTCCTACCCCCTCCCTTCTTGTCAAGTCCTTGCTGCTTCCACAGTCAGCCACGTTTTTGTTTCTCAGGGATAGCTTTCAGAGGTGTATTTTTTTTTTGTTTTGTTTTTCTAAGTATTTATTTGGCTGTGCCTGTGGGACCTTTTCCATGAGAACTCTTATCTGTCGCATGTGGGTTCTAGTTTCCTGACAAGGGATTGAACTCAGGCCCCTACAATGAGAGTGCAGAGTCTTAGCCCCTGGATCAGGAGAGACGGCCCAGAATGTCATTTTATGGATACACAAGCAACTATGAATATCTATTTCTTCTTCACTCCACATGTGGTGCTAATGGTAAAGAACCCACCTCCCTATGCAGGAGACATAAGGGACTCAGATTCAATCCCTGGGTCTGGAAGATCCTCTGGAGCAGGAAATGGCAACCCACTCTAGTATCCCTGCCTGGAGCATCGCCATGGGCAGAGGAGCCCGGTGGGCTACAGTCCATAGTGTCACAAAGTGTGGGACGTGACTGAGTGACTGAGCACAACCACATTTAAAACCATACATGGTCGCATACTGTGCACAATGTTTTATGGTATCTTGCTTATATTCAGCTGACACTATCTTGGGGAATATTCTCTCTTGGGACACTATTTTCCACAAATCAGTCCACTGAATAGATGATGTACTATAATACGCTTTACTGGTCCACGTTGGAATAAACACTAATATAAAATGACATCTTGACATCACAATAAACAATGTAATGCATAACCTTAGCCTAATTTATTCCATTGCAGGAAAATGTATCAATTTCTAATGCATATGGAATTTCTACAAATCTAATGGACTTGTAGCCTGAAGTATTTCCAACTGAAATATAGCATCTGATAGGATGTTGCTCATAAACTAGCACGTTGCTGGATTCCCCCACCCCCACCCCCCTGAGGAGCTATGCAATGATCATTTCTCTTCCCTTAAGACTCAACCTCTCCTCTCCCAGATTTCTCCCTGATCTGTTTTTAAAAACATTCTCCAACCTCTTCTTCCATTGTGACTTCTCTATAATCTGCTCTTCTTAGCACTGTCCTTCATTCGCACGCCTTCATTGCCTGGTCTGGTCTCTACCTGCCATCTGAATATTGCCCATCATTGCTCCACCCACTCCCCTGGAAATGGTATCAATATGGCCAGATAGATGATTGAGTATAGAAAAATGTTTCATGGATGATATTGAATCACTGAGCCTGGATGAGAAGGAGACATCCACAGGGGAGTCTAAGGTAGCTGGGGAAGAAGGAGAATTTAGGTTTTATCTGTGGTCTTCATTCAGGGGAAGATGCTACAGAGCCCACCAGGGAAGGAGAAGTCAGAGTCAGAGGTAAATACTTGGGAGGTGGTGTCCAGAAATTCCAGCAAGAACTCTGGAGAGAAGAGTGAGGGAGAGTGCCTGCTGTGAGGCTGCTGTGAGTGTCGGGCCAGGGACACACACGGGGCAGCAGAGAAAGGAGCAGGAAGGTGATAACAGGCTTCCCAAGGGAGGGAGGGTGTCAGGTGATAGTGATGTGCACAGAGTCACACATGTCACGGAGATGAGGGAGGATGGAAAAGAGCCAGTGAGAGGGGAGGGCGGGTGCAACTAATACATCCTGTACGCTGTTTCCTGAGAGGCCAAGAGCAG
>NW_011495061.1:229720-231732 GCF_000754665.1 Bison bison bison | reverse complement strand
AATGATCATTTCTCTTTCCTTAAGACTCAACCTCTCCTCTCCCAGATTTCTCCCTGATCTGTTTTTAAAAACATTCTCCAACCTCTTCTGCCCTTGTGACTTCTGTATAATCTGCTCCTTTTCTTAGCACTGTCCTTCATTCGCACGCCCTCATTTCCTGGTCTGGTCTCTACCTGCCATCTGAACATTGCCCATCATTGCTCCACCCACTCCCCTGGAGATGGTATCAATATGGCCAGATAGATGGTTGAGTATAGAAAAATGGCTCATGGATGATATTGAATCACTGAGCCTGGATGAGAAGGAGACATCCACAGGGGAGTCTAAGGTAGCTGGGGAAGAAGGAGAATTTAGGTTTTATCTGTGGTCTTCATTCAGGGGAAGATGCTACAGAGCCCACCAGGGAAGGAGAAGTCAGAGTCAGAGGTAAATACTTGGGAGGTGGTGTCCAGAAATTCCAGCAGGAGCTCTGGAGAGAAGAGTGAGGCAGAGTGCCTGCTGTGAGGCTGCTGTGAGTGTCGGGCAGGGACACACACGGGGCAGCAGAGAAAGGAGCAGGAAGGTGATAACAGGCTTCCCGAGGGAGGGAGGGTGTCACGGTGATAGTGATGTGCACACAGTTACACATGTCACGGAGATGAGGGAGGGCGGAAAAGAGCCAGTGAGAGGGGAGGGCGGATGCAACTAATACATCCTGTACACTGTTTCCTGAGAGGCCAAGAGCAGAGGCCGAGAGAGAGGCTGAGCCACAGCACAGGACACAATGAAGGAGACATCAGTTCAGTTCAGTTGCTCAGTCATGTCCGACTCTTTGCGACCCCATGCATCGCAGCACGCCAGGCCTCCCTGTCCATCATCAAGTCCCGGAGTTCACTGACACTCACATCCATCGAGTCAGTGATGCTATCCAGCCATCTCATCCTCTGTGGTCCCCTTCTCCTGCCCCCAATCCCTCCCAGCATCAGGGTCTTTTCCAATGAGTCAACTCTTTGCATGACATAAACATAAAAGTTGATAAATAAAAACATAGGTGTTCAAGTCAAGATTTTGATAAAATGCTCTTTTAAGGAATACAACTGGGATTTTAAGGAACTCCTTTTAAGGAATATAGAAATAAAATTGCAGGTGAGATATTAACTCTTAGATGATGATTCACAAGAATGACTCCCTTGCCTAAAGAGTGACACCATCAGAAGCAATTCTGTGCAGAGGTGAGCAGGGAGACGGCACAGCACAGTGGTGGAGACACGTGGTCGATGGAGACACTGGGCCTTCACGGGAGGAGGGGGTTCCTGAAGACCCCACACGCCAGTGTGCTGAGAACATCGAGCAGGAGTTACTTGAGCCATTGAGAGTCACTGTACTTGAAGGGGTTTTTGTTTAAATATAATTTTATTTCCTTTTGGCTGCCCTGGGTCTTCTTTGCTGCCTGCAGGCTCTCTCCACTTGTAGCGAGCAGGGCCTGTGCTCTAGTTGGGTGGCTGGGCTTCCCACTTTGGTGGTTTCTCTTGCTGTGGAGTGCTGGGCCCTAGGATGCCTGGGCTCAGTCTTTGCAGTGTACAGACTTAATTTCTCTGTGGCGTGGGATCTTCTGGGGACCAGAGATCGAACCAGTGTCCCCTGCCCTGCAAGTAGATTCTTAACCACTGGACCACCAGGGAAGCCCCTGTACTTGAAGTTTTCATTGGAGCTACCTAAAACATGATAAAAGTGATCTCAGCAAAAGGGGGAAGGAGCAGTGAGCACACAACCTGCCTTCCACCAAAGAGAGCCTGCTGGGTTTGCACAGACCCCTTTCCGTTTCTGAATCGCAGTTGTCATTTACTCATTTCCTCTTTCTCCACCTGAAACCCACACATGTCTTAAATTCTCCAAGCAATCTTCCTGGTGGCTTTCTTCCATGGAAGTAGAATTTCTCGGCAAAAGATTCTATGCAATCTTTCTATGTGAATATCAGAAGAAGGTGAACATTTTGTTTGAGGTTATGGTTCTGGAAATTCAGAATTAAATAT
>NW_011495061.1:229161-229620 GCF_000754665.1 Bison bison bison | reverse complement strand
TGTTTGCAGATCCTGTGATCTTGCTGGTGCCTTGACTTACTGCAGCTTCCTAAGACCTTACCTAGGATTTGTTGGCATAAAGTTCAACCAGGAAAAACAGAAAACAAAACCTGTTTTAATGTGTCTCTTGATATTTGGTTTTGTTTTTACATTTGCAAGAGCAAAACAGAGAAAATGAAGCAAAAGTTACTTTCAAACATATGTGGTTACCTGATTTAGAATTACTGATTCAAAGAGTGTCTATAAAAATAAAATGTGACTTCCACTCCCAGCTTTAAGAGGAACAGTATCTGAACTTCCTCACCTGGCACTGGTAATTAGAAAGCTGAACAAAATACTGGGAGCAACTGTTTTCAGATCCTGGACAGCAGGCCATGCAGGACTAAGTTCCTAGAGTGAAGATGGATGCACACACCCATCTGAAGACTCCTGGCTGTCTGCCTTCAGGCAATTTCCATG
>NW_011495061.1:227665-229061 GCF_000754665.1 Bison bison bison | reverse complement strand
AAATACATCCTGTACACTGTTCCTGAGAGGCCAAGAGCAGAGGCCGAGAGAGAGGCTGAGCCAGAGCACAGGACACAATGAAGGAGACATCAAAGTTGATAAATAAAAACATAGGTGTTCAAATCAAGATTCTGTGAAAACACTCTTTTAAGGAATACAATTGGGATTTTAAGGAACTGCTTTTAAGGAATATAGAAATAAAATTGCAGGTGAGATATTAATTCTTAGATGATTCACAAGAATGACTCCCCTGCCTAAAGAGTGACACCATCAGAAGCAATTCTGTGCAGAGGTGAGCAGGGAGATGGCACAGCACAGTGGTGGAGACACGTGGTCGATGGAGACCCTGGGCCTTCACGGGAGGAGGGGTTTCCTGAAGACCCCACATGCCAGTGTGCTGAGAACATCGAGCAGGAGTAACTTGAGCCATTGAGAGTCACTGTACTTGAAGGGGTTTTGTTTAAATATAATTTTATTTCTTTTTGGCTGCCCTGGGTCTTCTTTGCTGCCTGCAGGCTCTCTCCACTTGTAGCGAGCAGGGCCTGTGCTCTAGTTGGGTCACTGGGCTTCCCGCTTTGGTGGCTCCTCTTGCTGTGGAGCGCTGGGCTCTAGGATGCCTGGGCTCAGTCTTTGCAGTGTACAGACTTAATTTCTCTGTGCCATGTGGGGTCATCTGGGGACCAGAGATTGAACCGGTGTCCCCTGCACTGCAAGGTAGATTCTTAACCACTGGACCACCAGGGAAGCCCCTGTACTTGAAGTTTTCATTGGAGCTACCTAAAACATGATAAAAGTGATCTCAGCAAAAGGGGGAAGGAGCAGTGAGTGCACGGCCTGCCTTCCACCAAAGAGAGCCTGCTGGGTTTGCACAGACCCCTTTCCGTTTCTGAACCACACTTGCCTCTTTCTCCACCTAAAAACCACACATCTCTTAAATTCTCCAAGCAATCTTCCTAGTGGCTTTCTTCCATGGAAGTAGAATTTCTTTTTTCTTTCTTTCTTTTTTTACTTTTATTTGCATTTATTTTTTGCAGCATGTATTCCCAAGCCATAACTTTTTGTTTCTTCAGTTTCTTTTTTTTTCTTTTTTTTTTAATTTTATTTTTAAACTTTACATAATTGTATTAGTTTTGCCAAATATAAAAATGAATCCGCCACAGGTATACATGCGTTCCCCATCCTAAACCCTCCTCCCTCCTCCCTCCCCATACCATCCTTCTGGGTTGTCCCAGTGCACTAGCCCCAAGCATCCAGTATCGTGCATCGAACCTGGACTGGCGACTCGTTTCTTACATGATATTTTACATGTTTCAATGTCATTCTCCCAAATCCTTCCCACCCTCTCCCCTCTCCCCACAGAGTCCATAAGACTGTTCTATACATCAGTGTCTCTTTT
>NW_011495061.1:226198-227565 GCF_000754665.1 Bison bison bison | reverse complement strand
ATTGGAAGGACTGATGCTGAAGCTGAAACTCCAAAACTTTGGCCACCTGATGTGAAGAGCTGACACATTAGAAAAGACCCTGATGCTGGGAAAGATGGAAGGCAGGAGAAGGGGACGACAGAGGATGAGATGGCTGGATGGCATCACTGACTCGATGGACGTGAGTCTGAGTGAACTCTGGGAGTTGGTGATGGACAGGGAGGCCTGGTGTGCTGTGATTCATGGGGTCAAAAAGAGTTGGACACGATTGAGCGACTGAACTGACTGACTGACTGACTGATGGTTCTGGAAATTCAGAATTAAATATGTTTCAGCTCACATTGGCCAAACGTGCTGTACCTGGCCTCAGCCTCCTGTATTTTAGTTGGTTCACTGATGTCATTAAGGTCCTAGGATCTCTCTAGCCCCTCAACTACTGCATCCACCTCCTAAGGCATGGCAAAAAAAGGCTCTCTGGTACCATTAAGATCCCTGTTGTTTGCAGATCCTGTGATCTTGCTGGTGCCTTGACTTACTGCAGCTTCCTAAGACCTTACCTGGGATTTGTTGGCATAAAGTTCAACCAGGAAAAACAGAAAACAAAACCTGTTTTAGTGTGTTTCTTGATATTTGGTTTTGTTTTTACATTTGCAAGAGCAAAACAGAGAAAATGAAGCAAAATTTACTTTCAAACATATATGGTTACCTGATTTAGAATTACTGATTCAAAGAGTGTCTGTAAAAATAAAATGTGACCTCCTCTTCCAGCTTTAAGTAGAACAGTATCTGAACTTGCTCACCTGGCACTGGTAATTAGAAAGCTGAACAAAATACTGGGAACAACTGTTTTCAGATCTTGGACAGCAGGCCCCACAGGACTAAGTTCCTAGAGTGAAGATGGATGCACAAACCCATCTGAAGACTCCTGGCTGTCTGCCTTCAGGCAATTTCCATGTTGCAGGTACAGGGAGGGGAACCCAGATGCAGCCCAGCAAAGCCCTGATCTGAGAACACAGGTGAGCCAGGGAGGTGCAGAAGGTGATATGTGTGGGGCAGGGGATTGAAAAGAAACAGCTACTGAGACAGAAAGAATGATTCCAAGTGCTTAATGGGCCCACTGAGTCTCTGCCATCTGATCACACACAGGTGAAATTCCACAAGGATGAGCAGGAACAACTTTTGAGGAAAGAATGATTACTGGAGAGCTATGCATTGAGTGGGACTGGATGCCATGATCTTAGTTTTCTGAATGTTGAGCTTTAAGCCAACCTTTTCACTCTCCTCTTTCAATTTCATCAAGAGGCTCTTAATTCTTCTTCACTTTCTGCCATAAGGGTGGTGTCATCTAGAATATCTGAAGTTGTTGATATTTCTCCTGGCAATCTTGA
>NW_011495061.1:224518-225432 GCF_000754665.1 Bison bison bison | reverse complement strand
CATGAAATGTTCCCTTGGTATCTCTAATTTTCTTGAAGAGATCTCTAGTCTTTCTCATTCTGTTGTTTTCCTATATTTCTTTGCATTGATTGCTGAGGAAGACTTTCTTATCTCTTCTTGCTATCTTTGGAATCCTGCATTCAGATGCTCATATCTTCCTTTTCTCCTTTGCTTTTCGCTTCTCTTCTTTTCACAGCTATTTGTAAGGCCTCCCCAGACAGCCATTTTGCTTTTTTGCATTTCTTTTCCATGGGGATGTCTTGATCCCTGTCTCCTGTACAATGTCACGAACCTCCGTCCATAGCTCACCAGGCACTTTGTCTATCAGATCTAGTCCCTTAAATCTAGTTGTTATTTCCACTGTATAATCGTAAGGGATTTGATTTAGGTCATACCTGAATGGTCTAGTGGTTTTTCCTTCTTTCTTCAATTTAAGTCTGAATTTGGCAATAAGGGGTTCATGATCTGAGCCGCAGTCAGCTCCTGGTCTTGTTTTTGCTGACTGTATAGACCTACTCAGTCTTTGGCTGCAAAGAATATAATCAATCTGATTTCGGTGTTGACCATCTGGTGATGTCCATGTGTAGAGTCTTCGCTTGCATTGTTGGAATAGAGTGTTCGCTATGACTAGTTTTTGTCTTGGCAAAACTCTATTAGTCTTTGCCCTGCTTCATTCCGTATTCCAAGGCCAAATTTGCCTGCTACTCCAGGTGTTCCTTGACTTCCTACTTTTGCATTCCTGTCCCCTATAATGAAAAGGACATCTTTTTTGGGTGTTAGTTCTAAAAGGTCTTGTAGGTCTTCATTCAACCATTCAACTTCAGCTTCTTCAGCATTACTGGTTGGGGCATAGACTTGGATTATTGTGATATTGAATGGTTTGCCTTGGAAATTAACAGAGATCATTCTGTCAT
>NW_011495061.1:223173-223974 GCF_000754665.1 Bison bison bison | reverse complement strand
GACCTGCAGAAACCCGTCTGCGGAGTCCTGAGCACTTGACCGGGAACCGTGGCCGCCTGGGGGACGACCGTGAAGGCAGCGGGAGGACCGTTCCCCCAAGGAGGCAAGGAAGCGCTTCCGGCGCACTTTGGGGAGGAGGACGGGCGGCCCGTGGTCCCTGCCGGTGCCTCCTGTTCTGGACACCAGGGCCGGCCGTCTCCGGGGAGAGGACACACGTTTGTGAATCGGGACTATCGGGGTCCATGGGGGAGGCTGGGAAGACTGGACATGTCTGCGTGCGTCCGTGTGGTCCGCACCTCCGGGCGCGTGGGAAACATGGAGAAGGTGTAACCCCGCGGACGCCGGCGCCGTGACCTTTCCTGCTCGCGCTCAGCTGCCCCGGCGGTGCCCGCGGGCAGAAGGGGCCCCGCGGCGCGCTGGTCCACCCGGCCGGGCAGCGACACCGCCCGCCGCCGCCCGCCCAGGCCGCGGACCTGCAGCGCGAATCTCCGGAGACAGCAGGCTCTTCCCGGGTCTCACGGCACCGGGAGCGTTGCCGCTGTCACCCCCGGCCTCTGGAGCTCTGCCCCGGGCTCGGCGGCCGAACCTTCGCGGGAGTCGCCAACGTTCCCCAGGAAGGGACGGGCTCACGGCGGCCGCTGGGTGGCTCCCGACGGGCGGCGCACACGGCCCCGGGCGGACCCCGACCGCCGGGCCGCCCTGACGCCCCGCTTCGTCCCGCGCGTCCGCCTGGGAGCCGGCTCCCGGCCCGGCGGCCCGGCAGGGCGCGGAGACCCAGACACCAGACGGGAGGGCGGGAGC
>NW_011495061.1:222678-223073 GCF_000754665.1 Bison bison bison | reverse complement strand
AGCGGGTGAGAACCCAGAGGGCAGGCGCTGAGGCTCCTCCAGCTGCCAAGATCCCCCCACACCTCCGTGAGGAGTCCTGAGCCTCTGAGGGGATTGGGCCCCCCCCCCCCCCGTGGGTCTCCCTGGGCTGTGATGGAACCTCCTTCCTCCTGGACCGGCACAAGGATGACTTGTCCATACCCGTGAGGGGTCAGGTAGGAGTGCAGAGCGGCCCCGAGGGTCTAACGCCCTGGGATCCTGGGGGTGGAAGCGGTGAGGGAAGGGGCCAGCAGGGTGGCTCGCCCAGCGTGAGGGCCGGGACGCCAGGCTGCTTCCAAGTGGCCACACCAGCCACAGACGCTGATGGGGACAAAGTGCTCCGTGTCTATGCGAGCCAGTCACTCAGCGAGTGCTCT
>NW_011495061.1:220510-222578 GCF_000754665.1 Bison bison bison | reverse complement strand
CAGTACGCACACACTGCTGTGTGTACACCAGGTGACATAAGGAGCTGCTGTGTAGTGAGGGAGCTGTACTCAGTATCTTGGGACGACCTGTAACGGGAAAGAATCCGGAAGAATATATAGTCGCTCAGTCGTGTCCAACTCTTTGGGACTCCAGGGCCTGTACCTGCCAGGCTCCTCTCAAAGGACGGGCCACAAGGAGCTGGACACAACAGAGGGACTAACCACACAAGTCCTACTCTGCTCGTTCTCAGCCAACTTGGAGAAAGACACGACGCCTTATCAGCGCTGCAGTAAAGTTTTCTCTAAGATGCCTGCCCTGTAGGGAACAATTTGAACATATTCTGAACTTCAGTTGTGCTTGCAAGTAATTTTGTCAGGAGAAAGAGTTGGTGAAAGAAAGCACAGCTGACCCAGGGGAAACTAACCAGGCGGGAAAACACAAAACACTGCTTAACACACAATAAACAATAAACTGATTGAGGACATTGCAGGAAGTGTCATAATTCATGCTCTATTTGTCCACACTTAATTGAGTGTGCTCAGTTAAGACACTCTGTGTCTAGAGTGCGCTGTCATTCTTGGCTAATTTAAAATATAGTGTATTAGTAGGAAATTGCAGGCATAATAAGGCAAACAGATCAGGAGATAACTGTCCTCGAAAAGAGAGTTGATGACTTACAGTTCCCAAGAGGAGGGACAGGCCACGCCATTGGGCCACACGGGAAAGGACCGGACTTGTCCGCAGATTGAGGGAAGGGAATTAGGTACAGGGACCTTTACTGTGACTCCTCAGGAGGAACAGTGAGCTGGGTGTGCAGGCTGAGGACTGGCTGGTGCACGTGATGTTAGCGGCCATCCTCGGTGTCTGCCTCTGGGTGACAAGGGAAGGGGACAGTGGCTCGGAGCGCATTTTAATTGTCACCTCCTCAGAGACACATCCCCATGTGCATCTGTGGTGACAGCTCCCCCATGTCTCCTGCCCTTACCACCTCGGTCCTTCACGGCACCAGGGCTGGCCCTGTCTGCACCCGCTGGGGCTCGTCACCCATCCGTCCTCTGTCCCGGGACTCCTTTCCTCCCCACCTTCCCACTGCCCCAGCTCCTCTCTTCCTGCTGTGCCATGTCCCGCCCTTCACTCCATGGAGCTGACTCTTCTACAAGCTGTTCTGTTTATTCCTTGTCTCGCTCCACAGTGTCAGCTCTGTGGGAGCAGCAGAATCCTTTCTTTTTAAAGTGTGGTGGTTTTCTGTCTTATTCTCCTCTTGAATGTCAAGGACTGTGAGGTGTCATGGCTGGGTCCCTGCCCCCAGCACAGGCCTGGCACAGAGCACATGCGCTCTCAGCATTTGGGAAGAACCAGCAGTGGTAAGCCTTGTTGCTGCCCCCCAGGGGACTGTTAAAAACAAGACAACAGCCCCAGAGGAGTTGCCTAGTTAGGAACCATGCTAGCAAAATAGACGACGTAAATGCAGTTTTGGCTCTTCCAGAAATGAAATCTTGAACCAGTCAGCCAGGAATCTTCTGATTATCACTAGTTAAGTCATCTGCCTGAGAAAGCTTTCCAGCCTTTAATGGAAAGTAACCTCACAGTAACCACTTGGATTCTTTGCCCAGTACAACTTCCTTGTTCCTGATCCCTTATGCCTATAAAAGTTTTTTATTTTGTGCAACTCCTCAGAGTTTCTAACTGCTAAATTGGATGCTGCCTGATTCATAAATCTTTAAATAAAGGCACTAAGATTTTAAAATTTTACTCAGTTGAATTTTATTTTAATAGGGCATATAGCTTATTTTGGAGATGGCAATGGCACCCCACTCCAGTGCTATTGCCTGGAGAATCCCAAGGATGGGGGAGCCTGGTGTGCTGCCTTCTATGGTGTCGCACAGAGTTGGACACGACTGAAGTGACTTAGCAACAGCATAGCTTATTTTAGGATTATATTTGGCTTTTAAGAGATTGTTATAGATTCAATCGAGCTTACTGTGAATGATGTCAGATTCAGGATCTCCGAAGATGATTTAGCTTCAGGACCAAGGACCAGGATTGATCACTCAAGAGCGTTTGTGT
>NW_011495061.1:219185-220410 GCF_000754665.1 Bison bison bison | reverse complement strand
TGTCCTGCTCAGAGCGTGTAATATGGGGAAGCCAGAGGCAGGCTGGCAGGAAGAGGGCCGTCCCAGGTGACAGCTAAAATGACAGATTTGGTTTTCCCCATTTGGTACTAAATTGAAAGGAAGGAAAATAAGAAAGGTGGCAGTCACTGACCACGCACTGAATCCTGGAGCCCATTGCTGCAGGGGCTGGGGTCTGGTTTTCCAGGTCGGTTGCTGCAGGGCAGGACCTCGTGACTGGAAGGAGAGGTTCCCCAACTTCTCAGTGTGTTAAGAAAGTTCTTCATTTCAACATCCTTCTCTGGTCGTCTTCAATTGGATACTCTGTGGATAAACTTGAAACAGTGTTTCTTAAATTAACTGCAAACAAAGGTAATAATTACGTTATTGTTGAGTAACAATGATAATGTTAATTTTCATTAGAATTAATTTCAAGATTTCTCATTGAATACCTAATTACAATACAAATATTAACAAAAATCCCCAACAACCTGTCGGGCCATCTGGTCGACCTCGCCACAGCAGCCACCAATGTCAGCTTTGTGATTCTCACACAGATGTATCCGTGTCTCATACCCGGGAAACACAGCGCCTCCACACGGACACCATCCTTTCCACTTCTGAGCCCGAGGAGAATAGAAGGGACTCCTGGCGCCCCTGGAATAGATGCAGCCCGACCTGCAGGAAACCCGTCTGCGGAGTCCTGAGCACTTGACCGGGAACCGTGGCCGCCTGGGGGACGACCGTGAAGGCAGCGGGAGGACCGTTCCCCCAAGGAGGCAAGGAAGCGCTTCCGGCGCACTTTGGGGAGGAGGACGGGCGGCCCGTGGTCCCTTGCGGTGCCTCCTGTTCTGGACACCAGGGCCGGCCGTCTCCGGGGAGAGGACACACGTTTGTGAATCGGGACTATCGGGGTCCATGGGGGAGGCTGGGAAGACTGGACATGTCTGCGTGCGTCCGTGTGGTCCGCACCTCCGGGCGCGTGGGAAACATGGAGAAGGTGTAACCCCGCGGACGCCGGCGCCGTGACCTTTCCTGCTCGCGCTCAGCTGCCCCAGCGGTGCCCGGGGGCAGAAGGGGCCTCGCGGCGCTCTGGTCCACCCGGCCGGGCAGCGACACCGATCGCCGCCGCCCGCCCAGGCCGCGGACCTGCAGCTCGAATCTCCGGCGACAGCAGGCTCTTCCCGGGTCTCATGGCACCGGGAGCGTTGCCGCTGTCACCCCCGGC
>NW_011495061.1:218693-219085 GCF_000754665.1 Bison bison bison | reverse complement strand
TTTCAACATCCTTCTCTGGTCGTCTTCAATTGGATACTCTGTGGATAAACTTGAAACAGTGTTTCTTAAATTAACTGCAAACAAAGGTAATAACTACATTATTGTTGAGTAACAATGATAATGATGATTTTCATTATAGTTAATTTCAAGATTTCTCATTAAATACCCACATTAACTACATTATTGTTGAGTAACAATGATAATGATGATTTTCATTATAGTTAATTTCAAGATTTCTCATTAAATACTCACATTACACCACATATATTAACAAATATCCCCAACAACGTGTCGGGCCATCTGGTCGACCTCGCCACAGTAGCCACCAATCTGTCGGCTTTGTGATCCTCACACAGATGTATCCGCGTCTCATACCCGGGAAACACAGCGCC
>NW_011495061.1:214553-218593 GCF_000754665.1 Bison bison bison | reverse complement strand
TGTCCCTCTTTGTACTTAATCAATCTGATCCTGATTATCTGGAGATTGACATGTCTGCTGGCAGATGGTGTGGTCTTAGGTCACAGCATTAAAGGCCACCAGACCTCAGTTCTGAGCTGTTTGCCAGACCTAGGACAAGTCTTCAGCGTCTTAGATCTGCTGTTTTATCCCAGAGCATTGACAGCGGTACTACCTATGTGAGGCCCAGAGGCAGAGGCATCGGCACTTGGGATTGGTCACGGAAAGGCTGCAGCCCCGTGAAGGCTGCCCCTAGAATCCCACCTGGAACACGAGTGGTACGTGCAATATCTGGATGAAGCAGTGAAGATGTCAGCGAGAGACACTCAGTTGGTGCCAGGACAGCATTGAATTAGAGCACTGGGCTTTTCTCCACTCACTTCCAGAGGGTCAGGCCCTATTGCCACTGGCCACATACCCTGAGTGATAACCATCTCTTGGGAACTCCAAGTCACAGCCGGATGGCTGGGCCTCCACAGGGCTGAAGGATGTGTCAGGAGCGGTTTGTCCACAGATGCTGGGCACCCCAGGGCTCTGACAGGGGCTGGTGAGGCTGGCATGGCAGGGCCCCACAGCACAGGGTATTGGGGTGCCTGGTCGGGGCTGCCATCATCTAGGGCCATGCCACCATGAAGGCACCTGTTAATTTCTGAGCTCAGAAGCTAAAGCAAGGTTGAACCTGATTAGTACTTGGTTGCAAGACCACCTGGAAAGGCCAGGTGCTGTGGACTTTCCCACTTGTCTCTCCTTTCATCTCTCTCTCCCTTTGCTACCACCGCCCCCCCCCCCCCCACACCCCAGCACAGTTGGGCTCTCCTTTGGCCACAGGGAGCTGCACCTATTGTTGAGTCTTGGCCTGGGTGGGTGCTGTTGGGAGTTCTGACAATGGGCAGCACAGTTGGGCTGGCATCCTCTGTGCTTGCTGGCCGCTGTGGGTTGGTGGGCAGGTTGAGTGCCTACAGGAAGGCAGTACTTTATGCCATGGAACTGTCTGCATAAAATGGTTCTCATGGTGACATTGGACCTCTGTGTATTTTCCACATTAAAAGAACTGTAGCACTGTGCGTGTGTGTGTGTGTGTGTGTGCATGTGTTAAAGACAGGAAAATTCTGAAGCCAAACAAAAAATTGGATCACATGATAAAATATGAATGAGCTTCAAAAACATGACACTGTGTAAGAAACCGGACCTAAATGGCCACAGTTGTACAAACCCATGTGCTTGAAATACACAGAATAGGCAATTCCATGAGGATGAAAGAGTGAGGAATGTGGAATTAAAAGTGACTGATTAAGGAACACTAGGTGTCTTTGTAGGGAGATAAAATATAAAATCTTCTGGATCAGATAGTGATGATGGCTACACAACTATATAAATAGGCAATCACTAAAATATAGTGCTCAAAGGAGAATTTTTGGGTATATGATATATATTTCAACTTAAAATGATTAATTTGAATTTTTTTTCAAAAATAACAAAACCCACATATTATCCTCAGTGCTTTATTTGGTTCTCACTCTAAGCTCTGTAGACATAAACAAACATGCCTGTGTCTGTGTGTGCATGCTCAGTCGTGTTTGACTCTTTGTGACCCCACGGCCTGCAGATAGCCAGGCTCCTCTGTTCATGGAATTTTCCAGGCAAGAATACTGGAGTGGGTGGCCATTTCCTACTCCAGGATATTTTCCCGATCCTTCACTGTTTCTTCAGAATTTGTCTCCAGAGCAAGGAGTCAGCCACCACCACTCGCCTAGGCTGAGACTCAGGGCACACAGAGGAGTGGGGACGCGCTCTGGTGGGAAAGAGGGAAAGCGTGTCCTGCTCAGAGCGTGTAATATGGGGAAGCCAGAGGCAGGCTGGCAGGAAGAGGGCCGTCCCAGGTGACAGCTTAGATGACAGATTTGGTTTCCCCCATTTGGTACTAAATTGAAAGGAAGGAAAATAAGAAAGGTGGCAGTCACTGACCACGCACTGAATCCTGGAGCCCATTGCTGCAGGGGCTGGGGTCTGGTTTTCCAGGTCGGTTGCTGCAGGGCAGGACCTCGTGACTGGAAGGAGAGGTTCCCCAACTTCCCAGTGTGTTAAGAAAGTTCTTCATTTCAACATCCTTCTCTGGTCGTCTTCAATTGGATACTCTGTGGATAAACTTGAAACAGTGTTTCTTAAATTAACTGCAAACAAAGGTAATAATTACGTTATTGTTGAGTAACAATGATAATGTTAATTTTCATTATAATTAATTTCAAGATTTCTCATTGAATACCTACATTACAATACAAATATTAACAAAAATCCCCAACAACCTGTCGGGCCATCTGGTCGACCTCGCCACAGTAGCCACCAATCTGTCGGCTTTGTGATCCTCACACAGATGTATCCGCGTCTCATACCCGGGAAACACAGCGCCTCCACACAGACACCATCCTTTCCACTCCTGAGCCCGAGGAGAATAGAAGGGACGCCGGGCGCCCCTCGAATAGATGCAGCCCGACCCGCAGGAAACCCATCTGCGGAGTCCTGAGCACGTCACCGGGAACCGAGGCCGCCTGGGAGCAGCCTCAGCGCCGCGAAGGCAGCGGGACGACCGTTCCCCCAAGGTGGCAAGGAAGCGCTTCCGGGCGCCCTTTGGGGAGGAGGACGGGCGGCCCGTGGTCCCTTGCGGTGCCTCCTGTTCTGGACACCAGGGCCGGCCGTCTCCGGGGAGAGGACACACGTTTGTGAATCGGGACTATCGGGGTCCATGGGGGAGGCTGGGAAGACTGGACATGTCTGCGTGCATCCGTGTGGTCCGCACCTCCGGGCGAGTGGGAAACATCGAGAGGCTGTAACCCCGCGGACGCCGGCGCCATGCCCTTTCCTGCTCGCGCTCAGCTGCCCCGGCGGTGCCCGCGGGCAGAAGGGGCCCCGCGGCGCGCTGGTCCACCTGGCCGGGCAGCGACACCGACCGACACCGACCGACGCCGCCCGCCCTGTCCGCCGACCTGCAGCCCGAATCTCCGGCAACAGCAGGCTCTTCCCGGGTCTCATGACACCTGGAACGTTGCCGCTGTCACCCCGGCCTCTGGAGCTCTGCCCCGGGCTTGGTGGCCGAACCGTAGCCTTCGCGGGAGTCGCCAACGTTCCCCAGGAAGGGACCGGCTCACGGCGGCCGCTGGGTGGCTCCCGACGGGCGGCGCACACTGCCCCGGGCGGACCCCTACCCTTGGGACGCCAGAGCGCAGCGGGGGCCGTTCTTACGCCCGGGACAAGCCGGGCTGGGAGCCGGCTTCCGGCCCGGCGGCCCGCAGGGCGCGGAGACCCAGACAACAGACGGGAGGACGGGAGCTGGGAAGACCTCCCCGGGCAGCTGCGGGAGAAGGCGCGCTCCTCAGCGATTCCCTAGGCTGGGACCCAGGCGGCCCCAGAGGGCAGGTCCCTGCTCCCGGGCGGACTTAGGAATTTAGTGAAACTTAGACTGTGGGGACTGTAAAACTGAAACCATGAAATGATTGGGTAAAAACATGTATGAATGATTTTTATTCTGTGGAATAAAAAGAATGGAATCATGATACAACATTAAAAAAAAAAAAAAGTCCAGAAGCTATCAAAGAAATGAATGATAAACAGCCATAAATCCACCTTTTCATATTCCACACGGAAGGTCCAATGATAACAACTCAGCGTGGGAGGAATATTTGTGCAAATACTTGTGTACTAAGATTGTTGATATTAGTATCACTCAGTATAAAAACAGAACATTCAGGAAACAGCCATTAAGAGGGATCTAGGAAGGAAATTTGTGTCGGTACTGACTTGGAAAGATCTGTATGATGAATTGTTGGATAAAAATAGCCAAGTTATAGGATTTCCACTGGTGTTAAAGAAAAAATATATACATTTGTACGTTTATCTTTAAATGAACTGAGATGGAAAGACAAATGAATTAGAACAGCTAAAGCAGTTTTATAAAAAGAATACAATCTTTCCCATAGGTTGGCACCTGGTGCCAGAAAGAAGTGTCTTCAGAAATCAAAAGGAGCCAC
>NW_011495061.1:213829-214453 GCF_000754665.1 Bison bison bison | reverse complement strand
GGGCCAGAGCCACCAAGGGGAAGAACAAGAAGCCGCGGCCGTCTCTGGGGCTGTGGCGGTAGGTCGGCTCTGACGCACATGCGTGCAGACGCCCAGGCACACGCTGCGTGCGGCACGCCCTGTGTGACGCACCAAGAGTTCCGACGAGGAGCGAGTTCCTCTCGGCCGTGTGCGTGATGCAGCCTCCTGGGGAAAAGCGGGGCCTGGAGTGTGCCCGGGGTCTCGGTGTTCACTTGGGACGGGCTCGTGCCTGAGCGGCTGAGCTCTCGAGGGCTGGCTCTGCTGGGAAGTCGCTGGAGAGGATGGGGTGATGGGGGGCATGAGCGGGCCTGGGCACGGTCCGAGGGCCTCCCACTTCTGCGAGGGTGGGAGAGTCCTCTCGGGATGGGACTTTGGGTGTGGGTTTGCCTTTCGTTCCCCGTCCCCGTTCCCTGGCCGCACCGCTGGCCTCGGGTGAGTGACGCGGCCTGGAGACGCCTCACAGAGCGCTCACGGCCAGCCGAGCAAGGAGAAGATCTCGGGAGCCCTTCGGGGGGCAGGGAAGAGCGGGTGCAGGTCCATGAACCGTCTCCTTCCGGCCGGTCAGGCTCTCGAAAATGCCCCAGACGTCGAGAGGCGTCCGGG
>NW_011495061.1:212282-213729 GCF_000754665.1 Bison bison bison | reverse complement strand
GGGATAACTGACTTTTTGCACCTGAACCCATCGCACACTTTGTCCTCACATCTGGCCCCAATTATGCCCATGAGGGTAGAAGAAGGCCATTCCCTTTACATAGGAGGTGTGAGTCAACTGGAAGCCTGAGCTTTCACATCTGGAGCTTTCATACACGTTTTGTATGCATTGAGCTCCTGAAGACACAAGACAGAGACAGGGTTAGGCCTCTTAGTGTGGTGTGGCCATTGCTCTCATAAAATATCCAGGGTCTCTAAGCAACACCAGGGTGGCAAGAATAGGGAAGCATGAAATCATTCAAGCCACACACACACACACACACAAAGGAGGGGCTAAAGCAACCACCTGATCCTAAGGGAAAATGCAACTCTGGAATCAAACATGTCAATGTGTTATGCAGATGTAATATCATGTAAATGACCTGATTCTTTAAAAAATTTTTCATTATGAATAAATATTTGATGTCCTTGTGTTTATTCTGAGATTATTGAGACTAATATGGCCAGATATACATTACTTAAAAAAGATTTATTTCATTGGGAAAAATTTACTAAAATTTTACATTTCTTCAAGAAAAATTCAAGCAGAGAGTATTGAAAATACTATGTTTCTGTGAGGACCTGTGAGCGAGGCCACTACTTTTGTTAGGTCTGAGAGGGCAACGACCAATGTTATAAGATGGACGATGGCAAGGTGAACACCTGTGACGAGACCGCTGCCCTGAGCCAGAGCGCCTACGTCCTGTTCTACGCCCGGGAGGGTGCGTGGGAAGGGGGCGCTGGGGGAGGGGCAGCGGCCCCCGTCGGGGCTGACCCCACAGAGCCCGGGCAGCCTGCAGGAGACGCCAGCGGCAGAGCTCCTGGGTCGGAGGAGTCCCCGGGGGACACAGAGGTCGAAGGGATGAGCTTAGAGCAGTGGAGACGCCTGCAAGGACACAGCCGAACGAAGCCGGCCTTGGAGCTGCGGAAGGTCCAGTCTGCCCTGCCTGCCGGCGCAGTCGTGATTCACCAGTCCAAACACGGAGGAGGGAGAAACCGCACGCCGCCCCAACAGGAGCACGAGCGGCTCGACCGTCCCAGCACGGACACCCCGCCTCCGGGGCCGAAGAACGTCGGCAACGGCCCTTGTGCCAGCGGGAGGGCCAGAGCCACCAAGGGGAAGAACAAGAAGCCGCGGCCGTCTCTGGGGCTGTGGCGGTAGGTCGGCTCTGACGCACGTGCGTGCAGACGCCCAGGCACACGCTGTGTGCGGCACGCCCTGTGTGACGCACCAAGAGTTCCGACGAGGAGCGAGTTCCTCTCGGCCGTGTGCGTGATGCAGCCTCCTGGGAAAAAGCGGGGCCTGGAGTGTGCCCGGGGTCTCGGTGTTCACTTGGGACGGGCTCGTGCCTGAGCGGCTGAGCTCTCGAGGGCTGGCTCTGCTGGGAAGTCGCTGGAGAGGATGGGGT
>NW_011495061.1:211583-212182 GCF_000754665.1 Bison bison bison | reverse complement strand
TTTTATTTTATTTGTATTGGGCTGTTAATGAAGAGAGCTTGCCAGGTGGCGCTAATGGTAACAACTGAGCGTGTTAGCAGCCTCGGTAGGAAGGCCAGAGGTCCCAAAGCAGCAGGAAGAAACGAACTGCAAGTGGCAGACTCCTTTCCCTTCTCTGTTGAGGACACCTGGTTCCCTCTGAACTTGACTTTTCTCAAACCTTGAGCTAACCAATGCGTTTTTCTTATGGAAATGTTTGGCGGCTGCGACCGGCGCACTAAGCGCGGCCGTGAGGAGCTACCCCGCATCCGAGGTCAGGGGTAGAAGCCGGGAGGATCCCATGCCCGAAGGGTGGCGGCCAAGAGGAATTACCCCATGTCCGAGGCCAGGGGCAGCGGCCGGGAGGAGCAACCCCACGTCCAAGGAGCCGTGGCTGCGCGGGCGCAGGAGGGCCTAGAGGAGCTATCCCACGTTGAAGGTCAGGAAGGGCGGCGGTGAGGAGATACCCCTCGTCCAAGGTAAGGAGCAGCGGCTGCGCTTGACTGGAGCAGCGGTGAAGAGATACCCCACGCCCAAGGTAAGAGAAACCCAAGTAAGACGGTAGGTGTTGCAAGAGGGCA
>NW_011495061.1:210816-211483 GCF_000754665.1 Bison bison bison | reverse complement strand
CCTTTCTAGGCTGACGTTCCCAGCAGCAAGACAGCAGGAGAAGAAGAGCCAGGTTCTTTCACCTAGAAAATAGTCAACAAGTTGCACAAATTGTTTTCCCTCCATCCTGGAAGGAGAGCTTGTCTCATAAGCATCCCAGCTTCAGAGGATGATGGGAATGTCTGTAGTCTCGGGCAGCCATGTGCTCAGTTCAAAACTGAGTGTGCAATCACCCTAGGAGAGAAGTGACCAGACTCCTAGGAGCCAAATGGGCATGTCTGCCATGTTCCCTCTACTCATACCCTTCCCAGAGCTCTTGCTGTATGAGAGTTTGTCCTTCAAATTGCATCCATTCACATTTCAGGAATGGGCTGAAAATCATGAGTTCATGGGTGGTTCTCATTAGATTTGCTGGTAGGCCATTGATTGAACTCCACTGCTAACTCACAGCGTGTCTCTGGCCAGAGGTGGTGCTGGGGCAGGCAGTGTGCGCGAAGAATAATAAGGTACCCAGTGGGAGCACCAAGGTGTCAGCAGAGGCATCAAATCACAGGGGAAAGGAAAACACGGGGATACACTTGGGGTCAACACCCACATAGTGTTGTAGGAAAATAACTAGAATTAAGTAATTACTTCCCTGATGGTTCAGATGGTAAAGAGTCTGCCTGCAGTGCAGGAGACCCAGGCT
>NW_011495061.1:205938-210716 GCF_000754665.1 Bison bison bison | reverse complement strand
CCAACACGAAGGCCAAGGGGAGAAAGGCAACCCGACCAGTCCCAAAGAAACTTCTCCACCAGCATCGCACCGGTGCCTGAGTGGAGATATGTCGCGCCACGTTCATTTCTGAAAGCAAAGGTCCTCCCCGCACTGAGGAAAGACCCGAGCCTACCCTAGATTGTGATAGCAAGACAACTGGACTTCCGACTCTGCCCGTCCTGTCTGGCAGTCTCATCCAGCTGGGCCCCGGGCAAACGCCTCTGGACGCGAGGAGATGCGGCCGGCCTCCAAAGTGCCTGGGGCGGTGGGGAAGCTGTCCTCCCCTAGCTGCTTTCTCGACTGCCTCATGGGCCCGTGACCCGCTGGGGGGGCACCTGAGGCCCCTTATCGACCACCTCTTGCGTTTTTCTTTCTTTGGTTTGGCTGATGGCTTCAAACCCCAAACCCTCCATCAAACTTTGGCAGACCGGGAATTTGCGATGGAACATCCCCGACCTCGAGGGCCAACTCTGGCTCCTGACTGCGCTAGTCGGCGTGGCAAGGAACAGAGAACGTTCCGATGGCTTGTTTCCCCCGCATGGCTACCTACGCCGCACCATGCCCCCCGCACGTAGAGAGGACAAAGAATGATGAGCAGTATCTTCCCCCGAGAACACGAACAAGCGTGCCCTGCACGAGGAAGCGGAGCCACCCACAGTCCGCCCTCATCATCACCACGCATCTTCCTCCGCCCCATCGTCTCAAATGGACTTACTGCTTGCCCCATCCACACCCTCTGAAGAAGGAGGAGGAGGAGGAGCAGGAGGACCACGATGAGTAGGAGGAGGAGGGGGATGACAAGGAGGAGGAGGAGGAGGAGAAAAAGGAGAAGAATGTCGACTGGGGCGGCGTGACAGAGGAAATGGGAATTTGGCCTTATGCTGGTCGAAATCCGTGCAAAAGAGAGAAAAATCCTGGCTGATCTCGCTTCTCCATGCCATGGGAAGGAGGCAAGAGGACAGCAAGTTTGTGAGCACTTGGATCATAAAGCACAAAGCGGTAGGGTTCTGGAATGGGGTGGGTGACTCGGAGGTTTTAGGGGTGAAATAGCCTAAGGAAGAGAGCGGCGTCAGGGCCGTTTTTTCCTAGTAAAGATCAACGGAATCAACCCATCAACTATGATAAAGCCGTGGACGGTCAAAGCCCCATAGTCCTGGAAGGGAAGCATAATATCCAGGACAGGAGAGCAAACAAACACACATATTACACACCGAGAAGGAAAGCAACAGTCACCCTCCTCCAGGAGGGAAATTCGTTCATTTCAGTTCAGTAGGTAACTCGTATTGCTCTCTTTGCAACCCCATGTACTGAACTTGCCAGGCTTCCATATCCAATAGGTAGTCTCAGAATTTAGTGTGTCTAATATCCTTTGTGTTGGTGGTACCATCCTGCCATCTCATCCTGTGTTGTCTCCTTCTTTTCCTGTCTTCAATTTTTCTCAACATCAGGGTCTTTTAAAATGAGTCAGTTCTATTCATCAGATGTCCAACTTATTGGAGTTTTACCTTCAGTATCAGTGCTTCCAGTGAACATCCAGGACTCATCTGCTTTCTGAAGGACTGGCTTGATCTCTTTGTAGCCAAGGTGCTCTCAATAGTCTTCTCCAACACCACAGTTCACAAGCATCAGATATTCTGCGTTCAGCTTTCTTTATAGTCCATTTCTCTCTTTCATACATGCCTATTGGGAAACCATAGCCTTAACTAAAAGTACCTTTGTTGGCAAAGTATTGTCTTTGCTTTTTCATATGCTGAGTTGATTAGCCATACCTCTTTTTCCAAGGAGCAAGCATCTTGTAATTTCATGGCTACAGTCACCATCTGCAATGATTTTGAAGCCCCAAAATAATATAAGCTGAGTTCTCCACCACAGCAGCAAAGAGACTTTGAGGCAGAAACGCCCACATAAGCCATTTCTAGCTCACAGACTGTGAAGAGTTTAATAGGCAAAGTTTATTAGTGCAGTCTTGGAGTAATGCTGCCAGAGAGGAACAGAAAGCACCATCTACCAGGAACCAGGAACTGACTTCACCACCCACCACCATCTCCTACCAGCCTCCCTCCAGAGGCAACGCTCACATTCCTAGCCTCACCTGGGCATCTCACTTCTGCCTTCATGTTTCTGTGTAAGGGCTGCCTGCTCTCAGACGCGCTTCTCCTAGAATTGTGCAGGCCCAGCTCCTTCCTTCATCCTGGTCACCGCAGCAAGGCCTTTTAGACCCTCCTGACCAGTGACTCCAAGCCCTCCCTCACAACGCCCTTTTTTATTTTCAGTAGAGCACTTGTTCTTTTCCTTCCCTTGTCTGGCTTCCATACTTTTCTCTTTCTTCACTCCAAACCGAGAGCTCCTTGAAAGGACGGGCCGCTGGTCATTTTCAGCACTGTTCTCTGTACCACTGACTCACCTGGCATAGAGTGAGTACTCACAGCCTGGGGGCTGAGTAAATAAACGTGAAGATCCTGGGGGTCCCCTTCCTCTTCTGTCCAGGTCGGTCTCTTGAGATGATCACTCTTACTAGGAAGCGCGTGCTGTTTCTGAGGCGGGAGCATGGCCAGAATGACCTCCACCATCCTTTTTCTCTCTCCAGTTGCTCCTGCAAAGCTCAGCCAGCAACCCCGACTGGGTGCCTCCTGGTGGCCCGCGCTAGCATTGCAGGACTAACTCGAACCTTCATTCAGGTCTTCAAGGCGGAGGCTCTCCAGAGTTCCCGAGGTGAAAGTGTACTTCAGGCAGGCTGTGGAAAGACCCAGGAATCTCCTCATTTTTCATTTCCTCTCCTCTCTTTGGAGTTTAGTTCGTTCATGTTGCATCCTCGGCTCAGACAGGGCAATAATTTCCCCCTACTTTCAAATTAGAACCTCTGGAATCCGGTTAGGGCTGGTCTTCTTTCTGGAACCCTGACTCTGGGTCCACAACTGAGCCCTCTCCTGCTCACCACAAGCCCTTGTTCCTTCAGCTCCTCTCTCCTCTGAGGGACCTCTGTGAGTGGAAAGCATTTTTCCAAGCTCTCAGACACAGGGGTCAATGGTGGAGAACCAAGGTCGACAGATTTCCCAAGCATACTGAGTGAACGCTTGGGGGGCCCAACAGCAAGCACACAATGTTTAGGAAAGGAAAGCAAGTCCTTCCGTCCTGTAGCACCGTCTATACTGGGGAATGGAGTGTGTGCTCAGCCTGGTTTTAACAGCCCAGAAAAGTGGACTGTGGGACTGAGACCGCGTTCACTGGAGAACACTGAGGAGAGGGCCCACACCCAGGCAGGACTCAGGGAACGTGGAGAATCCCCCTCACGCTTTGGACTTCTGAACGCAGTGCCCGTTGCCAGGAGCGGGGTGTGGAGGCCCCTGCTCCATGGCGGAGCTGCCTCCAGCCCTTCCTGCTCTCCCAGCCCTGACACGGTGTGTTCTCTCCCTTTACCATCTCACATCGTCCCCACTGTGGACCCTATTTCTGTTTGTGCCTGCTTGTGTGAGCATGAAAATGCAGAGAGAATAATGGCCCAAGTGGGGCCAGGTTGGTAGAGTTCACCAGGAACTTAGGGTCTCACTTCCAAACCAAGCATGATGGATAGGACTGCGAACTGGCTTAGGGAACTGGGGTCCTCACTTTCCTACTGGCTTCTGCTCACATACTGTGTTCCAGACAAGTCTGCCTCTTTCTAGGCTTTAGTTTCAAATTATACCAAGAGGGCTTGGATAAAAAGCTGCATAAGCGCATGCACAGGCAAACGTGTTCTCTGACTCCAGCAACAATAGATGGGTTGTTGGCATGGGTGGTCTCAGGAGGCCTGTGCTCCTGATGTGGGCAGAGGCAGGCGAGCTTGTAGCAGGAGTGGCCAGGACACCGGTCCTGTCCCAGGACCAGCCAGAGGGCATGTGCAGGGAAGGGACAGTGGGCGCACCCGTGCCCGCCTCCCTGCACAGTCACCGACACTGGACCAAGGGCTCCGCTCCGAAGGGGAGTTGTTTCTGGTGCCCCACCTGCAGCCTCTAAAAGGCCCGAATTGTCTGGAGCCCTAAGGACAGATAATTCACATGGAAGTGGTTCCCAGCAAGTAAATGCAGTGTGGAAGGGATATTTTTCGTGAATACACTCAGGCTATGAAAAGACACCCCGTAATGTGCCATACATTTCCCCTTTACAATGGAGTGAAATAAGCCCAAGGAACATGCCTGCATTTGAAAGCACATGTTGAGGATGGAAAATCCACAAATTAAAGGTTGCTGAGTCCCAGAATCTCTGACTGGAGGAAAATCAACAAGAAGAATCACTTGCTATTTGAAAGTGATTTTATTTTATTTGTATTGAGCAGTTAATGAAGAGAGCTTGCCAGGTGGCGCTAATGGTAACAACTGAGAGTGTTAGCAGCCTCGGTAGGATGGTCAGAGGTCCCAAAGCAGCAGGAAGAAATGAACTGCAAGTGGCAGACTCCTTTCCCTTCTCTGTTGAGGACACCTGGTTCGTCTGAACTTAACTTTTCTCAAACCTTGAGCTAACCAATGCGTTTTTCTTATGGAAATGTTTGGCGGCTGCGACCAGCGCACTAAGCGCGGCCGAGAGGAGCTACCCCGCGTCCGAGGTCAGGGGCAGAAGCCGGGAGGCCCCCATGCCCGAAGGGCGGCGGCCAAGAGGAATTACCCCACGTCCGAGGTCAGGGCAGCGGCCAGGAGGAGCTACCCCATATCCGAGGTCAGGGGCAGCGGCCGGGAGGAGCTACCCCACGCCCCCACGCCCAAGGCCAGGGGCAGCGGCTGGGA
>NW_011495061.1:204689-205838 GCF_000754665.1 Bison bison bison | reverse complement strand
AACAGGGATCTTAATGGTACCAGAGAGCCTTTTTTTGCCGTGCTGCAGGAGGTGCATGCTGCTACTTTATTCTTGCCACCCTGGAGTTGCAGCTTCCTAAGTCCTTACCTAGGATTTGTTGGCATAAAGTTCAACCAGGAAAAACAGAAAACAAAACCTGTTTTAGTGTGTCTCTTGATATTTGGTTTTGTTTTACATTTGCAAGAGCAAAACACAAAAAATGAAGCAAAAGGTACTTTCAAACATATATGGTTACCTGATTTAGAATTACTGATTCAAAGAGTGTCTGTAAAAATATAATGTGACGTCCACTTCCAGCTTTAAGAGAAACAGCATCTGAACGTCCTCACCTGGCACTGGTAATTAGAAAGCTGAACAAAATACTGGGAACAACTGTTTTCAGATCCTGGACAGCAGGCCATGCAGGACTAAGTTCCTAGAGGAAGACGGATGCACACACCCATCTGAAGGCTCCCGGCTGTCTGCCTTCAGGCAATTTCCATGTTGCAGGTACAGGGAGGGGAACCCAGATGCAGCCCAGCAAAGCCCTGATCTGAGAACACAGGTGAGCCAGGGAGGTGCAGAAGGTGATAAGTGCGGGGCAGGGCATCCAAAAGAGAGAGCTACTCAGACAGAAAGAATGATTACAAGTGCCTAGTGAGCCCGCTGATTCTCTGTCATCTGATCACACACGGGTTGGCTTCTCTAAAATGTCTATTCATGAGTCTTTTCTGGTAGTAATGTTGTCTATTTTTTTTTCCTATAGATCTGTTATTATTTGCTTAAAATACTTAGGTGATCCAATGTTGTTTTATATATTTGCATATGTATGTGTGTGTGTGTGTATACTTTTTGATGTATTAACCCTTTGTCATACAATGGCCTCCTTTGATGTTTGTTATCATTTTTTCTTAAAGTCTATTTTGTCTGATATAAGAATTACTATGCCCCCTTTCTTTCTGTTTTCATTCCTGTGAAATACCTTTATCTATCCCCTCACTTTGAGCCTTTGTGTACCCTTAAAGCTGAAGTGAGTTTCTTGTAGACAGCATATACTTGGGTCTTTTTTTTTTTTTTAAGCATCTGTGTCTTCTTATTGGTGAACCCACTCTATTTGCATGTAGACTGGGTATTGATTGTAAGAGCTGA
>NW_011495061.1:204006-204589 GCF_000754665.1 Bison bison bison | reverse complement strand
ACTTATATGCAGAGTATATCATGAGAAACCCTGAGATGGAGGAAGCACAAGCTGGAATCAAGATTGCTGGGAGAAATATCAATAACCTCAGATATGCAGATGACACCACCCTTATGGCAGAAAGTGAAGAAGAACTAAAAAGCCTCTTGATGTAAGTGAAAGAGGAGAGTGAAAAAGTTGGCTTAAAGCTCAACATTCAGAAAACTAAGATCATGGCATCCGGTCCCATCACTTCATGGGAAACAGATGGGGAAACAGTGAAAACAGTGGTTGACTATTTTTATGGGCTCCAAAATCACTACAGATGGTGATTGCAGCCGTGAAATTAAAAGATGCTTACTCCTTGGAAGGAAAGTTATGACCAACCTAGACAACATTATTAAAAAGCAGAGACATTACTTTGTCAACAAAGATCCATCTAGTCAAGGCTATGGTTTTTCCAGTATTCATGTATGGAGGTGAGAGTTGGACTATAAAGAAAGCTGAGTGCTGAAGAATTGATGCTTTTGAACTGTGGTGTTGGAGAAGGCTCTTGAGAGTCCCTTGGACTGCAAGGAGATCCAACCAGTCCATCCTAAAGGAG
>NW_011495061.1:202552-203005 GCF_000754665.1 Bison bison bison | reverse complement strand
GCAAAAGTAGGAAGTCAAGAAACACCTGGAGTAACAGGCAAATTTGGCCTTGGAATACGGAATGAAGCAGGGCAAAGGCTAATAGAATTTTGCCAAGAAAATGCACTGGTCATAACAAACACCCTCTTCCAACAACACAAGAGAAGACTCTATACATGGACATCACCAGATGGTCAACACCGAAATCAGGTTGATTATATTCTTTGCAGCCAAAGATGGAGAAGCTCTATACAGTCAGCAAAAACAAGACCGGGAGCTGACTGTGGCTCAGATCATGAACTCCTTTTTGCGAAGTTCAGACTTAAATTGAAGAAAGTAGGGAAAACCACTAGACCATTCAGGCATGACCTAAATCAAATCCCTTATGATTATACAGTGGAAGTGAGAAATAGATTTAAGGGCCTAGATCTGATAGACAGAGTGCCTGATGAACTATGGAATGAGGTTCATGAC
>NW_011495061.1:202016-202452 GCF_000754665.1 Bison bison bison | reverse complement strand
CATCAGTTTAGCAGGGGACTTACCAGAGTGAAACTCATCTTTCTTGCAATAATCCAGTTACACCCCCACGAGATGCCTGTGCCTTGAGGCTGTGCAGTTAGAAACTGCCCATATTATCAGGGAAAGAGCGCACATTTCAAAGCAGGTTATGTGTTTAGGAGAGAGTGGAGGGTGCAAGGTGCGGGGAAAGGAACAAGTCCATATCCCTGGAAGGTAGAGGAATCAGGTCCTGATTCACTGAATTGGGAGCATCTATTTTCCACATAGATTTTCAGAGACGCAGCTGGCGAAGACAGCGGATTGGCACTGAGCTTGGCTGTCCTCCCACAGAAAGGAGAGCTGAAAATACCAGACTACTGCACGTTACAGCAGCCTGACAAGGCCGCTGCACAGAAACCCCCCTCAAAGCCTGATGTGCCAGTCAAGGTTGTGGACA
>NW_011495061.1:200598-201916 GCF_000754665.1 Bison bison bison | reverse complement strand
GAGGCCGGCAGCACACTGCAGCCCTTCCCCCAGTTCCCCAGGGGGGCCTGTGATCTCAGGCTACCATCTTGGTGGGCTGCCTCCTGTGTTAGAGGGATGCCCCATTCATTCACTCATCTTGTGTTTGTCTTTGCACCCAGTGCCAAGCTTCAGCTAGATAACTAACTCACCCTTAGAGACCCAGTTCAGAAGTTGCCCACTCCATGAAGACTTGCTGATGGCCACCCTTCTTCTTGGTGCATCTGGGCTCATCTGAAACTCCCCAGGGCTCTGATCATGCTTGATTACCTCTCCAGCCTGTGAGATCTGTGAGGAAGGAACTCAAACTGTGATGATGCCTCAATGAGCAGTAAAAGAAACACACCGCATGTGAGTTCATCAAAGGTCTCTTTCTTCTCTTCCCTCTTTCTGGGACCAGGAGCGGAGGGGCCGTGTCTCACCCTCACCTCATCTGACACTTCAGTAGTTAGCAGGATTTTTATTTTCAATTGAATAAAGAAAGTTCATGACTGTACGTCCTTGAGAAACAAATGGCAGGACTCCTTCCAGATACCCGAGCCAAAAGATGACATCCTGGGAACATAAGCTGTCTGGGCCCCTGGGCAGCAGGAAGTGGGGACACAGAAACAGCCTTTACCCTCTGCCACCAGGACACGCTTGCTCTCTCTTTGGACTTAACCAACATACCTCATTATAATTAGCTGACTACAGCTGTAATTCAAGGTCTCTCCTTGGATGGTCTGTCTTTTGGAGACAGATTTAGAGGTCACCAGACCTCAATTCTCAGAGAAGGCAATGGCACCCCACTCCAGTACTCTTGCCTGGAAAATCTCATGGGCAGAGGAGCCTGGTGGGCTGCAGTCCACGGGGTCACTAAGATTTGGGCATGACTGAGTGACTTCACTTTCACTTTTTACTTTCATACATTGGAGAAGGAAATGGCAACCCACTCCAGTGTTCTTGCCTGGAGAGTCTCAGGGATGGGGGAGCCTGGTGGGCTGACGTCTATGGGGTCGCACAGAGTCGGACACGACTGAAGTGACTTAGCAGCAGAAGCAGAAATTCAACTTACCAAATCTGGAAACACTATTTTAGACAGACATTCCTAAAATATAATTATTCTTAATAGTTTATATCTCATTTACATTTTTTACGAGTTTTTTTTTCTACAGGTACTTTCCTTGTTGACAAACTTGTAACAGATATAACAATATAACAATATTTAACTTATAATAAACCTAGGCACAATGAAAATATTAAGCTTAATGTTAACGACTCTTAGACATGTCTATATTAGATTAGCAAAGAAACATTAATA
>NW_011495061.1:196668-200498 GCF_000754665.1 Bison bison bison | reverse complement strand
TGTCGCTCTCTCTCTCACTCTGGCTGAGTCTCCATCTGGAGCGCGGAACCACCATGCTTACTAATTATGCCTGGGCTTCTAAGATCCGACTGGGGAGGCCTCAGTGTCTCCTCTCCTTCGGGAGAACGGAAGGACGCCTGTGGCCTACGTAAGTGGTGCAAACTTCTTGTCTTGAAGTTTTATTGGTCTCCCGCATAAACCAAGCTACTCAGCCTCTTTTCTCCACTGAATTTTCCTACTGAGCTATCCTCATCCTATTACTCTGTGTATCTTTGATAAAATATTTAAATAAATAGGTCGCCGACGCCGTCCCCGCTTCGAATACCCTGGATCAGCTGGGGCAGGACCCTGGCAGATAGGACACTGAAAGATGAACTCCCCAGGTGCCCAATATGCTACTGGAGATGAGTGGAGAAATAACTCTGGAAAGAATGATGGGATGGAGCCAAAGCAAAAACAACACCCAGTTGTGGATGGGAATGGTCTTAGAAGCAAGGTTTGATGCTGTAAAGAGCAATATTGCATAGGAACCTGGAATGTTAGGTCCATGAATCAAGGTACATTGGAAGTGGTCAAACAGGAGATGGCAAGAGCGAACATCAAGTTGGACTATAGAGAAAGCTGAGCACCGAAGAATTGATGCTTTTGAACTGTGGTATTGGAGAAGACTCTTGAGAGTCCCTTGGACTGCAAGGAGATCCAACCAGTCCATCCTAAAGGAGATCAGTCCTGGGTGCTCATTGGAAGGACTGATGTTGACGCTGAAACTCCAGTACTTCGGCCACCTGATGCGAAGAGGTGAGTCATTTGAAAAGACCCTGATGCTGGGAAAGATTGAGGGCAGGACGAAAAGGGGACGACAGAGGATGAGATGGTTGGATGGCATCACTGACTCAATGGACATGGGTTTGGGTAGACTCGGGAGTTGGTTATGGACAGGGAGGCCTGATGTGCTGTGGTTCATGGGGTCACAAAGAGTCAGACACGACTGAGCGACTGAACTGAACTGAGTATCTGCATTGTCCTTCTGAGTGAGTTTGTTTCCCAGAACGCATGGCTACAACAGATTTGCTAAATGAGGGAAAAGCACAGTTTGATTCCCTACCTGATAAGCTCCAAGCTATGCCGGCTGTATCCCATTGCTTCAGATAGCTATTGATTCCTTGGAATTAACTCTGGACTCCTATTCTGAAATGGCGAAAAGTCCATAGATTTTCCATTTCCATCTTCTGTTTCAGTTATTTGTGATTGTGATCAAGGCTGGATAGTAGTTTAGAAAATTTTATCCCAAGCAGAGCAGGTGTCCTCTGTGTCTAATGGGTTAAACATCCAGTGGAGAATCTGATGGTGGATATTGGGGGCTCTTTTTAGGAATTGAAATGGATGTGGTCACTGTGGCACAGAATAGAGGCATTCCCTCCCCCTATCCCCCGCCCCAGAAGACCCAAAATCCAGATGACACTCTTATTCTTCTAGCATGGCTCCAAGGAGTCGGGCACACCCTAGGCATGAGAGCAGGCATGGCTGGATCAGAGCATCACAAGTGCCATCTGCAGATAGGCCGAACACTGAGATTTTCCATGACTTAGCATTCATAGGAAAAAAATATGACACTGAAAACCCCCTCAGGTCGGTGGGAGTCCAGTGTGCTACTGGAGAAGAGTGGAGAAATAGCTCCAGAAAGAATGAAGAGGCTGCGCCAGAGTGGAACCGGCGCCCAGTTGTGGAGGTGTCCCGTGGTGAAAGTAAAGTCGGATGCTGTAAAGAACGATATTGCTTAGGCACCTGTAATGTTAGGCCCATGAATCAAGGTACATTGGAAGTGGTCAAACAGGAGATGGCAAGAGTGAACATCGACATTTTAATCAGTGAACTGAAATGGATGGGAATGGATGAATTTAATTCAGATGACCATTATATTTATTACCATGGGCAAGAATCCCTTAGAAGAAATGGAGTAGTCCTCAAAGTCAACAAAAGAGTCTGAATGCAGTACTTGGGTGCAATCTCAAAAATGACGGAAAGATCTCGGTTCATTTCCAAGGCAAACCATTCAGCATCAAAATAATTCAAGTCTATGCTCCAACCACTAATGCCAGAGAAGAACAAGACCTTCTAGAATTAACACACACACACACACAAAACGTTCTTTTCATCATAGGGGTTGTTGTTCAGTCGCTCAGTCGTGTCTGACTCTTTTGTGACCCTATGGACTGAAGTACAGACTCTCTGTCCTTCGACATCTCCCAAAGTTTGCTCAAACTTATGTCCATTGAGTTGGTGATGCCATCCAACTGTCTCATCCTCCGTCATCCCCTTCTCCTCCTACCCTCAGTCTTTCCCAGCATCAAGGTCTTTTCTAATGAGTCAGCTCTTTGCATCAGGTGGCCAAAGCATTGGAGGTTCAATTTTAACATCAGTCCTTCCAGTGAATATTCCGGGTTGATTTCCTGTCAGATTGACTGGTTTTATGTCCTTGCTGTCCAGGAGACTCTCAAGAGTCTCCTCCAGCACAACAGTTCGAAGGCATCAATTCTTTTGTGCTCAGTCTTTTTTATTGTCCAACTCTCACATCCATACACGACTACTGGGAAAACCACAGTTTTGACTATATGGACCTTTGTAGGCAAAGTCTCTCTGCTTTTTAATATGCTGTCTAGGTTCATCCTAGCTTTTCTTCTAAGGAGCAAGCATCTGGTAATTTCATGGCTGCAGTCAACAAACTACAGTGATTTTGGAAACCAAGAAAATAAACTCTGTTACCGTGTCTGTTTTCCATTCTATTTGCCATGAAGTGAAGATGCCATGATCTTCATTTTTTTTTTTTTAATGTTGAGCTTTAAGCCAGATTTTTCACTCTCCTCTTTCAGCTTCATCAAGAGACTCGTTTTTTCCTCTTTGCTTTCTGCCATAAGGGTGGTGTTATCTGCATATCTGAGGTTATTGATATTTCTCCTGACAATCTTGATTCCAGCTTGTGATTCGTCCAGCCCAGCATTTTGCATGATGTATTCTGCATATAAGTTAAATAAGCAGGGTGACAGTATACAACCGTGACATACTCCTATCCCAATTTTGAACCAGTCAGTTGGTTCCATTTCATGTTCTAACTGTTGCTTCTTGACCTGCATACAGGTTTCTCAAGAGGCAAGTAACGGGATCTGGTATTCCCCTCTCTTGAAGAATTTCCCACACTTTGTTGTGATCCACACAGTGAGAGGCTTTGGTGTAGTCAATAAAGCAGGAGTAGATGCTTTTCTGGAACTCTCTTGCTTTTTCTTTGATCCAAAAGATGTTGGAAATTTGACCTCTTGTTTCTCTGCCTTTTCTAAATCCAGCTTGAACATCTGGAAGTTCTTGGTTCACATACTGTTGAGCCTGGCTTGGAGAATTTTGAGCATTACTTTGCTAGCATGTGAAATAAGTGCCATTGTGCAGTAGTTTGAACATTCTTTGGCATTGCCCTTCTTTGGGATTGGAATGAAAACTGACTTTTTCTAGTCTTGTGGTCACTGCTGAGTTTTCTAAATTTGGGGGGCATATTGAGTGCAGCACTCTTA
This sequence comes from Bison bison bison, assembly GCF_000754665.1. NCBI lineage: Eukaryota > Metazoa > Chordata > Mammalia > Artiodactyla > Bovidae > Bison > Bison bison. The sequence continues at coordinate 196,938 of NW_011495061.1, read as the reverse complement.
CAGCATCATCTTTTAGGATTTGAAATAGCTCAGTTGGAATTCCATCACCCCCACTAGCTTTGTTTGTAGTGACTGGAATGCAAAAGTAGGAAGTCAAGAGATACCTGGAGTAACAGACAGGTTTGGTCTTGGAATACAAAATGAAGCAGGGCAAAGGCTAACAGAGTTTTGCCAAGAGAACGCGCTGGTCATAGCAAAAACCCTCTTCCAGCAACACAAGAGATGACTACATATGGACATCACCAGATGGTCAATACCAAAATCAGATTG
>NW_011495061.1:195010-196568 GCF_000754665.1 Bison bison bison | reverse complement strand
TCCACTTCCATCTTCTGTTTCAGTTATTTGTGATTGTGATGAATTTAATTCAGATGACCATTATATTTATTACCATGGGCAAGAATCCCTTAGAAGAAATGGAGTAGTCCTCAAAGTCAACAAAAGAGTCTGAAATGGAGTACTTGGGTACAATCTCAAAAATGACAGAATGATTTCAGTTCATTTCAAAGGCAAACCATTCAGCATCAAAATAATTCAACTCTATGCCCCAACCACTAATGCCAGAGAAGAACAAGGCCTTCTAGAATTAACACGAAAAAAAAAAAAAAAAGTTCTTTTCATCATAGGGGTTGTTGTTCAGTCGCTCAGTAGTGTCTGACTCTTTTGTGACCCTATGGAATGAAGTACACACTCTCTGTCCTTCAACATCTTTCAAAGTTGGCTCAAACTTATGTCCATTGAGTTGATGATGCCATCCAACTGTCTCATCCTCCGTCATCCCCTTCTCCTCCTGCCCTCAGTCTTTCCCAGCATCAGGGTCTTTTCTAATGAGTCAGCTCTTTGCATCAGGTGGCCAAAGCATTGGAGGTTCAGCTTTAGCATCAGTCCTTCCAGTGAATATTCCGGGTTGATTTCCTGTCAGATTGACTGGTTTCATGTCCTTGCTGTCCAGGAGACTCTCAAGAGTCTCCTCCAGCACAACAGTTCAAAGGCATCAATTCTTTTGTGCTTAGTCTTTTTTATTGTCCAACTCTCACATCGATACACGACTACTGGGAAAACCACAGATTTGACTATATGGACTTTTGTAGGCAAAGTAATCCTCTGCTTTTTAATATGCTGTCTAGGTTCATCCTAGCTTTTCTTCTAAGGAGCAAGCATCTTTTAATTTCATGGCTGCAGTCAACAAACTACAGTGATTTTGGAAACCAAGAAAATAAAGCCTGTTACCGTGTCTGTTTTCCATTCTATTTGCCATGAAGTGAAGATGCCATGATCATCATTTTTTTTTATGTTGAGCTTTAAGCCAATTTTTTTTCACTCTCCTCTTTCAGCTTCATCAAGAGACTCGTTTTTTCCTCTTTGCTTTCTGCCATAAGGGTGGTGTTATCTGCATATCTGAGGTTATTGATATTTCTCCTGACAATCTTGATTCCAGCTTGTGATTCATCCAGCCCAGCATTTTGCATGATGTATTCTGCATACAAGTTAAATAAGCAGGGTGACAGTATACAACCGTGACATACTCCTATCCCAATTTTGAACCAGTCAGTTGGTTCCATTTCATGTTCTAACTGTTGCTTCTTGACCTGCATACAGGTTTCTCAAGAGGCAAGTAACGGGATCTGGTATTCCCCTCTCTTGAAGAATTTCCCACACTTTGTTGTGATCCACACAGTGAGAGGCTTTGGTGTAGTCAATAAAGCAGGAGTAGATGCTTTTCTGGAACTCTCTTGCTTTTTCTTTGATCCAACAGATGTTGGAAATTTGACCTCTTGTTTCTCTGCCTTTTCTAAATCCAGCTTGAACATCTGGAAGTTCTTGGTTCACATACTGTTGAGCCTGGCTTGGAGAATTTTGAGCATTACTTTGCTAG
>NW_011495061.1:191373-193059 GCF_000754665.1 Bison bison bison | reverse complement strand
GTCATGGCAATAAGGACGTGCCACAGAAGCATGTGCCACAGAAGGGTGGCGGTAAATGGAAAAGGGATCAGAAGTCATTCATAAGTCCTGGCAAGTTGCTTCATGAGAGGCTAAGGGCAGAATCAGACCATAGGATACAATGAAAAACAGATAAAATCAGTAGGTAAAACCCATTCATGTTCAAATCGAGATTTTGTTAAAATGCTGTTTTAAGGAACATAAAAATACAGTCTCAGATGGGAGGACGTTGAAGTTTAGGTGATGGCTGACAGAATGATTCCCTGCCTAGAAGAGATGCCATCAGCAACAGTTCTGTACAGAGTCGGGCAGAGAGCCCATGACACCGGCGGACAGATGTGATGGGAGACACGTGTGGAAAAGGCTGGTGACTGGAGGGCTTCAGGGAAGAGGGAATCTTGCAGACTACATGTGCCACTGTGCAGATAACATCAAGGGGGAGCTATTTGGGTCTTAGGAATTACTTAACCTGAAAAAAATTACTTAAACTGAATTTTAAATTGGCACCATGTAAAGTGCAATGGCTTCCCTGGTGGTTCAGGTGGTGAAGAATTTGCCTGCAATGCGGGAGGCACGGGTTTGATCCCTGGGTCAGGAAGATCCCCTGGAGAAGAAAATGGCAACCCACTCCAGTTTTCTTGCCTGGAGAATTCCATGCACAGAGGAGCCTGGCGGGCTACAGTCCATGGGAAAGCATAGTAGGAATAAACCCAGCAGCGTGAGGAAGTGTGCTGTGTGCTGGGTAGCCACCTTTTCACCTGGACAAAGCCTGCCAGGTTTGGATCAACCCCTTTTGTCTCTGAACTTTACTTGTATTTTAGCGTCTTTCTCTTTTATAATTTAAAAGTCACATTCCTTAAACTTTCCAAGCAGTTTTCCTGGTAGGCTTTCTCCCATGGAAGTAGCATTTCTAGGCATGGGCTCTATGTTTCCTTTCCACATAAGCTTCATAAAAAGCCCAACATTTTTTTGAGGTAAAAATTGCAAACTGTAGAAATAAATTTATTTTGGTCCATACTGGCCAAGACTACAAAAATTGCTCCTGAGTCTAAAATAGGCTCTGTGGTACCATCAAGGTTCCTGCTGATCTCAGATCCTGTGATCTTGCTGGTGCCTTGACTACTGCATGCACTCTGTCTGACTGCCAGGGCCCTGCGTCATCCATGTGTGTGGGCACATGGCATCAATGTGCTGTATTTATGGAGAAGTATTCAGAGCAGGATCAAATCCCGGGATCAGGGACTGGCAGCACTGAGCTAGCACTGACTCCGCCCCCCGCCCCGCCCCCTTTCCGTCACCACGTGTGCGCTCACTCAGGTTAACTCAGCCCCGATGTGTTTCCACCCTCCAAGTTGGTGCCCATCTCAGGACCCTTGTCCCTGCTCTTCCCTCTCCTAGAATGCCATTGTCCTAGAGCTTAAAGTGGCTGCTGTTTTCTGCTCACCTGGATGGCAGCTCAGATATTAACCTCTCGGATGGGCATTCTTGGACCAGCCTGTCTAATGCTGGTGTTTCCCCTTTACCATCCCTCGTGATCCTGATGTTTTCCATCAGTGTTGTTTAGTCACTAAGTCATGTCTGACTCCTGCGACCCCAGGGACTGCAGCCTGCCAGGGTCCTCTATCCCTGGGGTTTCCCAGGGAGGAATCCTGGAGTGGGTTGCCATTT
>NW_011495061.1:190386-191244 GCF_000754665.1 Bison bison bison | reverse complement strand
TCTGGCTTTCTTTTAATTAACAATAATCTTTGATGTTCTGACTACTTGCCCTTTGTGCAAAACTTCTATGTAACCTAGCTCCCCCTCACCTCACAGCAGTTCCCTCGGTTTTCTTGAGGTGCTGTCTCCCTGTTTGGAAATCCTAAACATTCCTGCTGAATAAAATGTAACTCTAAACTTGTAGGTTGTGCATAATTTTAAGCCAGCACTTCACTGTCTTTAAAGGAATAAAATTATTTGTAATATATGTAATATATACTTCTTAGGGGCTTCTGTGGTGGCTCAGATGGTAAAAAATCCACCTGCCAATGCAAGAGATTTGGGTTTGATGCCTGGGTCAGGAAGATCCCCTGGAGAAGGAAATGGCAACCCACTCCAGGACTCTTGCCTGGGAAATCCCATGGACAGAGTCTCAGAGAGTCAGACGCAACTGAGTGACAACAGCAAGATCTGCAACAACAACGACCTCCGCCTAAACTTGCTCATGTCCCATCCATCACCTTATCTGTCCACGGAGAAGGTTTTGTGTAGACCTGGGAAGACGTGTATTCTGGTTCCATTGGGTGGAATGTTCTATATATGTCTCTTAATGTAGTTTGGTCTAAAGTTTGGCTTAATTCCAACATGTCATTCTTGATTTTCTGTTTGGATGATCTATCCATTGCTAAGACTGAGATGTTGAAACCCCCTCCATTGTTGTAATGTTGTCTATTTTTTCCTATAGGTCAGCTATTATTTGCTTAAAATACTTAGGTGACCCAATGTTGTTTTATATATTTGCATATGTAAGTGTGTGTGTGTGTGTATACTTTTTGATGTATTAACCCTTTGTCATACAATGGCCTCCTTTGATGTTTG
>NW_011495061.1:187946-189193 GCF_000754665.1 Bison bison bison | reverse complement strand
CGTTGAGAAAGCTGGAGGTACGCACTATGTGACAGTGGCCGAAGCGTACATTTTTATTTGGGGGCAAAACGAGGACTGAGCCCAGGAGACAGTATCTGAGATAATTCTGAGAGACTGCTCCAAAGAGGCAGTGGGGGGAGGTTAGTATATAGGATTTTGGTGAATGGGGAGTTCAATGCAATCAAGCACTTATTTTACAAAAGGTTTTCTGCTGGTCCGGAGCTGATGTCACCATGAAGGGATTTAGTGATTTTCTAGATATGAAGAAATGTAAGAGTTGGGATCAAGAAATCAGTTCCTGAAAATATCTGACTATCTAAAAGACCTGTTCCAGCAGTTTCCCTGGAGCAGAGTGCCTGGCTCTCCACCCTAGGTTCCCCTCAGCAGAAGTTGACGGTCCACAGCTTCAGCAGCACAGGGTCAATCTCCGCTGAGGCAGCTGGCAAATCCCCTGTTGCAGGTGAGTCTCTGGCCAATGCTCCTCACAAGTGCCAATTTGTAGCTGACATAGATATCACGTGGACGCAGTTGAGAAAATATTGAAAAGGTAAAGCAGAGATGTATTAAAGTGCGCTATGTTAGGTTTGTCAACCGCAAACTGGCACTTGCAATGGTCACTTGCCTTCCACCTCTACAAGGATCAGATAATGTGCTGCTGCAGCTGCTGATTTTCAACACCCCTTGAAAGCAGTTCAGGCTGGAGAGCAGAAATGAAGACCCCTGAGCTCTGGGAAAAACTGGTGGAACAAGTCTTCAGATAGATATTTTCAGGAGTCAAGTTTATAAGGCCAATTCTTGTATCTCCTAGTATCTAGAAAAGGGCTAAAATCCTTCATGGTGGTTAAGTCGACAGGTTTTATATTTTAAGGAATCAGAATTTATTATACTTTTGCTTTCCCATTGAGAAATGGAATATTTCCTGCCATATCAGTAACAAATGATTTCACAGTCATCAGTGATTGCAGCCACCAGCCAAGGTGAGCTGGTGAAGCCCTGAGGGGACTCAGGAGGGAAAGACTATCTGCCCTCTGGCAGCCTTCAGACTGCAGCTATGCCCCATGGCGAGCCCTGAGGGAACTCAAGATGTGAAAATGCGGTAGGATATAGATGAGTCCCAGGCTGCACACCTGGTGATTGTCAAGGGGAGTAAAGTTGAAGCTTTGCTCTCACCCAGACATTCCAAGGACAAAGCTAGTGGCAAACACTGAGCTCTGCTGAAGTAGAGATACAGTGCCCACTCCTTAGGT
>NW_011495061.1:187199-187523 GCF_000754665.1 Bison bison bison | reverse complement strand
CACCAGCCAGAGGGCATGTGCAGGCCCAGGGACAGTGAGCGCACCCGTGCCCGCCTCCCTGCACAGTCACCGACACTGGACCAAGGGCTCCGCTCCGAAGGGGAGTTGTTTCTGGTGCCCCACCTGCAGCCTCTGAAAGGCCCGCATTTTCTGGAGCCCTAAGGACAGATGGTTCACATGGAAGTGGTTCCCAGCAAGTAAATGGAATGTGGAAGGGATATTTGCCGTGTGTACGCTCAGGCTATGGAAACATGGCCCGTGATGTGCCATACATTTCCCCTTTACAACGAAGTGAAATAAGCCCAAGGAACATGCCTGCATTTG
>NW_011495061.1:186301-187099 GCF_000754665.1 Bison bison bison | reverse complement strand
GTGGTCCACACAACTTTCGAACCCGTAAGGGGAACAGAAGACTACAGGCGGCCCCCGCGAAGACGCAGCAGGGCCTCCGACGAACGCAGAGCTCGACACGACAGCGGCCGTCGGAGAGCAGCTCCCCCGCCGCCCAGCCCTGGTGCGGACCTGGGCCCCCAGGCGATCAGGACGTGGGGTTGGGAGAGCCTAGCCTGGGGATCGCGGTGCCGCTGGGAGGGCCGGGCGCGCAGCCCAGCGCCGCCTTGTTCCGCGTGTCCGGTCAGGCTCCACTCCGGGGGACGACGCCCGGGATCCATGGACGGCCGGCGTGAACCCTGCGCCTTCCGCCGACGGAGACACACGGCTACTCCCAGCCGAGGCGGGGAAACAAAAATGCTGATCCAGGACACCGCGCGGGGCACCTTACTCTCTTGGCTGCGAGCCGTACCCCAGGCGGCCCCGCGGGCGGAGGAAACGTCCGGATCGCCGTCTAGCTTCTAAAGACATGGCCCGTGCTCGCCACGCAAGCCTGACCGTTCAAGAGGGAGCAGGACGCGTCCAGGCCCGGAGACGGGGCCCAGGCGCGCCCGCCAACGAGCCCTGCGAGCCCACACTCGGCCGGTCTGGCCAAGCACCAGAGCCTGGAGCGTAGGGACCCCGGAGGGAGACGAAGGCCCCTAACGGTGATCCAGGAGTTTGGACGACGAGCCACAGGCACTCCGGCGCCGCAGACCCTTTCTCTGCTCGCTCCGAGGCCCCGCGAATGGAAGACCGCGAGGAGATGCTGGTCGACCAGAGCGAGCGGCAAACCACACT
>NW_011495061.1:184738-185361 GCF_000754665.1 Bison bison bison | reverse complement strand
TAGTGAACTGCACACTTTAGAGCAGAATGAACTGCTAGTGACTGAAAAAGAAGATGGACACTGGGATTCAGGTGAAAAACATTCTCCACAATATAAACCGTGGGAAAATTTAGTGTGACTTATTACACCAACAGATCTTATGAAAACAGGAGCAAAAATGGCCTCAATGACTTGATATACCTGAAGGATTCAAACTCAGAGACTCCTAAGACCTTACCCAGGATTTATTGGCATAAAGGTCTTCGGGGGGTGGGGGGGAGCCATCTAAGTGTGTCTCCTGATATTTCATTTTAACATGTTCATGAGCAAAACAACAAATACAAAACAAAAGACACCTTCAAGCCAGTGTGGTTAGGTGATTTAAAATTATTGATTCAAAAGTACAATTTTCTCTTAAAATGAAATGTGATTTCTGCTTCTAAATACAAGAAGGAGTGTCTGGACTTCCTCACCTACTAGTGGTAATTAGAAAGCTGAACAAAATCCATGAAATGAACCCTGAGTCAGAATGCTTGGCCAGAGACAACCTGGAAACCAACCCCATCACCATAAAACCTGAGACTGCAGGTCACGTGGTGAGAAGTCCCCTGGGCTTCCTCGCCCTGCTGCTGTCCTCCTGCCTG
>NW_011495061.1:182165-182878 GCF_000754665.1 Bison bison bison | reverse complement strand
TGTCTGTATCTGTAGCTTTATCACTGGTCTCTAGAGAAATCTAAGGAGAGTTGTATATGATATACACAAATGGAAGTCCCACTTCCACCTTCAAGTTAACATGTCAAAACTGAATTTATAACATTGTAATCTACCCCAAAGCCTTTATAAATATCATTACCATTCCCCCAGATGCCCAGAATAGACACGTATGTGGCATTCTTGTCCATACCTTACTTTTTATCTCTAGTTATATAATTTTTACTCTCAAATATGTTTCAGTTTGCATCTCTTCTCTTTACTTCTGTTGTGATGTTTTGTGTCTGCTGCTGCTGCTGCTGCCAAGTCGCATCAGTCATGTCCGACTCTGTGCAGCCCCATAGATGGAAGCCCACCAGGCTCCCCCGTCCCTGGGATTCTCCTGGCAAGAACATTGGAATGGGTTGCCATTTCCTTCTCCATATATGAGTATTTTAAATCAGCTTCTTACTGCACTCCCCATTCAGGACACCCGTGCTCCTCTCCCAGTGTGTGTTACTGTCATGCTTCTGACATAAATAAATTATTTCTGAGTGCTCTCCTATGTGTTGTGCTGTGTCTCTATATAAAAAACTTTGCACCTGTTCTGCAGTTTTTGCCTCCTTGAAACATTTTTGCTTTCAAATGGAGTAAGAATCAAGGAAGTTAGCTTGTAGCCTCTAGCCACTGGTGGACTGGCAGCTGGGTTCATTTCC
>NW_011495061.1:181637-182065 GCF_000754665.1 Bison bison bison | reverse complement strand
AGGCTAACAGAGTTTTGCCAAGAGAACGCGCTGGTCATAGCAAAAACCCTCTTCCAGCAACACAAGAGATGACTACATATGGACATCACCAGATGGTCAATACCAAAATCAGATTGGTTATATTCTTTGCATCCAAAGATGGAAAAGCTCTATACAGTCAGCAAAAACAAGAGCAGGAGTTAACTACAGCTCAGATAATGAGCTCGTTATTGCAAAATGCAAACTTAAATTGAAGAAAGTAGGGAAAACCATTAGGCCATTCGGGTATGATGTGATCAAATCCCTATGGGTATACAGTGGAGGAGACAAATCAATTCAAGGGGCTTAGGTCTGATAGAGTGTCTGAAGAACTATGGATAGAAGTTCATAAAATTTTTCAGGAGGCAGTGACCAAAACCATCCCCCAAAGAAAGAAGTGGTTGTCAGAG
>NW_011495061.1:179933-181537 GCF_000754665.1 Bison bison bison | reverse complement strand
TTTCTAAGGCCCACTTGACTTCACATTCCAGGATGTCTGGCTCTAGATGAGTGATCACACCATCGTGATAGAGAGTAGACTAAATCCCAGTCTGGTACCAGCTTACCAGATAACAAACAAACAAACAAAATGTGTTTATCTGTGAATCTTAGAAGTCGTTTCCATAAATCTTCAAGTAGCAGTATTCTTGCAAAGGCATCAGAATGAGACCATAGAAGGCGTGTTTAAAATCTGATTAAATTGCAATTGACAAAGTAGCCTGGTCATTGCTGTGATATGTAACCCTTTAATATGATAACTAGAATTATAACTGACAACATTTTACCAGGACATATCAGATTCTCATGAATTTCACATAATTTCTAGGATGTCTATATTAGTAACATCAACCATACACTATAACCTGACAAGATTCACCACTCCTCCAACAATAATTCCCATGTAATTTAACATGGCAAATGAACTCAGGTAGTTTAACATCTCTCTTTGGTATGTCTTAGGGGCCCTCTGAAGCACCCTAAAGTTAGCTAAACATCAAATGATTTAGGAAATGTTTTCAATAAATATCAAATGGGTTTATAACACTGTCAGATAGGATCATATAAGTCTCTATGAAACAATAGTTACTCACTTAGCCAAAGGTAACAAAAGATTTCAAAGGTAAACATAGATCACTTCAGAGAAAAAGAAACTTAAAATCCAGTATCAAAGGCAGTTCAACATCTCAAGAAAACTTGTATTTATGCACAAAACTCTTCCCTTGGCATCCACTTCCCATAAAACCTTCTCATCACATTCTGTACCGATTACTTTGTTCTCCCATCCTGAAACAGCCACCTGTAAGTCAGACCCACTTCCTTCTCCCTCCATAAAATGTAATTTCATGTCTCATATCTTTTTTACTGAAAACACACATCCTACTTTCCGTAAGCAACCAAGAACTGGCCTTTATATTAGCATTCTATAGATTGGTGAACATAATTACCAGTGATAATTTCTACAGAAAATTCTAGAGGACATCTCAGGATGGCATCAAACATTATTCATTAATCGTCCAAAATCTCTAGTTTCTCTCTAAGAGGAAGTTAGTGTTCAGTAATGAATGTTTCAGAATCTTATTTGGAAATGACCTAGCTATTCAATAAGCTTCTGTCACTTAGTTTAGCCACCCCCCCCCCTAGAAATTCAAGTTACCCCAATCTGGAGAGACTACTTTAGACAGGCATTCCTAAAATATAATTATTCTTAATAGTTTATCTAAAAGTTCATATCTCACTTACATTTTTTACGAGTTTTTTTTTCTTCTAGAAGTACTTTCCTTGTTGGCAAACTTGTAACAGATATAACAATATAACAATATTTAACTTATAATAAACCTAGGTACAATTAAAATATTATGCTTAATGTTAATGACTCTTAGACATGTCTATATTAGATTAGCAAATGAACATTAATACTAGATATTTAATATTGAATATTTCCCAGTTCACGTGAATCTGATATTCATTTAGATTAATTGCACTTGTATTTAGAATTGTCTGATTTGTAAGTACTTATTTTTCTTTGAAGTGAAGTGAAGTCACTCAGTTGTGTCCAATTCTTTT
>NW_011495061.1:178775-179833 GCF_000754665.1 Bison bison bison | reverse complement strand
CCCGGGCAGAGATAGATTCCACACTTTTCACAAGGGCATGGGGAACATTCTCCAAATTGACCATATGTTAGGCCAGAAAATAAGTCTACTATCAGTTCAGTTCAGTTCAGTTGCTCAGTCGTGTCCAACTCTTTGTGACCCCATGAATTGCAGCATGCCAGGCCTCCCTGTCCATCACCAACTCCCGGAGTTCACTCAGACTCACGTCCATCGAGTTGGTGATACCATCCAGCCATCTCATCCTCTGTTGTCACCTTCTCCTGCCCCCAATCCCTCCAATAGACTCAAATCATACAAAGGAACGTTTTCCTGTCACAATGCAATGAAACAAAAATTAATAGTAGAAGGAAAAGTGGGAAAATCCACTTTTATGTGAAGATTAAACACACTCTTAAATAACCAGCAGGCTAAAAAATAATAATAATAAGGAACTTAGAAAATACCTGAAGACAAATCAAAATATAAATGGAACATGCCAACATGTATGGGATTCTGCAAAAACATCACCAACAATGAAATGTAAAGCTGTGAATGCAAACATTAAAAAGAAAGCTCAAATAAGCCACCTGTCTTTACACCTAGGCAGAAAAGGGAGAGCAAACCAAACTCAAAGCTAGAAAAAGGAATGAAAATAGTAAATATTGGCTCTCAGATAAATATATAGAAGAGGAAAACCAAAGAAATCAATTTTAAACAAAAGTTACTTCAAACAAGTCAACAGAAGTAACAAATCTTTAGCTATACCGACTAAGAATAAAGACAACTAAAATCAGTAACAAATAGGAAACATAACTGCTGATATCAGAAAGTAGCACAGCAAGGGAGAACTCTGAGCAGCTGAGCGCTGTAAGATTGGATAACCTGATGAAATTCTGTTATTTAAGCCTCAGTCTGTGGTATTCTATTCTGGCAACCCTAGCAAACTACCACAGCTTTATCCTCTTTCTTGCAAATAAAAGTTATGAAAACAGTGCCCAAACCCACAAAGTATATAAAGTATCCTAAAGGAGGAAAAGAGAAAAGGATGAACTACCTAGGGTGTTGAGAAAAATCTTTTT
>NW_011495061.1:176123-177153 GCF_000754665.1 Bison bison bison | reverse complement strand
CTTGCATCTACTCTAGATTTTTAATGTGGTTACCATGGAGCTTACATTAAAATTTTATACCTAAAACAAGTTTGTCTTGTGCTGATGGCAACCTGGCTTTTTAGCCAATAAAGTGGCTCCGCCATTTAACTCTTCCTCTGCAATGTTCTGATGTTCCGGTTCTCTCTTTTATGCTGTGTGTTTGGTGATAAGGTATATTAGCTGTAGTTACTTTTAGTCCTCCTTTCCTTGAGGCTTTATACTTGAGCTTGTTAATATACCATTCTTCTAAGTAATTGGAATTAACTAAATCTGACTATACATTTTTACCTTACCTAGTGTGTTATATACTTTTGTATGTGTTCATGTGTTACTTTGCATCTCTTTTATTCTGCTTGAACTTCTTCAGCATTCTTTGCAAGGCAGATCTGGTGGTGATGAACGCCCTTAGCTTTTCCTTAGGAAAACCTTTATTTTCCCTTCATATTTGAAGGATGTTTGGTGAATAGAGTTTTTCTGGTTGGCAATTTTTATGGCTCTGCCCTCTGAATATTTCATTTTACTCTCTCCTGGCCTGTAGTTTTCTCCTGAGAAATCCCCTGATAGCCTCGTGGGGTTTCCTGTGTCAGTTATAGTCATGCCTGTAAGTAAATCAGACATTTCTATTTTAGATAGGAAAATTTAATCAGTATTTTGGAACAACAGTAAGGAAAATTGTCGTGATCTTGGCGCTGGTTGGAAAAGAATTTCCTGACATGAGACAGAGTGAGAGGGAAATAAAGTTTCTTAGCGTGGGAGATGCTATTAGACCAGCAGGCCAGCTCAAGAGAGAACCGTCTTTGAACAGGGGCCCTTAGTCCAATTTTATACCCAGGGTACAGGGAGCAGGATACGGGTCTTGCGGGTCATTGCTGATTGGATGAGAAGGAGGGCGGAGAGTAAAGCAAAGACCTTCTCCCTATGGGCTAGGAGGGGAGACAGGTTGTACTGCTCAGAAGGACCTGAAATCCGTTAGTAGTTACACCATGGGGGAGGGAAGGACGATCAGGGT
>NW_011495061.1:175502-176023 GCF_000754665.1 Bison bison bison | reverse complement strand
GATGGGCAGGGAGGCCTGATGTGCTGTAGTCCATGGGGTCACAAAGAGTCGGACACGACTGAGCGACTGAACTGAACTGAGTTTATATTTGGGCCAGGCCTTTTGCAGGGCTAAATTTTCCAGTTTCTGAGAATGTAGCCAATGGGTGAGTCTGAGAGAGGCTCCCAGGACGTACCAGAGCTCACTCTTAGCCTATCTGCCATAGAATGGGCTACTGAGAGTCACCGGCTGACAGAAAGGCGTCCCTTTTGTCCCATTGGTCTCCTCATGTGACTAATGCACGCAAATGGCCGAGGGACCCAACAGTCTCGCCTGACAGTGAGACGTGATCCGTAAGAACCGTGCAGCTAGGGCACCGAATGACCCGGGCAGAGATAGATTCCACACTTTTCACAAGGGCATGGGGAACATTCTCCAAATTGACCATATGTTAGGCCAGAAAATAAGTCTACTATCAGTTCAGTTCAGTTCAGTTGCTCAGTCGTGTCCAACTCTTTGTGACCCCATGAATTGCAGCATGC
>NW_011495061.1:171516-175402 GCF_000754665.1 Bison bison bison | reverse complement strand
GTGAACGTCGAGTTGGACTATAAAGAAAGCTGAGCACTGAAGAATTATTGCTTTTGAACTGTGGTATTGGAGAAGACTCTTGAGAGTCCCTTGGACTGCAAGGAGATCCAACCAGTCCATTCTAAAGGAGATCAGTCCTGGGTGTTCATTGGAAGGACTGATGCTGAAACTGAAATTCCAATACTTTGGCCACCTGATGTGAAAAGCCCCTGTTGGTGGGAGAGATTGAGGGCAGGAGGAGAAGGGGATGACAGAGGATGAGATGGTTGGATGGCATCACCAACTCAATGGTCATGAATTTGAACAAGTTCCGGGAGTCGGTGATGGACAGAGAGGCCTGGCGTGCTGCAGTCCATGGGGTCACAAAGAGTCAGACACGACTGAGTGACTGAACTGAACTGAGTTTGTATTTGGGCCAGGCCTTTTGCAGGGCTAAATTTTCCAGTTTCTGAGAATGTAGCCAAGGGGTGAGCCTGAGAGAGGCTCCCGTGACCTACCAGAGCTCACTCTTAGCGTATCTGCCATAGAATGGGGTACTGAGAGTCACAGGCTGACAGAAAGGCCTCCCTTTTGCCCCAGTGATCTCCCCGTGTGACTAATGCACGAAAATGGCTGACGGACCCAACAGTCGTGCCTGACAGTGAGAAGTGACCCCTAAAAACTGTGCAGCTAGGGCACCGTGTGACCTGGGCAGAGACAGATTCCATACTTTTCACAAGTGCACGGGGCACATTCTCCAAAATTGACCAAATGTTAGGCCAGAAAATAAGTCTACTCTAAATACACTCAAATCATAGAAAGGAACTTTTTCCTGTCACAATGCAATGAAACAAAGTTAATAGTAGAAGGAAAAGTGGGAAAATCCACAAGTATGTGAAGATTAAACACACTCTTAAATAACCAGCAGGCTAAAAATAAAAAAAAAAAGGAACTTGGAAAATACCTGGAAACAAATCAAAATATTAACAGAACATACCAACATGTATGGGGTTCTGCAAAAACATCACCAACAGTGAAATGTAAAGCTGAGAATGCATACATTAAAAAGAAAGCTCAAATAAGCAACCTACCTTTACACCTAGGCAGAAAAGGGAGAGAAACCAAACTCAAAGCTAGAAGAAGGAATGAAAAGAGTAAAGATTGGCTCTCAGATAAATATACAGAAGAGGAAAACCAAAGAAATCCATTTTAAACAAAAGGTACTTCAAACAGGTAAAAAAAAAGTAACAAATCTTTAGCTATATTGACTAAGAAAAAAGACAACTCAAATCAGTAACAAAGAGGAAACATAATTGCTGACATGACAAAACAGAACATAAGGGAGAGCTCTGAGCAGCTGAGCGCTGTGAGATGGGATAACCTGGTGAAACTCTGTTGTTTAAGCCTCAGTCTGTGGTATTCTATTCTGGCAGCCCTAGCAAACTAGCATAGCTTTATCCTCTTTCTTGCAAATAAAAGTTACGAAAATAGCGCCAAAACCCACAAAGTATATAAAGTATCCGACGGGAGGAAAAAAGAAAAGGACGAACTACCTAGGGTGTTGAGAAAAATCTTTTTCTTTGTTTTTTACCAAAGTTAAAAATGTCAAAACCACCAGAAAAGAGTCATGAATAGACATTTTAGAGAAGCCAAACAACAACCGTGGTAAAACAACCAGAAAGTCATTCAGTTGGTAAAAACAGTAAAATAATATATAAAATAAAAACAGTAAAATGCATTTTATTCTTTGGAGGTTTTTAAAAATTCAATTTATGGAAGTTCCAAAGAGGTTATAATACAGGCACATGATTCCAGATACTGAAAATACACTTTGCACTAATCTGTGCCTCCTGTCATTTAGCCTGTGTGTCCAGGGCCATCTGCCTCCACAGGTAGTATTTTGTTTCTTATGGATCCTTCTAGAGTTCCTTATAAGCAAACATGAAAATATATTTCTCCTTCATGCCCTAATTCAAAAGATGCTGCTGAGTCACTTCAGTCGTGTCCAACTCTGTGCGACCCCATAGACAGCAGGCCACCAGGATCCCCCGTCCCTGGGATTCTCCAGGCAAGAACACTGGAGTCAGTTGCCATTTCCTTCTCTAATACATGAAAGTGAAAAGTGAAAGTGAAGTCGCTCAGTCATGTCCGACCCTCAGTGACCCTATGGACTGCAGCCTTCCAGGCGCCTCCATCCATGGGATTTTCCAGGCAAGAGTACTGGAGTGCGGTGCCATTGCCTTCTCCAAATTCAAAACATACATAGTGGTATATTAAGCATGGTGTTTTGTTACATGTTGCTTTTATTTATTTGACAATGCCTTGGAAGTTGTCCTCTATCAGGACATAATTTCCTGCACAGCAATGCACTGAGTGGATGATGTAGTAGTATAATCCTTCTTGGCCATCCACACTGGGATGAACACTGATATGCAACAATCTGTTTATATTATGAACAATGCTGCAATGGAGAACTGTGACCTGTGTTATCCTGCTGCTAGCAAGTGTAGGATATATTTCTAAAGGATTTGTAACCTGGAGTATTTGTAACTGAGACAGCATTTGATAAGATGGTACCAGTAAGATCCTTTTGAGCCAGCAATGAGCCTTCTTCTTTGAACTGCAACTTCTCTATCACACCACTCCCCCACCTGTGTTTAAAACTGCTTTCCAACGTTTTCTAACCTTCAGAAACCCTCTATAGTCTGTTCTATCATCAGCACTGCCCTTTATTCTCAGTGCAGTTACAACGTCACCAGGTACGTACCTGTTGTCTCCACTCTCCTCTGGGTCCATCACTGCTCAACTCACTCCATTAGAGCTGGAGCCAATGTGGCCAGATAACTCCTTGAGTGTAGAGAAATGGGTCACGTGTGATCTGAACCAGGGAGCCTGGTGCCCAGGAGAGAGGGAGGGTCTGTAATGGGTGTAACTGGGGAGAAGGAAAGGTATATTAGGTTTGATCCACGGTAATTTTTCAGGTGAAGATTCTATAGAGCCCAGATATGGGAGCAGGAGTCTTGGTTGGAGAATTTGTACTTGGGAATTTGTACCCAAATAGCACAGCTAAAATGGGAGGCAGGGACTCCAAAGGGAACAGCATGTGAGTGAGTCTGCTGTGAACCTGCTGTGAGTGCCAGGGAGAGACACACACGGGCAAGGATGCAGCAGAGAGGCAGGAAGGCAGCAGCAGGCATTCCAAAAGGAAGGGGAGAGCGTCATGGCAATAAGGACGTGTCACAGAAGCATGTGCCACAGAAGGGTGGCGGTAAATGGAAAAGGGATCAGAAGTCATTCATAAGTCGTGGCAAGTTGCTTCATGAGAGGCTAAGGGCAGAATCAGACCATAGGATACAATGAAAGACAGATAAAATCGGTAGGTAAAACCCCATTCATGTTCAAATCGAGATTTTGTTAAAATGTTCTTTTAAGGAACATAGAAATACTATCTCGGATGGGAGGACGTTCAAGTTTAGGTGATGGCTGACAGAATGACTCCCTGCCTAAAAGAGATGCCATCAGCAACAGTTCTGTGCAGAGTCGGGCAGAGAGCCCATGACACCGGCGGACAGATGTGACAGGAGACACGTGTGGAAAAGGCTGGTGACTGGAGGGCTTCAGGGAAGAGGGGGTTCTTGCAGACTACATGCGCCACTGGACAGATAACATCAAGGGGGAGCTATTTGGGTCTTAGGAATTACTTAACCTGAAAAAAATTACTTAAACTGAATTTTAAATTGGCACCATGTAAAGTGCAATGGCTTCCCTGGTGGTTCTGGTTGTAAAGAATCTGCCTGCAATGCCGGAGGCACGGGTTTGATCCCTGGGTCAGGAAGAGCCCCTGGAGAAGAAAATGGCAACCCACTCCAGTATTCTTGCCTGGAGAATTCCATGCACAGAGGAGCCT
>NW_011495061.1:170833-171416 GCF_000754665.1 Bison bison bison | reverse complement strand
TATCTACCTATTTCCCTTCTCAGGCATTTGGGAACCCGGTCTCAGGGGAAAGGGGTGATGACCACTCTGGCTTCTTCAGGCTGGAGGGGCGTTGTGGGGCTCTAGGTTCCCTTTGCCTGCTCTCTGCCAGGATGCATTTACGGAGGGAGATGAAAGTCCATGGAACGATAAGGCGGCACGTTTCAGCGTCGTCTGGGTGTTGGCCAGGGAATATTCTTGTCAAACTATCACTTGGAGATTTGTTGTTTTCTAGAAGAAACAAACTTAACAAGAAAGTTAAAGACACATGGCCCAAAGATTGAGAGAAGCAGAAAAGCTCCCGAGGAGCTAGCCAGGAGAACCAGGGCCAGACATTGGGTCATGACATTAGTGTTTCTCTGGGTGCAAGAAGAGGTGAGAAGCTGGGCTCATAAAAACCTTTACCTGAAAACATCCGACTCCCTGAAGGCCGGTTCTTCTGGGTTTTTCCCAGAGCAGAGTGCCTTATTTCTAATCTCCACCTTGAACTCCTTTCAAGGTCAGCAGCTTGCAGTGGTCACGATGTAATCTTTGTAGAGACAGCTGGCAAGGGCCAACTTCCAGT
>NW_011495061.1:169386-170733 GCF_000754665.1 Bison bison bison | reverse complement strand
ACGACTGAGCGACTTCATTTTCACTCTTCACTTTCACGCATTGGAGAAGGACATGGCAACCCACTCCAGTGTTCTTGCCTGGAGACTCCCAGGGACGGGGGAGCCTGATGGGCTGCAGTCTACTGGGTCGAAGAGTCGGACATGACGGGAGTGACTTAACAGCAGCAGCAGCAGGACGCTTGAGTGGTAGCAAAACAGGAAGGCACATTGTGCTCAGAGCTTGTGATGTAGGGAAGTTGGAGGCAGGCTGACAGGAACAGGGGCGCCCACGGGATTGCTTAGAGGAACATATTCCCGCCGATTTGTTTCTAATGGAAAGGATAAATGAGGAAACAGTCACTGACCAAGACCGGACCTTGAGGCCTAGTGCTGAAGACTTTGGGGGTCTGGGTTTCCACAGTGGTTGCTGCGGGGCAGGGGGCAGGGCCTCGTGGGTTGTAGAGCATTTCCTCTGCTTTTAAACAAATATTTAGATATACTGAAACTCTTTGGTCATCTTCAACTGAGCAGTTAGCTATTTTGTGGGTGAATTTTATTAATTACAGACAACGATAATAGTAATTTTTATTATAGATTTTTATATTTTTCATCTACTAAAACCTACACTATTAGAAATTGTAGAGCACCAAAGTTGTCTGGCCATCTGGTCGACCTGTCGGCGGTGCTCGCCTGACTACAACTAAACATGAACACAAATCCGGATCGCAGGGCAGAGAAGGCACAGCACCACCACTCCGCACTCGTTTCTCTTCCCTAAGCGTTCTCCCGTCCGCGCGTGTTCAGACGCCCTTCCAGGACTACACACCGCGCCAGGCTCGCGTCTCCTTGTTACCCTCAGCGGAGGGCCCGGGCCGTTTTCTGGATCTCAAACATTTGGCGCCTCTGACCACCGAGCCTGTGCAGGACTAAAGCCGCGCATTGGGCCGCCTCCTTGCTCGCCCACCGCGTTCCCTGTTGTCACCCGTGGCGAGGGACTCGGGTGTGGTCCACACAACTTTCGAACCCGTAAGGGGAACAGAAGACTACAGGCGGCCCCCGCGAAGACGCAGCAGGGCCTCCGACGAACGCAGAGCTTGACACGACAGCGGCCGTCGGAGAGCAGCTCCCCCGCCGCCCAGCCCTGGTGCGGACCTGGGCCCCCAGGCGATCAGGACGTGGGGTTGGGAGAGCCTAGCCTGGGGATCGCGGTGCCGCTGGGAGGGCCGGGCGCGCAGCCCAGCGCCGCCTTGTTCCGCGTGTCCGGTCAGGCTCCACTCCGGGGGACGACGCCCGGGATCCATGGACGGCCGGCGTGAACCCTGCGCCTTCCGCCGACGGAGACACACGGCTACTCCCAGCCGAGGCGGG
>NW_011495061.1:168844-169284 GCF_000754665.1 Bison bison bison | reverse complement strand
CCCTTCCTGCTGTGCCCTCCCCTGACCCTCTGGATGCAAGCGCCTTCAGTCATCTTGAGTCCTCCCAATGTGGGAATCAGGCAACTTTGGAGCCCTAACCTTAGTTCTGTCATAGCCTCAGATATGTGGCCAAGCCACTGTAAACCTTTTCAGTGGTGGGTGAAGCAACCTAAGGGGTCATGTCTTGGTGGAAGGTCAGGCACTCTGGTCGCATAGATAAGCTCTTAAACCCCCTTGCACAGGAAAGAAGCAGGAGCACATACATCATGAGTCCCCTGGTGGGTGTCACAGTCCCACAGGGCAGACATGCTCATCAAATGCAGAGGAAGTTTACTTTGGGGTAAAATCTAGTTGACACCTTCAGAGGCATGGTGAAATACTACATGGATTTCTGTCCTACTAAATATTATTGGCAGAAACATTCTTCATTTCATAATTTT
>NW_011495061.1:168352-168744 GCF_000754665.1 Bison bison bison | reverse complement strand
TTCTTACAGATCCTTCTAGAGTTCCTTGTAAGCAAACATGAAAATATATTTCTCCTTCATGCCCTAATTCAAAACACAAATAGTGGTATATTAAGCATGGTGTTTTGTTACATGTTGCTTTTATTTATTTGACAATGCCTTGGAAGTTGTCCTCTATCAGGACATAATTTCCTGCACAGCAATGCACTGAGTGGATGATGTAGTAGTATAATACTTCTTGGCCATCCACTTTGGGATGAACACTGATATGCAACACTCTGTTTATATTACAAACAATGCTGCAATGGAGAACTGTGACCTGTACTATTCTGCTGCTAGCAAATGTGTAGGATATATTTCTAAAGGATTTGTAACCTGGAGTATTTGTAACTGAGAGAGCATTTGATAAGATG
>NW_011495061.1:167678-168252 GCF_000754665.1 Bison bison bison | reverse complement strand
GGAGAATGAGAAGCTGTCCCCAGTGTGGTGAGAAACCTTGGGTTCCCTCCCCAACTCATCTGCCAAGTCTCCACCGCTCAGGGCTATTGTCCTAAATGACATGTGTGGGCAGCAGCTGATGTGAAAGAGAAGAGTGTGTCCAGAGGCCCAGCACTGCCCCATTCTGTCCCCAGCAGCTCTAATTCTGGGTCTGGTTTCATTTTTTTTTTTTTTACCACGAGTGCTCTTTCCAGCCATCCTAGGACTTCCTTTAGAGTAGTTCTTTAAAGATTCCCCAACCACCATTGACCACTGCTATACTTCCCTCCTGAAACTAAATTCAGTTCTTTCAGAAAGATTGAGTCCGGGGACTTCCCTGGATGTGCAGTGGTTAAGAATCTGCCTGCCAATGCAGGGGACACAGGTTTGATCTCTGGTCTGGGAAGATCCCACAAGCCACAGAGCAACGAAGCCTGTGCACCCCGACCACTGAAGTGTGCGCACCGTGGAGCGGCTGCTCCACAGCAAGGGAAGCCGCCACAGTGAGAAGCCAGGCGCCGCAGTAGAGGAGCCTCTGCAGGTCACACTGCAGACA
>NW_011495061.1:162634-167578 GCF_000754665.1 Bison bison bison | reverse complement strand
TCTTTATAATGCTAATCAAAACTTTTCCCCAATTAAAATTTTTATTTATGAGTCTGTGTACTCCAGAAAGTCACATGAGGTCAGGATCCCTATCTGTTCATTTATTAATGTGCCTCCAGTGATTACAATTCTCAATTGATAAGTATTTATTGAGTAATGAATACAAGAGCCTTAAGGTCCCTTTAATTCAAATTCATGGATTAGAAATGAGACGTGAGCTACCAAGTGTCACACAGGTGGTCATCTCAAGCCAATCCAGAGATAGTGAACTGCACACTTTAGAGCAGAATGAACTGCTAGTGACTGAAAAAGAAGATGGACACTGGGATTCCGGTGAAAAACATTCTCCACAATATAACCTGTGGGGAAATTTAGTGTGACTTATTAGACCAACAGATCTTATGAAAACAGGAGCAAAAATGGCCTCAGTGACTTGATATACCTGAAGGATTCAAACTCAGAGACTCCTAAGACCTTACCCAGGATTTATTGGCATAAAGGTCTTCGGGGGGTGGGGGGGAGCCATCTAAGTGTGTCTCCTGATATTTCATTTTAACATGTTCATGAGCAAAACAACAAATACGAAACAAAAGACACCTTCAAGCCAGTGTGGTTAGGTGATTTAAAATTATTGATTCAAAAGTACAATTTTCTCTTAAAATGAAATGTGATTTCTGCCTCTAAATACAAGAAGGAGTGTCTGGACTTCCTCACCTACTACTGGTAATTAGAAAGCTGAACAAAATCCATGAAATGAACCTTGAGTCAGAATGCTTGGCCAGAGGCAACCTGGAAACCAACCCCATCACCATAAAACCTGAGACTGCAGGTCACGTGGCGAGAAGTCCCCTGGGCTTCCTCGCCCTGCTGCTGTCCTCCTGCCTGCCCTTCCCAATCAAGTCTCTTGCTTTGTCAGCACGTGTGAGCCCACTCTAGGGCCCTGGGAAGGGTTTCCCTTCCTGCAATGATAAGAGGAACAGCATCTAGACTTCCTCACCTACTATTGGGAATTTGAAAGCTGAACAAAATAGGAAATGGTTCTCAGACCCTGAACAGCAGGCAGTGTTAGGCTCCAGGGCTAGGTTCCTCGAGTGAAGGTGAGCACACACATCAACCTGATGACTCCGCAGCTCTCTGCCTTCAGGCGGTTTTCACGCTGCAGCTGCAGGTAGAGGAACCATAAACATTCTGGCAAAAATCTGAATTGAGAACACTGGTGAGCTGGGAGGCCACGGAGGCTATAATCTGTGTGGCAGAGCATCAAAAAGGAGGGAGCTACTCAGAGAAAATGTTCCACAACTGCTTCATGATCTCTTTGAGTCTTTATCGAATATCAATATGAGGACACACAGGTGAGATTCCATAATGAATAAAACCACAAAAACATATAACATTGGTCTCACAAGCAAAAAAATTCCTTCTACATTAAATTTTTTTCACAATATGCCAATTAAATGAAGGCTAGTGAGCAGTACGCAATACACAAATGGATATGTTTCTTAGAAAGCAATTTTTTAAAGATGTCAATAAACCTCTTGTCATTCCAATTTTAGAATTCTACTAAAAAAGTGAAAAAATTAATGTGGCAATATGTCTTTGCATACAAAAGGCATTCGAATAGCTTTCATATTCTTTAAATTTTTTTTTAATTGGTGGAAATTGTTTTACCGTTTTGTGTTGGTTTCTGCCATACAACCACGCAAATTAGCCATAATTATTTATATATATGTATATTATATTTATATCACTTGCTTCTTGAGCTTCTGTCCCCTCCTTCAATAGCTTTAGTTTTAGGATGGAGAAGTTATAAGGAGCCCTACATTAATGTCTAAATAGTAAGGAAATCGTTAACAATGTCAAACATGTTCCTAACTCAATATTATCCTTCCATTATCATGTTTATGAATATTTAAAAATACAAATCAGTAAGTGCATTGAGCAGCTACTATTTGCATTGTAAGGGGTCAGCCAGCACCACTTGCGTTAGGCTGAGACTAGGGGTACGCATAGGAGTGGTAGCAAAACAGGAAGGCATGTCCTGCTGAGAGCTTGTGATGTAGGGAAGTTGGAGGCAGGCTGACATTAACAGGGGCGCCCACGGGTTTGCTTAGAGGAACATATCCCCACCAATTTGTTTCTAATTGGAAAGGATAAATGAGGAAACAGTCACTGACCAAGACCGCACCTTGAGGCCTATTGCTGCAGTTTGGGGGTCTGGGTTCCCAGAAAGGTTGCTGCGGGGCATGGGGCAGGGCCTCGTGGGTTGTAGAGAATTTCCTCTGCTTTTAATAGTCATACTGAAACTCCTCTTTGGTCATCTTCAACTGAGCAGCTAGCTATTTTGTGGGTAAATTTTATCATTAATTACAGACAACGGCAATAATTACAGTAACGTTGAGTGATAATGATAATAGTAATTTTCATTATTATAGATTTCAATCTGTTTAATTTATTAAAATCCACATTATAAATATTTCAAAGCACCAAAGTTGTCTGGCCATCTGGTCGACCTGTCGGCGGTGATCGCCCGGCTACAACCAAACAGCATGAACGCCACCGGGACAAGTTAGGATTGCAGGGCGGAGAAGGCACAGCCCCACCACAAAGCACTCGTTCTCTCCGAGTTCGCGGTAGGTTGCATTCCTCTCCCGTAAGCGTCCTCCCGTCTAAGCGTGTTCAGAGGCTCTTCCAGGACTAAAGACGCCCCAGGCTCGCGTCTCCCCGTTACCCTCAGCGTACGGCCCCGGCTGCTTTCTGGATCTCAAACATTTGTTCAGTGCCTCTGACCACCGAGCCCGGGCAGGACTAAAGCGGCGCATTGGGCGACCTCCTTGTTCGCCCGCCGCGTTCCCTGTTATCACCCACGGCGAAGAACCCGTGTGTGGTCCACACAACCGCCGAGCCCGCAAGGGGAACAGAGACTACAGGCGGTCCCCGCGAAGACGCAGCCCAGCCTCGGACGATCGCTTGGTGACACGAGAGCGTCCGTCGAGGAGCAGCTCCACCGCTGCCTGGCGCTTGTGCGGACCTGGGCACCCATGCGGCGAGGACGTGGGGCCGGGAGATGCGAGCCCGGGGATCGCAGTGCCGCGGGGAGGGCCGGGCGCGCAGCCCAGCACCGCCTTGTTCCGCGCCTCAGGCCAGGCCCCACTCCGGGGGAAGACGACCGGGATCCAGTGACGGTCGGCGGGAACCCAGCGCCGTCCGCCGACGGAGAAACACGACCACTCCCAGCCGAAGCGGGAAAACCGGAAAATGTGGCCCCAGGACACCGCGCGGGGCACGTCACTTTTCTGGCAGCGAGCCGTACCCCAGGCGGCGAAAACGTTCGGATCGCCGTCCAGCTTCTAGACAAGGCCCGTCCTCGCCATGAAGCCTGCTCGTTTAAGTTCGGCGGGAGCAGGACGCGTTCAGGCCCGTATACGGGGCCCAGGCGCACCCGCCAACGAGCCCTCCGAGCACGAACTCGGCCGGGCTGGCCAAACCCCAGAGTCGGGAGCCAGGGTACCGCAGGGGGGAGACGAACGCCCCTAACGGTGACCCAAGAGCCTGGCCGACGAGCCACAGGCACTCCGGCGCGGAAGACCATCTCCCTGCCCGCTCCAAGGCCCCTCGGATGGAGGAACGCGGGGAGATGCTGGTCGACCCAAGCGAGCGGCAACCCAGAAGCGCCGCGGCACCAGGCCACCTCATAAATACCTGCAGACCTAGTCTTCAGCAGGAGCAGCCGTGCTCAAGTCTCCGCAACACCGGGGTTATCGCCGCCAGTGCCGCCGGCTTCTGGAGCTCTGCGCCTTGTTCGCCAGCTGAATCGTAGCCCTTATGAAGGTCGCCGAAGGAAAGGAACGCTCTGAAAGCGGCCGCCAGGGGCGCCCGACAACCGGTTCGAGTGTCCCCGGGACGACTCGCCGGCAGGCCGCAGCTGCGCCGAACGCCCGAGCCCGCCCGGGGCCTCTGCCTCGGAGGGGGCTCCCTCCTCGGGACAGCGCGACGCGGCCTCACGGAGCGGCCCAGGCGGCAGACGAGGGCGCGCGGAGAGCGGAAGGCCGCGGCGGAGAGGCCCTCCCCGCGAGACTGCAGGGCCGCAGGCCAACCTGAGCAAGGGAGATTCTGCAGGGGGCTGGGCTGTGTGAACTGTGAGCTGAAACAGCGAAAGTAAAACAGAAAAAAGGAAAGCACGGAAGAC
Organism: Bison bison bison; assembly: GCF_000754665.1. Lineage (NCBI taxonomy): Eukaryota > Metazoa > Chordata > Mammalia > Artiodactyla > Bovidae > Bison > Bison bison. Next base: position 163,392 of record NW_011495061.1, on the reverse strand, counting down.
ATCTTATTCTGTAATTTCAGAATTGAGACGTTACTAAAGTACAAAAATACAAGGCTCAGAAGCCATAAAGGTAACGACTGAAAACTTGACTATGTAAGTGGTCTGTTAGTCATTACCGGATGACAAGAAATCAGTGTGTGGGAACATTTGTGCGATTATATGTGTATTAAGAATGTTGATATCAGCATTACGTAATAACAGAATATTTAGAAAACACGGCAAGGGACCAGTTAAGTAAATTTTCAGTGCATTCACATAACACAAGACTATCAATTTACTTTTTGGTTTATTGCTGTTATTTAAACCAGTTAGATCTATAGGTATTGACTTGGAAAGATGTTGATGGCAAACTGTCAAATAAAAACAAAGTTTTAGCACTTTCAGTGCCATATATATATTCACATTTTAAAAAAATGAAGTGGAAAAATAAACAGAGTAGCTAAAGCGATTTTAAAGAGCAAGAATCAAGTCTTCCCTGTAGCCTGGTGTCTGGACAGAAAGATGTGCCAGAAACAAAGATGGGCCACACTACGTGCTTCTCTGCTCCCTCCTGCTATAGTCTTGGGAAGGCAGCTGGCATCTCAGCCCCTGCACCTCTCTGCTCCACTAACACCCACAGCCCCTGCAGGCAATCAGAACTCTGACTCTGCAGGCCTGGGGTCCCTATGTCCACAGTCTCTTCCTTCACATCAGGAGCCTCGAGCAATTCACTTGGTTTGCCCAATCACCCATGCCCAGAGCTGCTGGCTCTAACATAC
>NW_011495061.1:161144-162534 GCF_000754665.1 Bison bison bison | reverse complement strand
TTTCTCTTGAAATGTGATTTCTGCTTCTAAATTCAAGGAGGAGTGTCTGGACTTCCTTAAGGGGCACACTTAAGAGTGGTAGCAAAAGAGGAAGGCATGTCCTGCTGAGAGCTTGTGATGTAGGGAAGTTAGAGGCAGGCTGACAGGAACAGGGGCACCCAAGGGATTGCTTAGAGGAACATATTCCCGCCGATTTGTTTCTAATTGGAAAGGATAAATGAGGAAACAGTCACTGACCAAGACCGGAATGTGAGGCCTAGTGCTGCAGAATTTGGGGGTCTGGATTTCCAGAATGGTTGCTGCGGGGCATGGGGCAGGGCCTCGTGGGTTGTAGGGAGTTCCCTCTGCTTTTAAACATATTTAGACATATTGAAACTCCTTTGGTCATCTTGAACTGAGCAGCTAGCTATTTTGTGGGTAAACTTTATCACTAATTACACACAATGGTAATAACCATAATAGTAATTTTCATTATTGGAGATTTTAGTATTCCTCATCTACTACAACCTACAGTACAACATAACCACAGCAACCTACAATATAGCAGAGTTGAAATCGCCAAAGTTGTCTGGCCACCTGGTCGACCTGTTGGCGGTGACCAGCCGGTTACAAACAGCATGAATGCTACCTGGACAAATTTTGATCACAGGGCGAAGGTACAGCACCACCACTGCACTCATTTCCTACGAGTTCGCCGCAGGTTGCATTTCTCTCCCCTAAGCGTCCTCCCGTCCACTTGTGTTCAGAGGCTCTTCCAGAACCAAAGACCGAGCCAGGGTCCGTACCCTGGTTCCCTCAGCGGACGGCCCCGACCACTCTTTGGGTCTCAAACACTTGTTTGGTGCCTCTGATCACCGAGGCCGAGCAGGACTAGAGCCGCGCGTTGGGCGGCCTCCTTGCTCGCCCACGGGGAGGGACCCGTGTGTGGTTCACACAACCCCCGAGCCCGCAAGAACAGCAGAAACTACATGCGGTCCCCGCGAAGACGCAAGCCCGCTCACGAACGATCGCAGAGTATGGTGACACGACAGCGTCCGTCCCGGAGCGGCTTACCCCGCCGCCCGGCTCTGGTGAGCACCTGGGCCTCCAGGCGGCGAGGACGTGGCACAGGGAGATCCGAGCCCGGTGATCGCGGTGCCGGCTGGGCGCGCAGTCCAGCGCCGCTTTGTTCCGCGCCTCCGGCAAGGCCCCACTCCGGGGGAGGACGCACGGGATTCAGGGACGGCAGGCGGGAACCCTGCGCCGTCTGCCGACGGAGACACACGGCTACTCAGACGAGGCGGGAAAACAAGAAAATGTGGCCCCAGGACACCGCGCGGTGCACCGTCACTCTCCTGGCCGCGAGCTGTACCCCAGGCGGACGAAACGTTCGGATCGCCGCACAGCTTCT
>NW_011495061.1:159915-161044 GCF_000754665.1 Bison bison bison | reverse complement strand
ACTGGAGTGGGTTGTCATTTCCTTCTCCAGTGCAGGAAAGTGAAAAGTGAAAGTGAAGTCTCTCAAATTGTGTCTGATTCTTAGCGACCCCAGGGACTGCAGCCTACCAGGCTCCTCCTTCCATGAGATTTTCCAGGCAAGAGTACTGGAGTGGGGTGCCATTGCCTTCTCCACCACAACTGCTTAACGATCCCTTTAAGTCTCTCAAATATCAATATGAAGAGACACAGGTGAGGTTCCATAATGAATAATAACATAAAACATTGGTTTCACGAGCAAAAAAACAATTCCTTCTACATTAAATTTTTTTTCAAAATATGGCAATTAAATGAAGGATAGTGCGTAGTACACACATAAATGGATATGTTTCTAGAAAGCAATTTTTTTAAAAGACGTCAATAAACCTCTTGTCATTCCAATTTTAGAATTCTACTAAAAAAGTGAAAAACTGTGGCAGTATGTCTGCATACAAAAGGCCTTCGAATAGCTTTCGTATTCTTTTAATTTTTTTTTAATTGGTGGAAAGTTGTTTTACCATTTTGTGTTGGTTTCTGCCATACAACAAAGCAAATTAGCCAATAATTATATATATACGTGTATATTTGTATATCACTTGCTTCTTGAGCTTCTCTCCCCTCCTTCAATAGCTTTAGTTTTAGGATGGAAAAGTTATAAGGAGCCCTCCATTTAATGTCTAAATACTAAGGAAATCGTTAACAATGTCACACATGTTCCTAACTCAGTATTATCCTTCCATTACGATGTTTATGAATATTTAAAAATACCGATCAGTAAGTGCATTGAGCAGCTACTATTTGCATTGCAAGGAGTCAGCCAGCACCACTTGCGTTAGGCTGAGACTAGGGGTACGCATAGGAGTGGTAGCAAAACAGGAAGGCGTGTCCTGCTCAGAGCTTGTGATGCAGGGAAGTTGGAGGCTGACAGGAATAGGGGCCCCCACGGGCTTGCTTAGACGAACAAATTCCCGCCGATTTGTTTCTAATTGGAAAAGATAAATGAGGAAACAGTCACTGACCAAGACCGGACCTTGAGGCCTATTGCAGCAGAATTTGGGGGTGTGGGTTTCCAGAATAGTTGCTGCGGAGCATAGGACAGGGCCTCGTGGGTT
>NW_011495061.1:159190-159815 GCF_000754665.1 Bison bison bison | reverse complement strand
GGGGAGCCTGGTGGGCTGCAGTCTATTGGGTCGCAGAGTCGGACATGACGGGAGCGACTTAGCAGCAGCAGCAGCAGGACGCTTGAGTGGTAGCAAAACAGGAAGGCACATCCTGCTCAGAGCCTGTGATGTAGGGAAGTTGGAGGCAGGCTGACAGGAACAGGGGTGCCCACGGGATTGCTTAGAGGAACATATTCCCGCCGATTTGTTTCTAATGGAAAGGATAAATGAGGAAACAGTCACTGACCAAGACCGGACTTTGAGGCCTAGTGCTGAAGACTTTGGGGGTCTGGGTTTCCACAGTGGTTGCTGCGGGGCAGGGGGCAGGGCCTCGTGGGTTGTAGAGCATTTCCTCTGCTTTTAAACAAATATTTAGATATACTGAAACTCTTTGGTCATCTTCAACTGAGCAGTTAGCTATTTTGTGGGTGAATTTTATTAATTACAGACAATAATAGTGATTTTTATTATAGATTTCTATATTTCTCATATACTAAAACCTACACTATTAGAAACTGTAGAGCACCAAAGTTGTCTGGCCATCTGGTCGACCTGTCGGCGGTGCTCGCCTGACTACAACCAAACATGAACACAAATCCGGATCGCAGGGCAGAGAAGGCACAGC
>NW_011495061.1:158676-159090 GCF_000754665.1 Bison bison bison | reverse complement strand
TTGTTTTCTAGAAGAAACAAACTTAACAAGAAAGTTAAAGACACATGGCCCAAAGATTGAGAGAAGCAGAAAAGCTCCCGAGGAGCTAGCCAGGAGAACCAGGGCCAGACATTGGGTCATGACATTAGTGTTTCTCTGGGTGCAAGAAGAGGTGAGAAGCTGGGCTCATAAAAACCTTTACCTGAAAACATCCGACTCCCTGAAGGCCGGTTCTTCTGGGTTTTTCCCAGAGCAGAGTGCCTTATTTCTAATCTCCACCTTGAACTCCTTTCAAGGTCAGCAGCTTGCAGTTGTCACGATGTAATCTTTGTAGAGACAGCTGGCAAGTGCCAACTTCCAGTCAGCAGGGTCCCTTCATAACCACATATTTGACCATGCTTTGGGGGCATTTCAGGGCCCTCGTGTCTCAGGTCT
>NW_011495061.1:158174-158576 GCF_000754665.1 Bison bison bison | reverse complement strand
TAAGAGGAACAGCGTCTAGACTTCCTCACCTACTATTGGGAATTAGAAAGCTGAACAAAATAGGAAACGGTTCTCAGAACCTGAACAGCAGGCGGTGTTAGGCTCCAGGGCTAGGTTCCTCGAGTGAAGGTGAGCACACACATCAACCTGATGACTCCGCAGCTCTCTGTCTTCAGGGGGTTTTCACACTGCAGCTGCAGGCAGAGGAGCCATAAACATTCTGGCAAAAATCTGAATTGAGAACACTGGTGATCTGGGAGGCCACGGAGGCTATAACCTGTGTGGCAGGGCATCAAAGAGGAGGGAGATACTCAGAGAAAATGTTCCACAACTGCTTAACGATCCCTTTAAGTCTTTATCGAATATCAATATGAGGACACACAGGTGAGATTCCATAATGAA
>NW_011495061.1:156241-157689 GCF_000754665.1 Bison bison bison | reverse complement strand
GACGCCCGGGATCCATGGACGGCCGGCGTGAACCCTGCGCCGTCCGCCGACGGAGACACGGCTACTCCCAGCCGAGGCGGGAAAACAAAAATACTGATCGAGGACACCGCGGGGGGCACTTTACTCTCCTGGCTGCGAGCCGTACCCCATGCAGCCCCGCGGGCGGAGGAAACGTCCGGATCGCCGTCTAGCTTCTAAAAACACGGCCCGTGCTCGCCACGCAAGCCTGACCGTTCGAGGGAGCAGGACGCGTCCAGGCCCGGAGACGGGGCCCAGGCGCGCCAGCCAACGAGCCCTGCGAGCCCATACTCGGCCGGTCTGGCCAAGCACCAGAGCCTGGAGAGTGGGGACCCCGGAGGGAGACGAAGGCCCCTAACGGTGATCCAGGAGTTTGGACGACGAGCCACAGGCACTCCGGCGCCGCAGACCCTTTCTCTGCTCGCTCCGAGGCCCCGCGAATGGAAGACCGCGAGGAGATGCTGGTCGACCAGAGCGAGCGGCAAACCACACTCAAAGGCCGCAGCGCCAGGCCGCTTCACGAAAGCCTGCAGATCCAATCTTCAGCAGGAGCAGGCATGCCCAGGTCTCCGCAGCACCATGGTTATTGCCACCAGGGCTGCCGGCCTCTGGAGCTCTGCGCCGTATTCTCCGGCTGACTCTCAGCCCTTAGGAAGGTCGCCGAAGGAAAGGAACGCTCTGAAAGCGGCCGCCAGGGGCGCCCGACAACCGGTTCGAGGGTCCCCAGGACGAGTCGCCTGCAGGCCGCAGCCGCGCCGAACGCCCTAACGCCCGAGCTCGCCCGGGGCCTCTGCCTCGGAGGGGAATCCCCGCTCGGGACAGCGCGACGCGGCGTCGCGGAGCGGCCAAGGCGGCAGACGAGGGCGGGCGGAGAGCGGGAGGCCGCGGCGGAGAGGCCCTCCCCGTGAGACTGCAGGGCCGCAGGCCAACCTGAGCAAGGGAGATTCTGCAGGGGGCTGGGCTGTGTGAACTGTGAGCTGAAACAGCGAAAGTAAAACAGAAAGCAAGCAAGCACGGAAGACATCTTATTCTGTCATTTCAGAGTTGAGATGTTACTCAAGTATAAAAATACAAGGCTCAGAAGCCATAAAAGAAACGACTGAAAACTTGACTATGTAATTGGTCTTTTAGTCTTTACCAAACAAAGGCAGGTGACAAGAAATGGGTGTGTGAGAATGTTTGTGCGACTACATATATATTAAGAACGTTGGTATCAGGATTACATAATAACAGAATGTAGAAAACACGGCAAGGGACCAATTAAGTAAATTTTCAGTGCATTCACATAACACAAGACTATCACTTTGCTTTTTGGTTTATTGCTGTTGTTTAAATGAGTTAGATCCATAGTATTGACTTGGAAAGATGTCGATGGCAAACTGTCAAATGAAAACACAAAGTTTTAGCACTTACTACTGGAAGTGATTTTT
>NW_011495061.1:151383-156141 GCF_000754665.1 Bison bison bison | reverse complement strand
GCAGTCCAGCGCCGCTTTGTTCCGCGCCTCCGGCAAGGCCCCACTCCGGGGGAGGACGCACGGGATTCAGGGACGGCAGGCGGGAACCCTGCGCCGTCTGCCGACGGAGACACACGGCTACTCAGACGAGGCGGGAAAACAAGAAAATGTGGCCCCAGGACACCGCGCGGTGCACCGTCACTCTCCTGGCCGCGAGCTGTACCCCAGGCGGACGAAACGTTCGGATCGCCGCACAGCTTCTGGATACACGGCCCGTCCTCGCCACGCAAGCCTAAACGTTCAACTCTAGCGGGAGCAGGACGCGTCCAGGTTCGGAGACGGGGCCCAAACGCGCTCGCCAACGAGCCCTGCGAGCACGGCTTCGGCCAGGCTGTCCAAGACCCAGAGCCTGGAGCGGGAGGAACGCGGAGGGGAGACGAACGCCCCTAACGGTGACCCAGGAGCCTGGCCGCCGAGCCACAGGCACTCTGGCGCGGAAGACCCTCTTCCTGCGCGCTCCCAAGCCCCGCGGATGGAAGGACGAGGAGAGATGCTGGTCGACCAGAACAAGCGGCAACCCACCACCGAGGTACGAGACCGCCTCACAAACCTGCAAGTCCAATCTTCAACAGGAACAAGCAGGCCTAGGTCTCCGCAGCACCGCTGTTATCGCCGCCCGTGCTGCCAGTCTCTGGAGCTCTGCGCCGCGTTCGCCGGCTGAGTAGCAGTCCTTATGAAGGTCGCGGAAGGACAGGAACGCTCTGAAAGCGGCCGCCAGGGGCGCCCGACAACCGCTTCGAGTGTCCCCGGGACGAGTCGCCGGCAGGCCGCAGCGGCGCCGACCGCCCTTACGTCCGAGCTTGCCCGGGGCCTCTGCTTCGGAGGGGACTCCCCGCTCGGGACAGCGCGACGCGGCGTCGCGGAGCGGCCCAGGCGGCAGACGAGGGCGGGCGGAGAGCGGGAGGCCGCGGCGGAGAGGCCCTCCCCGCGAGACTGCAGGGCCGCAGGCCAACCTGAGCAAGGGAGATTCTGCAGGGGGCTGGGCTGTGTGAACTGTGAGCTGGAACCGTGAAAGTAAAACAGAACAAAAGCACGGAATACGTTTTATTCTGTAACTTCAGAGTTGAGATGTTACTAAAGCACAAAAATACAAGGCTCAGAAGCCATAAAGGAAACGACTGAAAACTTGACTATGTAATTGGCCTTTTAGTCTTTACCAAGCAAAGCCAGGTGACAAAAAATGGGTGTGTGAGAACATTTGTGCAACTAAATATATATTAAGAATGTTGACATCAGCATTACGTAATAAAAGAATATTTAGAAAACACGGCAAGGGACCAGTTAAGTACATTTTCAGTGCATTCACGTAACACAAGATTGTCAATTTGCTTTTTGGTTTATTGCTGTTGTTTAAATGAGTTAGATCCATAGGTATTGACTTGGAAGATGACGAAGGCAAACTGTCTAATGAAAACAGAAAATTTTAGCACTTCCAGGGGTGTGTATATATATATATATACACCTTTTTTAAAAGTGAAGCGGACATATACAGAGTTAGAATAGCTAAAGCGGTTTTAAAGAGCAAGAATCAAGTCTTCCCTGTAGCCTGGTGTCTGGACAGAAAGACGTGCCAGAAACAAAGATGGGCCACACTACGTGCTTTTCTGCTCCCTCCTGCTGTAGTCTTGGGACAGGCAGCTGGCATCTCAGCCCCTGCACCTCTCTGCTCCACTAACACCCACAGCCCCTGCAGGCAATCAGAACTCTGACTCTGCAGGCCTGGGATCCCTATGTCCACAGTCTCTTCCTTCATGTCAGAAGCCTCGAGCAATTCACTTGGTTTGCCCAATCATCCATGCCCAGAGCTGCTGGCTCTAACATACAGCTGTGTAGTCCTTCTCTCCATAAGCTTTGAGCTGATATCCTAAGGGAAGACCATTCCCCTCACAAAACAGGTATGACCCACGGGAACAACCGGAAGTTTGCACCTGGACCCATGATACAAACTCTGTGTGCACACTCAACTCCCAAAGACACTACCCTTTCCACTGTGCTGTTTGCATGGCATGACCATTGCTTACTTGAAGCATCCAGGCTCATTTATGTGGCAGGAAGAAATATGACACACACACACACACATGCACACACACCCACGTACAAACATAGAGGCACACACACACCCCAGGAGCTAATCTGGACTCCTGCTAGGGCTGGCAATGGTGGGAGCAGAAAAGAGATCATTGTTGCTGCTTCTCGGGTCCTCTGCGCTGGCAGACCCTGGTTGCTTTGCTGACTTCACCGTGGGGAGTGCGGGCTTGGGGCGCCCTAGTCTGCAGTTTGCTGTCCAGCGCCCTGTGCTTTATTCGGTCCACTCTACCCTCTCTCCTCAATGCACAGTCACCATTAAGAAATAAGAATCGACACACATTGCATTCAATTTTCAAACTTGAACAAAGTTTAAGAACAGAGAGAAACTGAGTTATTGTGAAGAAGGTAGTGAGGAAACTTTTATTTATCTGTTTTATAGCTACCAAAATGTTCAAATATAGTCTATAAAAGCTTAATATTTTTTAAAACTAGGAAAAGTAAATAATCCCTCCTTACTCCTTCTTGCCCATCACCACCTCTGCCCCAGCTTCTGTCACACTGGGCTCACCTGATGACATGCCTGTTCTCCTGGTTTGGAGACTTCTTTCACACTCATCACTATCCTCTATGCTCACTACACACCTGAGGCCATTGTAGCCATTCACATGGTAAGTCAGGGGATTTTTCTCTAGTGAGCCTGAGGGTTGTATTTTTTTTTTTTAATTTTAATAGAAACCTCTCCCATCTGTCCTCTAAAGTCACAACCTTTGCGGATGCTGTAACATTGGGTGTGAATGATAGAAAGAGGGTGTTTCCATATCAGTCCCTGAGCTGCCATATGCCTAACAGAGTGGTGGATGTTACTGGCATTAGTATTTCCTGGGTGTCGTTAGAAGATCCAGACTGAAATGAGAAACTGGACAATTTGGCAAGACACAGATCAAACCAGGAGTTACAGCAAGTCCCTCTCATTGTTTCAAGGCAAGAACTCAGCCACCACTGTCCTCCTCTGCATCCTCATGCAGGACGGTTGAAACTGACCAGATAAAGCTGAGGAGATGGAAAGAAGTTATGACAGCCAAACCTCTAAAGCCCTGCTAGATACTCCAGGCATGAGTTCCCAACCACTCACCTGTGGCCAAAATAAATTAATCAGTTAGTTAATTTTTTAAAAGACTGAATCCAGAAAAAAAAAAAAAGAGAGAGAGAGAGAGAATGACATTTCACTTCTCTTTATGTTCATTCTTCTCACATTTTGTACCTGATTCTCTTAGATATTTTGGATACTTACAAAACTCCAGGTCACAGAAAAGGAGGAATTTCCAGTGTTCAGCGTCTCAGGGAACAGGCACACATCACTTCTGCTGAATAGTCCAAGGAGATGTGAGGAGAGCAATGAACCAAAACCACCAGAAAACCCCAAGAGGAGAGCAGCCTATGGACTCTGGAGCAGCTGTCTGCGGGCTCACTCAGGGGTAGCAGAGGACCCGCAGGCTGGCTGGGCTTCCTGAGCCCCCAGACTGCTGGGGAAGGCTGCCATCTTTGATGATTCAGACTCCCCATCAGGAAAACCAGGCCTGATCTCAGCATCTCTGACTCAGTAAATACCTTCAGGATCCACCCCAAGTCCACCCTCTCCTCCTCTCTCTCAGGCAGAATGAATCAACTGCATTCAGTGCGGGCTATGTCACAGATCATCCTGGGGTGCTAAGGCCAGGGCTGGCCACATAACTCACCACCCGGGGATTCTCGGGGTCATAAGAACTTACCTACTTCCTCATTCAGGGTGAGGAACAGCAGGGGCTGTGACAGGCAGGACATCCCAATAAGGCAAAGGGACAGGCAGAGTCAAGGTGAAACGAGAGGAGGCTGTCTGTGTGGGAAGCTGACCAGGGCAGCATGGCCAGCCCCTCTATTCAGGGACAGGCGGGAGCCCTTGTCACCAGAAGCAAATGCGAATCAGCCAGGGGCCCAGGGCTGTGACTCACAGCAGGTAATGACATCCGCTTCTTGGTCCCTGTACCAGATGGGCACTTGTGAATCTGGGATGGCCAAGGAGAGCCAAGCCAGGTGGAAGATAGGCCCATGGAGCCTGCAGACCTTGATACCCACTGGGCGGAACACAGAGAGAAATGCTGACTGGTCACCAACTCTCAGTAAGGGGAGGGCGGGAAGCTTTGGCCTGAGTCTCATTCCTAGGACCTACCTACAAGGTTAAAGACTGACCTGACTGTTACTAGATTCTTTTTAACAGAAGCCCAGGGTTCCTACTATACCCAGTTTCTAATGGGCCAAGGTGAAGATGGAAGAAAATGTTAGCATCATTCCTTCATCATTCATTTGTAAATTCATCCAATATTTACTGGACATTTTTATCACTAGTGATAAAGAATAAAATCTCCCTTTGAGAAGCTCCTTCTCTGCTGGTAATACAGAAAGTAACCCCCATCACAGGGCAGTGGAGAGTCCACTCGCTCCGCCCAGGAGTCTGGAAGCCCTGACAGTCCAACAGGGCAGAGGAGGTTCAGGTGAGTCTTTAAAAGTGAGGCTTTTTTCACCTGGAGGTGGAGGCAGCTCATGTGAAGAACGGGAACGTTTGTGAAAATGAACCTCATCCCCCCTTCTCCTCTCAGGTGCTGGACCACATGGCACCCCGGGCTGTTCTTTGAAATCCCCACACCCCCTCAGTCA
>NW_011495061.1:150574-151283 GCF_000754665.1 Bison bison bison | reverse complement strand
CCTGCCAATGCAGGGGACACAGGTTTGATCTCTGGTCTGGGAAGATCCCACAAGCCACAGAGCAACGAAGCCTGTGCACCCAGACCACTGAAGTGTGCGCACCCTGGAGCGGGTGCTCCACAGCAAGGGAAGCCGCCACAGTGAGAAGCCAGGCGCCGCAGTAGAGGAGCCTCTGCAGGTTACAATGCAGACAGCGGGTGTGCGGCAGTGACGGCCCGGTGCAGCCAAAAGAAATCAGTTAAATTTTTAAAAGACTGAGTCCAGCAAAAAAAAAAAAAAAAAAAGGAACTTGGAAAATACCTAGAAACAAATCAAAATATTAACAGAACATACCAAAATGTATGGGATTCTGCAAAAACATCACCAACAATGAAATGTAAAGCTGAGAATGCATACATTAAAAAGAAAGCTCGAATAAGCAACCTGTCTTTACACCTAGGCAGAAAAGGGAGAGCTGACCAAACTCAAAGCTAGAAGAAGGAGGGAAAATAGTAAAGATTGGCTCTCAGATAAATATACAGAAGAGGAAAACCAAAGAAATCAATTTTAAACAAAAGTTACTTCAAACAGGTCAACAAAAGTAACAAATCTTTAGCTATATCGACTAAGAAAAAAGACAACTAAAATCAGTAACAAAGAGGAAACGTAACTGCTGATATCAGAAAATAGCACAGTAAGGGAGAGCTCTGAGCAGCTGAGCGCTGTAAGA
>NW_011495061.1:149843-150474 GCF_000754665.1 Bison bison bison | reverse complement strand
CAGGTTTCCCATTTTCCTAGAAGGGTGTGCCTCCTCTGAGTACAAGTCCCACCTACTCTCTTGTCTTCATAAGAGAGCTTAAGCCTCAGCCATAAATTCAGCCTTTGAAATAAATACCTCAGATGACCTAGTGGCCCTGGGAGAATGAGAAGTTGTCCCCAGTGTGGTGAGAAACCTTGGGTTCCCTCCCCAACTCATCTGCCAAGTCTCCACCACTCAGGGCTATTGTCTTAAATGACGTCTGTGGGCAGCAGCTGATGTGAAAGAGAAGAGTGTGTCCAGAGACCCAGCACTGCCCCATTCTGTCCCCAGCAGCTCTAATTCTGGGTCTGGTTTCTGGTTTCATTTTTTTTTTTACCATGAGTGCTCTTTCCAGCCATCCTAGGACTTCCTTTAGAGTAGTTCTTTAAAGATTCCCCAACCACCATTGACCACTGCTATACTTCCCTCCTGAAACTAAATTCAGTTCTTTCAGAAAGATTGAGTCTGGGGACTTCCCTGGACATGCAGTGGTTAAGAATCTGCCTGCCAATGCAGGGGACACAGCGTTGATCTCTGGTCTGGGAAGATCCCACAAGCCACAGAGCAATGAAGCCTGTGCACCCCAACCACTGAAGTATGCACACCCTGG
>NW_011495061.1:145905-149743 GCF_000754665.1 Bison bison bison | reverse complement strand
TGAGGCTTTTTTTACCTGGAGGTGGAGGCAGCTCGTGTGAAGAACGGGAACGTTTGTGAAAATGAACCTCATCCCCCCCCACCCCCGCCTTCTCCTCTCAGGTGCTGGACCACATGGCACCCCGGGCTGTTCTTTGAAATCCCCACGCCCCCACAGTTGCAGAGCATTTCCCTTCTCTCTGATTCCCCTGAAACACACATCTCTTCCAGTGACAGATAGCTCATTCCTTCACTGGCTTCAAGCCTTTACTTAAATGCTCCCTCCTGGGGGAGAGACCCCACACTACACATGGAAGCCATCAGCTCCATCCTTCTCTTCCTCTTGTCCTGCTCTCTCACTCTCTCTTATTTCTTGCATCTCTGACAGCCTCTAGGGATGGGGCTGTGGGTGAAGGGAGATGTGGGGAGAGGGTAGGGTGCTGGAGAAGAAGCTGTTTTTCTTCAGAGACAAGGCATGAATATAAACTGCAGGTAAGTTGAAACTTAAATTGAAGGTATTAATAAATTAAACATTAAGTGTGAAAGACAAAAAACATGAAACCTTTTGGAGCATACCTAACAGAATGCTATTATGATGTCTGGGGGATGAAGAACTTCTTTAAAGAACCAAACAAACGGGTAAGCAAAAGATGGATAAATATGATCATGTTACAAGTAACAACTGCTGCTCATCGAAAGACATTATAAAATGAGGAAACAAAAGCCAAGGAGTGGGAAGTGACATGTGCAACAAGTGTAAAGATCTTTCACCAATAAATATTTTTTAAAGTAGATGTCAAAAACACATTAACAGGCATTGCATGAAAGGAGAAACATGGAAGTCCAATGAACACTTAAAATGTGATCAATTTCAGTTGTGATAAATTAAATACTAGTTAAAATTGCAACAAAACACCATCTCACAGCTTACAGTTGAGCAAACATTTGTGAGTGACTATGAAAATGCTGGCTCAGATGTGGAACAGAAGAAGCTGTCATTTCTTGTTAATTGGAATGGCAACTGTTGTAACACCGCACAGCTGCACAAGTGCACACCCTAGGCTTCATTAATTCCCATCCAGCTCATAAAGCAGATACATGTGAATGATATTCTTAACAGCAAAGAGCTGTAAACAGCGCCAACATTCAGCAACAATAGAATGGGTAGATTTGGTACATTTAAAGTATGGACTACTATATAGCAGTAAAAGTAATTCAATGGCATGCATACAAATGAATGAACCTCAGAAACCGATACCAGACATAAAATAAATATTATGTCACGAAAGGATAATCACTGTGATTCTACTTACATAAAGGGACAAAAGAGGAAAAGCCTGTCTACTGTTTAGGAACTCATATGCATGTGCAAATCTCAAATAAAAGGCAGGGAATGATATAGAATTGAGATATACAGAAAAATTAGAATCTTTTTAAATGAGAGTGGGTGTTGAGAACATGAGAATTTGCTTTACTATTATTCTGCAAATTATGTGCTTATATTACCTACAAGCTTTTCTTTGTATAATCTATTTCTCAGTAAGATTTGTGCCACATATCAAAATAAATTCCAAGTGGCATTTAATATAAAATTTGATACCATAAACCTTAAGAATAAAATATAAATATGTATGCAATCTTGAGATGAGGAAGACCTTGATAAACTCTGATGGACTGGGTTGTGTCCCCCCAGGGAGATGTGTTGAAGTGCTAACCTACAGAGACTCAGAATGTGACTGTATCTGCAGACAGAGTTTTTAAAGAGATAAATAAATTGAGGCCTTTAAGTTGTGCACTAATTCAGTATGACTCTTGTGCATGTAGGAAAAGGAAATTGAACACAGAAAGAAACCCCAGGAAGGGTGCACACAGAGGAAGGGGCAAGTGAGGACCCAGAGAAAGTCATTGTCTGCAAGTCAAGGAGCAAGTCCTTGGGAGAATCAACCCCAACCACACTATGATCTTGGGTTGCAGCCTCTGGAGCTGTAAGAAAACAAATGTCTGCCATTCAAGCTTCTGGGGATGTGCAATTTTGTCATGGCAGCCCCAGCAAACTAATATATAAGCATTACATTGAAGGCCAAACTACATAGAAAAGTTTTCGTGGGTTTTACTACAACATTGCTAAACACTTACATGTCAAAAAGGAAAAGGAAAGTTACAAACTCAAGACTATAATACACTTGACAAAAGTCTGACATTACCAATACATAGCTCCTATAAGTGTGTAATAAAACAGGTAATCTAGCAAAAATTTGGCAAGATCCATAAACTGAAATGTTCATATAAAGAAATACAAATGGTTTTTAGAAGACAGAAAAAAAAAAGTCAACTTTCCTCAACAAATAAAGGCTGAGGTATTATTTTGTCTTCTATTAAATAGAGACAAGTGCCTCATAAAATAATATCACACACATTTAACAAAGATTGCAGCTATCATCCTTAGCAGATCTAAGTATTCAACATTCCTTCTTGTTTGGTCCTTTGAAAGTACATACAGATCAAAAAGTGGTAAAAATGATTTATGTTTGGCATGGAAATTTTAAGTCTCACTTCTGGGAATTTATACCAAGTAATTAGGTAAATATTTTGACTATTAGAATATGTACTCTAAAATGAGAAATAATCTTTACTCTCAGCATAAGGATTTGGTTAAACAAGGATAGCAACTTTCACACCATGGAAATGTTTAAATTGGAAAGGAAATAAACCAAAATATGAAGCGAGATCATCTCTGATAGGTAGATTTTCTGAATTGTATACAGGTAAATTTAAATGTCTTCTTTCCTAGTTATCAGTATTTTTCAAAGTTTGCTACAATAAAGTATAGATTGCTTTGATAATAATGTGGTGGTGGTTTCATCACTAAGTTGTGTCTGGCTCTTTGGGAACCCATGGACTGTAGCCCGCTAGGCTCCTCTGTCCATGGATTTCCCAGGCAAGAATACTGGAGTGGGTTGCCATTTCCTTCTCCAGGGGATCTTCCTGAGTCAGGGATGGAACCCATATCTCCTGCACTGCAGGCAGATTTATTACAGCTGAGCCTCCAGGGAAGCCCAAGAAATCTATAAAGTCACTTCAAAAAAAACATGAAAGCAATTGCCGAGGTGATCTGAGTAGAATGGGAAGTGGACCTCCTGTGGGTCTGAGACCCAGGGACAGGACTCCTCTGTATTTGAATCGTGGTCACTCTCACTTGCTCTAATCTTGGCTGGGTTTCTAAAAGTACCAAAGTCTGAGTTTTGTCAGCTGCCTCAGAACCTTGTTTCCTGAACTCAAAGGGCTCAGAGTGGGCACAGAGAAAGGCTGCTTCTCACCAACTCCTCCAACCTTGTACAGTGAAAAGTAGATTTTTAAAGCTGAGAGTAATAAGGTCTTTTTGAACCAAGGGGGATGCAGAAGTGGAAACAGGCCAGATGGATGGAAAGAATCCAAAGCAGGACCGGAAACCAGAGGATGCTAAGCATGATCCCCCTGTGCTCAGTATCACGAGTCATTCCCTGGGATCTGGGGGGATCGATAGCTACCCTCACAGATGTGAAGAACTGACTCACTGGAAAAGACCCTGATGCTGGGAAAGACTGAAAGCAGGAGAACTGGGCAACAGAGGATGAGATGGCTGGATGGCATCACCGACTTGAAGGACATGAGTTTGAGTAAGCTCAGGGAGTTGGTGATGGACAGGGAGGCCTGGTGTCCACGGGGTCACAGAGAGTTGGACATGACTGCTTGACTGAACTGAACTGAGCTACCATCATCTAAGTGTCAGTACATGTCTTATCTCATGTAACTTTCCACACAGCTCTATGATGCAATAGGATTGTCATTTCTACCCTAGAAGTAAAGAAACAGGTGATTAA
>NW_011495061.1:145134-145805 GCF_000754665.1 Bison bison bison | reverse complement strand
CTTGCTTTGTGTCAGCACGTGTGAGCCCACTCTAGGGCCCTGGGAAGGGTTCCCCTTCCTGCAACGATAAGAGCAACAGCGTCTAGACTTCCTCACCTACTATTAGGAATTAGAAAGCTGAACAAAATAGGAAATGGTTCTCAGAACCTGAACAGCAGGCAGTGTTAGGGTTCCAGGAATAGGTTCCTTGAGTGAAGGTGAACACACACATCAACCTGATGACTCCGCAGCTCTCTGTCTTCAGGGGGTTTTCACGCTGCAGCTGCAGGCAGAGGAGCCATAAACATTCTGGCAAAAATCTGAATTGAGAACACTGGTGATCTGGGAGGCCACGGAGGCTATACCCTGTGTGGCAGGGCATCAAAGAGGAGGGAGATACTCAGAGAAAATGTTCCACAACTGCTTCATGATCCCTTTAAGTCTTTATTGAATATCAATATGAGTACACACAGGTGAGATTCCATAATGAACAAAAACACAAAAAGATAAAACATTGGTCTCACAGCAAAAAACCAATTTCTTCTACATTAAACTTTTTTCAAAATATGGCAATTAAATGAAGGCTATTGTGCAGTACTAGAGAGAAGGAGATGGCAACCCACTCTGGTGTTCTTGCCTGGAGAATCCCAGGGACGGGGGAGCCTGCTGGGCTGCCATCTCTGGGGTTGCAC
>NW_011495061.1:142775-144018 GCF_000754665.1 Bison bison bison | reverse complement strand
CTATTTGCATTGCAAGGGGTCAGCCAGCACCACTTGCACTAGGCTGAGACTAGCGGTACGCATAGGAGCAGTAGCAAAACAGGAAGGCATGTGCTGCTCAGAGCTTGTGATGTAGGGAAGCTGGAAGCAGGCTCAGGGGAAGAGGGGCGCCCATAGGACTGCTTAGAGGAACCTATTCCCACAGATTTGTTTCTAATTGGAAAGGATACAGAAGGAAACAGTCATTGACCAAGACCGGACCTTGAGGCCTATTGCAGCAGAGTTTGGGGGTGCGGATTGCCAGAATGGTTGCTGCAGGGTATGGCCTCATGGATTGTAGAGTTTCCTCTACTTTTAAACAAATATTTAGACATACTGAAACTCCTCTTTGGTCATCTTCAAAGCAGATGAGCAGCTGTTCTGTGGATAAACTTTATAATCACAGACAACGGTAATAATTAACGTTGAATAACAATAGTAATTTTCATTATTATAGATTTCAGTACTTTCATCTAAAACCTGCTGCTGCTTCTCCTAAGTCGCTTCAGTTGTGTTCGACTCTGTGTGACCCCATAGACGGCAGTCCAGCAGGCTCCCCCATCCCTGGGATTCTCCGGGCAAGAATACTGGAGTGGGTTGCTGTTTCCTACTCATTAATGCATGAAAGTGTAAAGTCAAAGTGAAATCAGTCGTGTCCCGACTCTTGGAGACCCCTGGACTGCAGCCTACCAGGCTTCTCCGCCCATGGGACTTCCCAGGCAAGAGTATTGGAGTGAATTGCCATTACCTTCTCCCCACTAAACCCACTGTAGCCAATTTTAAGGTACTAAAGTCTGGCCATCTGGACGACCTGTCGGGGGCCCAGCTACAAACAGCATGAATGCCACCGGGACAAATTTGGATCGCAGGGTGGGGAAGGCACAGCGTTATCACTCCGCATTCGTTCCCTCCGTAGGTTGCATTTCTCTCCCGCATCCTCTTTTACGCGTGTTCAGAGGCTCTCAAGACTAAAAACCGCGCCAGGCTCTCGTGTCATCAGGACCCTCATCGGACGGCCCCGGACGCTTTCTGTGTCTCAAACATTTGCTTGGCGCTTCTGACCGCCGAGCCCAAGCAGGACTGGAGACGCGCATTGGGCGAACTCCTTGCTCGCCCGCCACGTTCCCTGTTGTCACCCACGCTGAGGGGCCACGTGTGTGTGGGGTCCATACAACCGCCGAGGTCGCTAGGGGAACAGAAGAGACCACAGGCGGTAGCCGCGAAG
>NW_011495061.1:142196-142675 GCF_000754665.1 Bison bison bison | reverse complement strand
GCCGACGGAGACACACGGCCACTCCCAGCCAAGACGGGAAAACTGGTCAACGTGGCCCAGGACACCGCTCGTGGCACAGTCACTCTTGGTCGCGAGCTATAGGCCATGCTGTACACTGGGGCAGGGGAAACGTCCCGTCCGCCATCCAGCTCCTAGAGAAACGGCCTGGCCTCGCCACGCAAGCCTGTCCGTTCAAGTCAAGCGGGAGCAGGACGCGTCCAGGCCTGTAGACGGGGCCCCGGCTCGCCCGGGAACGAGCCCTCGGAGCACGGACTCGGGCGGGCTGGCCAAGCCCCGGAGCTTAGTATGGGGGTACCGAGGAAGGGAAACGAGCGCCCTAAACGGTGACCCAGGGGCCTGGCCGCTGAGCCTAAGGCACTCTGGAGCGAAAAGACCCTCTCCTCGCCTGCCTCCGACGGCCCTGCGGATGGATGGGCGCGGGGAAATGCTGGTCGACCCGAGAGAGCAGCCACACACCC
>NW_011495061.1:141527-142013 GCF_000754665.1 Bison bison bison | reverse complement strand
CTGCCCGTGGAGCGCAGGGGCGGCCCGAAACTACGACTTGGGGTCAACTGCACGCGCGCCGCTTCTTTGATCCATGTCTCTGGTGTGAAAGAACCCAGATTTCCCACCCTGGGCGGAAGAAAGGTTCTTTATAAATGTTTTGTAGAAGGCGTTCTTTCCCTGGCCAAAATAAGGCGGTTGGTGATTTGAACCGCCACCTTTACCCACACAGTTGGCGGTGAGCCTGAAGGGCAGGTCTGAGCCCGACCCTCTGTGGGTGCGCGGAGCACAGAACACGGCCAGCCTCGGCTGGTCATCAGCTGTCAGAGAGGCAGACTCTCAGGGCTGGACTCTCGCTCCAGGGCTGGGGCTGGAAAGGCGGCTGCTGTCCCTCTGGGAGCCTCAGCAGGTACTGACGACTTGATGGGCGAGGAACTGTGCCCAGCAAGTAACTGCTGCTCAAAACTCGACGGGCGCCAGCGCGCAGCAGAAAAGGGGGTACCGGAC
>NW_011495061.1:141101-141427 GCF_000754665.1 Bison bison bison | reverse complement strand
GTCAGCTTTTTGGTCCTTGAACCAGGTGGGCACTTGTGAATCTGGGATGGCCAAGGAGAGCCAAGCCAGGTGGAAGATCGGCCCATGGAGCCTGCAGACCTTCATACCCACTGGGCGGAACACAGAGAGAAGTGCTGACTGGTCACCAACTCTCAGTAAGGGGAGGGCGGGAAGCTTTGGCCTGAGTCTCATTCCTAGGACCTACCTACAAGGTTAAAGACTGACCTGACTGTTACTAGATTCTTTTTAACAGAAGCCCAGGGTTCCTACTATACCCAGTTTCTAATGGGCCAAGGTGAAGATGGAAGAAAATGTTAGCATCATTC
>NW_011495061.1:138243-141001 GCF_000754665.1 Bison bison bison | reverse complement strand
TTTGAGCTGATATCCCAAGGGAAGACCATTCCCCTCACAAAACAGGTATGAACCACGGGAACAACTGGAAGTTTGCACCTGGACCCATTATACAAACTGTGTGTGCACACTCAACTCCCAAAGACACTACCCTTTTCACTGTGCTGTTTGCATGGTATGGCCATTGCTTACTAGAAGCATCCAGACTCACTTATGTGGCAGGAAGAAATACTAAGTACACACACACGTGCGCGCACACACACACGCAAGCACACACACCCATGTACAAACATAGAGGCACACACACACCCCAGGAGCTAATCTGGACTCCTGCTAGGGCTGGCAGTGGTGGGAGCAGAAAAGAGATCACTGTTGCTGCTTCTCGGGTCCTCTGTGCTGGCAGACCCTGGTTGCTTTGCTGACTTCACTGTGGGGAGTGCGGGCTTGGAGCGCCCTAGTCTGCAGTTTGCTGTCCAGCGCCCTGTGCTTTATTCAGTCCACTCTACCCTCTCTCCTCAATGCACAGTCACCGTTAAAAATAAGAATGGACACACATTGATTTCAATTTTCAAACTTGAACAAAGTTTAAGAACAGAGAGAAATTGGGTTATTGTGAAGAAGGTAGTGAGGAAATTTTATTTATCTTTTTTGCAGCTACCAAAATGTTCAAATATAGTCTATAAAAGCTTAATATTTTTTAAAACTAGGAAAAGTAAATAATCCCTCATTACTCCTTCTTGCCCATCACCACCTCTGCCCCAGCTTCTGTCACACTGGGCTCACCTGACGACATGCCTGTTCTCCTGGTTTGGAGACTTCTTTCACACTCATCACTATCCTCTATGCTCACTACACACCTGAGGCCACTGTAGCCATCCACATGGTAAATCAGGGGATTTTTCTCTAGTGAGCCTGAGGGTTGTATTTTTTTTTTTTTTCTTCTAATAGAAACATCTCCCATCTGTCCTCTAAAGGCACAACCTTTATGGATCCTGTAACAAGTGGGTGTGAATGACAGAAAGAGTGTGTTTCCATATCAGTCCCTGAGCTGCCATATGCCTAACAGAGTGGTGGATGTTACTGGCATTAGTATTTCCTGGGTGGTGTTAGAAGATCCAAGCTGAAAGGAGAAACCGGACAATTTGGCAAGACACAGATCAAATCTGGACTGAGAGCAAGTCCCTCTCATTGTTTCAAGGTCAAGAACTCAGCCACCACTGTCCTCCTCTGCATCCTCATGCAGGACTGTTGAAACTGATCAGATAAAGCTGGGGAGATGGAAAAAAGTCATGAGAGCCAAGCCTTTAAAGCCCTGCTAGATACTCCAGGCATGAGTCCCCAACCATTCACCTGGGGGTGACTCCTCTCACCAAACCACGGGCATGCAGAGAAATAGGGAACCCTCCTTTCTCTGGGGTCAAAGGTAAAACACTAGGGGGCTGCTGCTACTGCTGCTAAGTCGCTTCAGTCGTGTCCGACTCTGTGCAACCCCATAGATGGCAGCCCACCAGGCTCCCCCGTCCCTGGGATTCTCCAGGCAAGAACACTGGAGTGGGGTGCCATTGCCCTCTCCAAAAATACTATGGGCTACTCCCCGCATAAACAATGTAGTAATATTTCCATTTTACACAGAAAAAAATGAAAGTCATGAGCTTTATACTCTAATTAGATCTACTTATTCAGAGTTATTTAATTAATACTCAATTCCTATGATTTACATCAAATCCCAGGAAACCCTCACAGTGATCATTTGGGGAATCTTGACTCCACAGAACAAACACCACTCTCAAACATTTCCATAACTAATTCTTGATCAAATGCATCAGGCTTTGTTCTCCAATACCCACTGAAGTCCTTTAGAGTCCCCACCCTTCCTGCTGTGCCCTCCCCTGACCCTCTGGATGCAAGTGCCTTCAGTCATCTTGAGTCCTCCCCATGTGGGAATCAGGCAGCTTTGGAGCCCGAACCTTAGTTCTGTCATGGCCTCAGATATGTAACCAAGCCACTGTGAACCTTTTCAGTGGTAGGTGAAACAACATTAAGGGTCATGTCTTGGTGAAAGGTCAGGCACTCTGGTCACACAGATAAGCTCTTAAACCCCCTTGCACAGGAAAGAAGCAGGAGCACATACATCATGAGTCCCCTGGTGGTTGTCACAGTCCCACAGGGCAGACACGCTCATCAAATGCAGAGGAAGTTTAATTTGGGGTGAAATCTAGTTGACACCTTCAGAGGCATGGTGAAATACTACATGGATTTCTGTCCTACTAAATATTATTGGCAGAAACATTCTTCATTTCATAATTTTTGTATAGGAAGGTATTTGTCTCTAAGGAAGGAAAATTAAAATAATTACTTTCTTCATCGAACAAATTTGTGTGCTCACTCAAAACATATTCTGACATTTAGTTGACACTCTCCATCTTCTTCAAAGATAAGAAATATAATCTTTTGTTTCATTTCACCCTGCTCATCTCCAGGTTTCCCATTTTCCTAGAAGGGTGTGCCTCTTCTGAGTACAAGTCCCACCTACTCTCTTGTCTTCAAAAGAGAGCTTAAGCCTCAGTCATAAATTCAGCCTTTGAAATAAATACCTCAGATGATATAGTGGCCCCAGGAGAATGAGAAGCTGTCCCCAGTGTGGTGAGAAACCTTGGGTTCCCTCCCCAACTCATCTGCCAAGTCTCCACCGCTCAGGGCTATTGTCCTAAATGACATGTGTGGGCAGCAGCTGATGTGAAAGAGAAGAGTGTGTCCAGAGGCCCAGCACTGCCCCATT
>NW_011495061.1:137807-138143 GCF_000754665.1 Bison bison bison | reverse complement strand
TTCTCTCCATAAGCTTTGAGCTGATATCCCAAGGGAAGACCATTCCCCTCACAAAACAGGTATGACCCATGGGAACAACTGGAAGTTTGCACCTGGACCCATGATACAAACTGTGTGTGCACACTCAACTCCCAAAGACACTACCCTTTTCACTGTGCTGTTTGCATGGTATGGCCATTGCATCCAGACTCACTTATGTGGCAGGAAGAAATACTAAGTACACACACACGTGCGCGCACACACACACACGCACGCACACACACCCATGTACAAACATAGAGGCACACACACCCCAGGAGCTAATCTGGACTCCTGCTAGGGCTGGCAGTGGTGGGA
>NW_011495061.1:137258-137707 GCF_000754665.1 Bison bison bison | reverse complement strand
GCTCTTTCCAGCCATCCTAGGACTTCCTTTAGAGTAGTTCTTTAAAGATTCCCCAACCACCATTGACCACTGCTATACTTCCCTCCTGAAACTAAATTCAGTTCTTTCAGAAAGATTGAGTCTGGGGACTTCCCTGGACATGCAGTGGTTAAGAATCTGCCTGCCAATGCAGGGGACACAGCGTTGATCTCTGGTCTGGGAAGATCCCACAAGCCACAGAGCAATGAAGCCTGTGCACCCCAACCACTGAAGTATGCACACCCTGGAGCGGGTGCTCTACAGCAAGGGAAGCCGCCACGGTGAGAAGCCAGGCACCGCAGTAGAGGAGCCTCTGCAGGCCACACTGCAGACAGCGGGTGTGCAGCAGTGATGGCCCGGTGCAGCCAAAAGAAATCAATCAATTAGTTACTTTTTAAAAGACTGAGTCCACAAAAAAAAAAGAAAGAGAG
>NW_011495061.1:134679-136759 GCF_000754665.1 Bison bison bison | reverse complement strand
CAGAGTTATTTAATTAATATTCAATTCCTATGATTTACATCAAATCCCAGGAAACCCTCACAATGATCATTGGGGAATCTTGACTCCACAAAACAAACACCACTCTCTAACATTTCCATAACTAATTCTTGATCAAATGCATCAGGTGTTGTTCTCCAATACTCACCGAAGTGGTTTAGAGTTCCCCGTCCTTCCTGCTGTGCCCTCATCCAACCCTCTGGATGCAAGTGCCTTCAGTCATCTTGAGACCTCCCCATGTGGGAATCAGGCAGCTTTGGAGCCCTAACCTTAGTTCCATCATCCATGGCCTCAGATATGTGGCCAAGCGACTCTGAATCTTTTCAATAGTGGGTGAAACAATCTAAGGTCAGGCACTCTGGCCGCACAGATAAGCTCTTAAACCCCCTTGCACAGGAAAGAAGCAGGAGCACATACATCATGAGTCCCCTGGTGGGTGTCATAGTCCCACAGGGCAGACACGCTCATCAAATGCAGAGGAAGTTTAATTTGGGGTGAAATCTAGTTGACACCTTCAGAGACATGGTGAAATACTACATGGATTTCTGCCCTACTAACTATTATTTGTAGAAATGGTCATCATTTCATAATTTTTGTTTAGGAAAGACTTTGTCTTTAAGAAAGAAAAAATAAACTAATTGCATTCTTCATTGAACAAATTTATGTGCCCACTCAAAGCATATTCTGACATTAGTTGACACTCTCCATCTTCTAAAAAGATAAGAAATATAATCATTTGTTTCATTTCACCCTGCTCATCTCCAGGTTTCCCATTTTCCCAGAAGGGTGTGCTTCCTCTGAGTACAAGTCCCACCTACTCTCTTGTCTTCATAAGAGAGCTCAGGCCTCAACCATAAGTTCGCCCTCGAAATAAATACCTCAGATGATCTAATGGCCACAGGAGAATGAGAAGCTCTCACTAATGTGGTGAGAACTTGGGTTCTCTCCCCAACTAATCTTCTGCCAAGCCTCCCTCCCCTCTGGGTTATTATCCTAAAGATGTCTGTGGGCAGCAGCTGATGTGAAAGAGAAGAGGGTCTCCAGAGGCCCAGCACCGCCCCATCCTCTCCCCCAGCAGCTCTAATTCTGGGTCTGGTTTCTTTTTTTGTTTGTTTGTTTTACCATGGGTGCTCTTTCCAGCCATCCTAGGACTTCCTTTAGACTAGTTCTTTAAAGATCCCCCAACCACCATTGGTCTCTCGTTTTCCACTTCTATACTTCCCTTCTGAAACTAAATTCAGTTCTTTCCAAAAGATTGAGTCCAGGGACTTCCCTGGAGGTGCAGTGGAGGGGACACAGGTTTGATCTCTGGTCTGGAAAGATCCCACATGCCACAGAGCAACCAAGCCTGTGCACCCCGAGTACTGAAGCGTGCACACCCTGAAACAGGTGCTCCACAACAGGAGAAGCCGCCACAGTGAGAAGCCCAAGCACCACAGTGAGGAGCAGCCTCTGCAGCACGAAGGCCACAAGCACAGAAAGTGGTGTGCAGCAGTGACGGCCCCGGGCAGCCAAAGGAAGTAATTACTTAGCTGAATTTCTAAAAGACTGAATCCGGAAAAAAAAATTGAATGACATTTCATTTCTCTTTATGTTCATTCTTCTTCTGACATTCTGCACCTGGTTCTGTTAGATATTTAGGGTGTTTACAAAACTCCAGGTCACAGAAAAGGAGGAATTCCCAGTGTGTTCAGCCTCTCAGGGAACAGGCACACATTACTTCTGCTGAATAGTCCAAGGAGATGTGAGGGGAGCTGCCGGGGTCCAGCCCTGGCTGATCCAGGGTATTCGAAGGACAGACGGCATAGGCAACCTATTTATTTAAATATTTATCAAAGATATAAAGAGCAATAGAATGAGGATAGCTCAGTGAGGAAATTCAGTGGAGAAAAGAGGCTGAATAATTCAGCCAGAAGGTAAGAGAAAGAAAGACATGGTGAGACCAAGTTTCGGTGAACAAGGCCCGCACTTTATTTCCAAAGCAGTTTTTATACCTTAAGTTATGCATAGAGGATAAGTGGGGGAAGGGTAGAGTCATGCAGCAAGCCAGGCTTTCTCCTGC
>NW_011495061.1:133405-134579 GCF_000754665.1 Bison bison bison | reverse complement strand
ACTAGTCCTACAGGTGCACAGAAAAAGGGTGAGCTCACTTACATGTGGCATCTTAAAAAATAAACAAATAAAATAAAAAGCAAAGCACCAAGGTCCTCAATACAGGGCACAGATTGGTGTTTGCAGAAAGTGGGCTGTGGGGGTGTGTGAAGTAGGTGAAGGTCGTCAAAAGGTATAAACTTCCAATTACAGAAAATAACTCATGGGATCATCATGTGCAGCATGGCAGCTACAGCTAGTGATACTATTTTATAAATTATTTTGTATATTTGAAAGTTGCTAAAAGAGTGGATCTAAAAAGTCCTCATCAGGCACACACAAAAGATGTAGCAATGTGAGATGATGGACATGAGATGGACTCATCATGGTGATGATTTCGCAATACATACAGATATTGAGTCATTGTGTTGCTCATCCAAAATGAATATGAAGGGATATGTCAACTATGCATCAGTTAAAAAAAAAGAAAATGAAGGACGATACGCGCTCTCATAATTGCTGAGAAAGATGAAGCACTGAGCTTTGCCTCAGGGTCTGCAGTCTCCCCTTCCTCTCAGTGATGTAAAGGATACTTACGGCCTCTGACGCAGTGATGGGATAGGCCTGGGGTTCTGTGTTCTCACAAGCTCCCAGGAAATGCCAATTCCTGCAGACCCCTGGCTGCACGTTGAGTAGCCAGGCTCCACCTGAGGGTGGAGATTAGCTGGGCTGGTTTCTCAGGGATCCAGTTATACTTATGAGTACAGCACAGGGGCTTTTTTGACCTCCATTCCTGACAGTGTGAAATAGCTGTGGGGTGAGCCGAGGTGGTGTTTCCCTTGCAGAGAAGAGGAAAATGGCAACTTTCAAAAGACTGGAAATGATGCTGTTTCATGTTCATATACCGATCTCCTCAGACAAATGGGGCCCAACAGCAAAGACCTTCAGAAATAAAGGCCAAAAGACCATGATGACTTTTAAAGTATTATTTTGGAGTGCTATCCACAATGAATAAACTAGATTAAAGGAAATGATTTTATGTCACAGCTCAAGTGGTTCAATTGCCTAGGAGTCTTTTTTTTTTAAGTTTATCTTGAACCCTCTTGGAAGTGTCTACAATTACATGAGGGCTTGACGGAGTGTGTCACTGCTTGTTCAAAGCTCTGGTGGCAAATAAAATATACAATGACAGGAA
>NW_011495061.1:132131-133156 GCF_000754665.1 Bison bison bison | reverse complement strand
GGTCAAGATGCAGGTGCAAGGCCCCAGGAGCCCCTTGTGCATCACCCTCTCTCAGCTCAGCTGTCTCCAGAGCATCTCCAGATCTAAGTAAGATCTTGAGTCCAGCCCTCCCCGCTGTTTCCCTGAGGCTCCTCTGCCCGCAGTCCCTTTCTGCCCCCAGGGAGGGCCTTTCATATCTACCCACATCTTCCCTTCCCTCTTTCTCAGGAGAGTGGCTTCTGAATTGCTTTTCAGAGGATACATATTATCAAATTACCTTTCCTCATTCTAACTCCCTGATACAAATAAATTCTTCCTACCAGTAGGGGGGCCATGTATCTTTTAAAAAGATACATTTTTTAAAGAAAACACTTTTAAATGTTAACGAAATTCTTCCTACCAATAGGGATCCATGTATCTTTCAAAAAGATACATTTCCCTACCTGTATCCATTTCTTACTGCTGGTATAACAAATGAGCACAAGTTCACTTTCTCATCCATCTGGAGAAGTCCTATGTGGATCTCGCTGTGCGGACATGGAGGTGTCGGCGGGGCTGTGTTCCTTCTGGAGGATCTGGGGGTGTTCTTTCTAGGGGTCGCTGCACGGCTTGCTTGTGGGCCCAGCAGCCACTTCAGCCCCGCTGTGGCTCATGTCCTCATGTCTCCTTCACCAGCTGTGACCCTCCTGACTCCCTCCCTGACTTCTGAGGACTTTTGGGACTACACTGCACCCTCACCAGTTACCCAGAGGGCCTCCGGGTGTAGATCCTTTCTTTAACTACACCCACACAAGTCCCTTTTGCCATGTGAGTAAACAGTCACAGGTTCTGTGGATTAGGACCCGGACATCTTTGGGGGAGGGAAACTGTTGATCACACTACTCTTTCTGCACAACTTGAGAGAAAAGTACTTTAAACAATTGCAAAGTACCTTCACAACAGCTCAGAGTATAATCACCTATGAAAATATGATATACAGATAATACAACAATTGGGTCATAATGTGGATCACAATAAACAGGCCTAGAAGAATGCTTTCCTAATTT
>NW_011495061.1:131475-132031 GCF_000754665.1 Bison bison bison | reverse complement strand
TTGTCCATGGGATTTTCCAGGTAAGAATACTGGAGTGGGTTGTCATTTCCTTCTCCAGGGAATCTTCTCGACTCAGAGATGGAACCCAGGTCTCCTATATTACAGGTGTATTCTTTACCATCTGAGCCACCAGGGACATGCATAAGAAACTGTTACCTCCCAAAACTGGGGTCAGAAGGCTGGGCGTACGGTTCAGGCTCTACAAGGCATTTCACATCCTCCTAGTATCTCCTCTTGTGTCCCTAAGAAGCTCTTACATCTCAGGACACCTCTAACCAATACCCTCTTGTGGTGGGAGCTAGTGCTCAGCAGTTAATATTTTCAGCCCAGAGAGACACAGCCTGTGCTTTATACGCTGGCAAACCCTCCCAGCTAGCCCAGTCCATCCAAATCTCTCCTGTTCCTCAGATCCCGTGGCCAACAGACAGTCCCTGAGTCTGTTCAGCAGACAAGCTCCCACAGTGTCCAGCGCTGAGGCTTCTCCCACCCCCGTGTCCCCTAGGCCCTAAATGATGAGCCCGCACTCCTGGGAATGGAGGGTATCCTGTGCGCTGTT
>NW_011495061.1:128999-131375 GCF_000754665.1 Bison bison bison | reverse complement strand
GAACATCTCATGCCTCTCACAGTTGGGAGGCTCTGAACAATCACATGTGGCCAGAAAAACCTATTCAGGCAGGCTAGAGGATTTCCAAAGGAGTTTGTAGGTTGAAACACTGTCACACCCAGGAATTATTAACTGGAGCTGTAAGCTAACTTTTTTTTCAGAGAGGTAGTGGGGGACAGCCCCCTGTAAAGTCAGAGGTGTAGGTGAAAGCACAAAGCAGAAAGTAGGCAGACTCTGGTTTTGGGGGTAGATGCTGGAGAATTTCCAGGGGGACTCCTGAGGCTCGATCCCGCCTTTGCGTATGCCGAGCCTCCTTCCTCATGACCTTTGTCATGGGTGGAGCGCCTCACGCGGGCTCCTGGCAGTGATAGAATTCCAGTTGAGCCATTCCAGATCCTGAAAGATGATGCTGTGGAAAGTGCTGCACTCAATATGCAATATGCCAGCTCCCGGCAGGGAGCAATGAACCAAAACCACCAGAAAACTCCAAGAGGAGAGCAGCCCATGGACACCGGAGCAGTGTCTGTGGGCTCCACTTGGGGGCAACAGAGGACCCACAGGCTGGCCGGGCTTCCTGAGCCCCCAGACTGCTGGGGAAGGCTTCCGTCTTTCAGTGATGATTCAGACTCAGTTCAGTTCAGTCACTCAGTCGTGTCCAACTCTTTGTGACCCCATGAATCACAGCACACCAGGCCTCCCTGTCCATCACCATCTCCCGGAGTTCACTCAGACTCACGTCCATCGAGTCAGTGATTCAGACTCCCCATCAGCAAAACCTGATCTCAGCATCTCTGACTCGGTAAATACCTTCAGGACCCACCCCAAGTCCACCCTCTCCTCCTCTATCTCAGGCAGAACAAATGCAGTGTGGGCTAGGTCGCTGATCTACCTGGGGTGCTAAGGCCGGGGCTGGCCACATAACTCACCACCTGGGGATTCTCGGGGTCATAAGAACTTACCTACTTCCTCATTCAGGGTGAGGAACAGCAGTGGCTGTGACAGGCAGGACGACCCAATAAGGCAAAGGGACA
Organism: Bison bison bison; assembly: GCF_000754665.1. Classification (NCBI taxonomy): domain Eukaryota; kingdom Metazoa; phylum Chordata; class Mammalia; order Artiodactyla; family Bovidae; genus Bison; species Bison bison. The sequence continues at coordinate 130,344 of NW_011495061.1, read as the reverse complement.
GGCAGAGTCAAGGTGAAGTGACAGGAGGCTGTCTGTGCGGGAAGCTGACCAGGGCAGCGTGGCCAGCCCTCTGTTCAGGGACAGGCGGGCGCCCTTGTCGCCAGAAGCAAATGCAAATCAGCCAGGGTCCAGGGCTGTGACTCACAGCAGGTAACGACGTCAGCTTTTTGGTCCCTGAACCAGGCGGGCACTTGTAAATCTGGGATGGCTACAGAGAGCCAAGCCAGGTGGAAGGTCAGCCCACGGAGCCTGCAGACCTTGACACCCACTGGGCGGAACACAGAGAGAAGTGCTGACCGGTCACCAACTCTCAGTGAGGGGAGGCGGCAGGAAGCTTTGGCCTGAGTCTCATTTCTAGGACCTACCTACAAGGTTAAAGACTGACCTGACTGTTACTAGATTCTTTTTAACAGAAGCCCAGGGTTCCTACTATACCCAGGTTCTAATGGGCCAAGGTGAAGATGGAAGAAAATGTTAGCATCATTCCTTCTTGGATTCATTTGTAAATTCATCCTATATTTACTGGACATTTTTATCACTAGTGATAAAGAATAAAATCTGTCTTTAAGAAGCTCATTCTCTGCTGGTAATACAGAAAGTTACCCCCATCACAGGGCAGTGGAGAGTCCACTTGCTCTGCCCAGGTGTCTGGGGGCCCTGACAGTCTCATAGAGGAGGGGAGGTTCAGGTGAGTCTTTAAAAGTGAGACTTTTTTTACCCAGAGGCGGAGGCAGCTCATGTGAAGAACAGGAATGTTTGTGAAAATGAACCTCATTCCCCCCTTCTCCTCTCAGGTGCTGGGCCACATGGCACCCCGGGCTGTTCTTTGAAATCCCCATGCCCCCCGCAGTCACAGAGCATTTCCCTTCTCTCTGAAATTCCCCCTGAAACAGGCTTCTCTTCCAGCGACAGACAGCTCATTCCTCCCCTGGCTTCAGGGCTTTACTTAAACGCTCCCTCCTGGGGGAGAGACCCCACACCTCACATGGAAGGCATCAGCTCCATCCTTCTCTTCCACTTGTCCTGCTCTCTTGCTCTCTCTTTTATTTTTTTACATCTCTGACAGCCTCTAGGGATGGGGCTGTGGGTGAAGGGAGATGTGGGGAGAGGGTAGGGTGGTATCTTCTCTCCACAGGCTTTGCTGGAAAAGTAACTGTTTTTCTTCAGACAAGGCATGAATATAAAATGCAGGTAAATTGAAACTTAAATTCAAGGTGTTAATACATTGAACATTAAGTGTGAAAGACAAAAAACATGAAACCTTTTGGAGCATACCTAACAGAATGCTATTATGATGTCTGGGGATAAAGAACTTCTTTAAAAGCCAAACAAATGGATAAGCAAA
>NW_011495061.1:127763-128899 GCF_000754665.1 Bison bison bison | reverse complement strand
GAGGGGTCCTGGGTGAGGCAGAAAATGGTGCGGGCAGAGCATGGGATCAAGAAAGGACCCGGCAAGGTCTGAGCTGGGTCTCCAAGGGTGAGTTCAGCAGGGCCTGGCTCTGAGCAGGACTCAAATACATGATGAATGACTAAATGAATGAAAATGGAAATCTTCCCCCAAAAGAGCAAGACTGTCAGCTCTTCTGTAACTGAGTCCAAGCTTGTCCTGCTCACCTCACAACAGGCCAATAAATTGAGAGATGAGTTCTTGGGGCAAGGAACGGTGACTTTATTCAGAAACCCAGGACTCTTGTCCCAGGACCCATCTTGCCTGAATTAGAATTCAGGCTTCTTTTATCTTAATTCTCAAAGGTGGTGGGGGAGGAAAGTCAAATATTTCCTCATTCTGATCAGGCTCCAGATGGGATGTGTTAATGTCTGCCTCCCTGCCATGATTCACAGGAGAGTCTGGTCAGGAAGTTTCCTGTGAGCTAAACAAAGTTATTATTTTAGCTTGGTGCTCATTACCTGGGATGCAGGGCTCCCAGAGATGGGACTTTATGTACAAGCTTATAGTCAACATTCCTTTAGTGGTTAACTCATAATAGGTAGAATGCAAAGGCTCTTTCCTTATGATGCATTCAGGCCAAAGCTTGGAACTGCAGGGCACCCAGGGACCGCAGGAAAGTCCCCACGAGGTGCCCACTCCACTCCCTCACAGCTGTCTTGTTGACTAAGCAGCCTGTGTCTTGACTCCCTGGGGACACCTGTTTGCCCTCTTCTCTCAGACAGTGCTGGTTGTAAGATCTAGATTGGGCTGAGGCAGAAAAGGAGAGACGACTTCAACGGAAGTAGGTGACTTTTATTCAGGCAAGAAGGGGCGGCAGTCGGCCAGCGACCCAGCTGAGCCTGAGAGGGATCAGGGAGGCTTCATATTCAAAGGGAGGTTTGTGGAAGTGATAAGGGAAATGTTAGTCAGGCGGGTTGTTTTGGGTATTCTTTAGTTGAGATGGCGTGTGTAGTTGGGCAGGGGGTGATAAATCGTCTGGACAAGGGGTGACAAGTCCCAGGTGGATGTAACCAGCCTGGAGCATCAGGGCGGGACCTAAGGTTTGGTTTTGTTTTCCCGAAGTTAGATGACTCAGC
>NW_011495061.1:126923-127663 GCF_000754665.1 Bison bison bison | reverse complement strand
ACTTGAAGAAAGGAGGGAAAACCACTAGACCATTCAGGTATGACCTAAATAAAATCCCTTATGATTATACAGTGGAAGTGAGAAATAGATTCAAGGGCCTAGATCTGATAGCTAGAGTGCTTGATGAACTATGGATGGAGGTTTGTGACATTCTACAGGAGACAGGGATCAAGACCATCCCCATGGAAAAGAAATGCAAAAAAGCAAAATGGCTGTCTTAAGAGGCCTTACAAATAGCTGTGAAAAGAAGAGAAGCAAAAAACAAAGGAGAAAAGGAAAGATATAAGCATCTGAATGCAGAGTTCCAAAGAATAGAAACAAGAGATAAGAAAGCCTTCCTCAGAGATCAATGCAAAGAAATAGAGGAAAACAACAGAATGGGAAAGACTAGAGATCTCTTCAAGAAAATTAGAGATACCAAGGGAACATTTCATGCAAAGATGGGCTCGATAAAAGGACAGAAATGGTATGGACCTAACAGAAGCAGAAGATATCAAGAAGAGGTGGCAAGAATACACAGAAGAACTGTACAAAAAAGATCTTCACGACCCAGATAATCACGATGGTGTGATCACCTACCTAGAGCCAGACATCCTGGAATGTGAAGTTAAGTGGGCCTTTGAAAGCATCACTACGAACAAATCTAGTGGAGGTAATGGAATTCCAGTTGAGCTATTTCAAATCCTGGAAGATGATGCTGTGAAAGTGCTGCACTCAATATGCCAGCACATTTGGAAAAC
>NW_011495061.1:124082-126823 GCF_000754665.1 Bison bison bison | reverse complement strand
GTGGGTGTCACAGTCCCACAGGGCAGACATGCTCATCAAATGCAGAGGAAGTTTACTTTGGGGTAAAATCTAGTTGACACCTTCAGAGGCATGGTGAAATACTACATGGATTTCTGTCCTACTAAATATTATTGGCAGAAACATTCTTCATTTCATAATTTTTTTATAGGAAGGTATTTGTCTCTAAGGAAGGAAAATTAAAATAATTACTTTCTTCATCAAACAAATTTGTGTGCTCACTCAAAACATATTCTGACATTTAGTTGACACTCTCCATCTTCTTCAAAGATAAGAAATATAATCATTTGTTTCATTTCACCCTGCTCATCTCCAGGTTTCCCATTTTCCTAGAAGGGTGTGCCTCTTCTGAGTACAAGTCCCACCTACTCTCTTGTCTTCAAAAGAGAGCTTAAGCCTCAGTCATAAATTCAGCCTTTGAAATAAATACCTCAGATGACATAGTGGCCCCAGGAGAATGAGAAGCTGTCCCCAGTGTGGTGAGAAACCTTGGGTTCCCTCCCCAACTCATCTGCCAAGTCTCCACCGCTCAGGGCTATTGTCCTAAATGACATGTGTGGGCAGCAGCTGATGTGAAAGAGAAGAGTGTGTCCAGAGGCCCAGCACTGCCCCATTCTGTCCCCAGCAGCTCTAATTCTGGGTCTGGTTTCATTTTTTTTTTTTACCATGAGTGCTCTTTCCAGCCATCCTAGGACTTCCTTTAGAGTAGTTCTTTAAAGATTCCCCAACCACCATTGACCACTGCTATACTTCCCTCCTGAAACTAAATTCAGTTCTTTCAGAAAGATTGAGTCCGGGGACTTCCCTGGATGTGCAGTGGTTAAGAATCTGCCTGCCAATGCAGGGGACACAGGTTTGATCTCTGGTCTGGGAAGATCCCACAAGCCACAGAGCAACGAAGCCTGTGCACCCCGACCACTGAAGTGTGCGCACCGTGGAGCGGCTGCTCCACAGCAAGGGAAGCCGCCACAGTGAGAAGCCAGGCGCCGCAGTAGAGGAGCCTCTGCAGGTCACACTGCAGACAGCGGGTGTGCGGCAGTGACGGCCCGGTGCAGCCCAAAGAAATCAATCAGTTAAATTTTTAAAAGACAGAGTCCAGCAAAAAAAAAAAATAACATTTCATTTCTCTTTATTTTCATTCTTCTTCTGACATTTTGTACCTGATTCTGTTAGGTATTTAGAATGCTTACAAAACTCCAGGTCACAGAAAAGGAGGAATTTCCAGTGTTCAGCGTCTCAGGGAACAGGCACACATCACTTCTGCTGAATAGTCCAAGGAGATGTGAGGGGAGCAATGAACCAAAACCACCAGAAAACCCCAAGAGGAGAGCAGCCCATGGACCCCGGAGCAGCTGTCTGTGGGCTCACTCTGGGGTAGCAGAGGACCCACAGGCTGGCTGGGCTTCCTGAGCCCCCAGACTGCTGGAGAAGGCTGCCATCTTTCAATGATGATTCAGACTCCCCATCAGGAAAACCAGGCCTGATCTCAGCATCTCTGACTCAGTAAATACCTTCAGGATCCACCCCAAGTCCACCCTCTCCTCCTCTCTCTCAGGCAGAATGAATCAACTGCATTCAGTGCAGGCCAGGTCGCTGATCATCCTGGGGTGCTAAGGCCAGGGCTGGCCACATAACTCACCACCCGGGGATTCTTGGGGTCATAAGAACTTACCTACTTCCTCATTCAGGGTGAGGAACAGCAGTGGCTGTGACAGGCAGGACATCCCAATATGGCAAAGGGACAGGCAGAGTCAAGGTGAAACGAGAGGAGGCTGCCTGTGTGGGAAGCTGACCAGGGCAGCATGGCCAGCCCCTCTGTTCAGGGACAGGCGGGCGCCCTTGTCACCAGAAGCAAATGCGAATCAGCCAGGGGCCCAGGGCTGTGACTCACAGCAGGTAATGACATCATCTTCTTGGTCCCTGTACCAGATGCACACTTGTGAATCTGGGGTGGCCAAGGAGAGCCAAGCCAGGTTGAAGATTGGCCCATGGAGTCTGCAGACCTTGTCACCCACTGGGTGGAACACAGAGAGAAGGGCTGACTGGTCACCAACTCTCAGTGAGAGGGAGGCAGCAGGAAGCTTTGGCCTGAGTCTCATTCCTAGGACCTACCTACAAGGTTAAAGACTGACCTGACCATTACTAGATTCTTTTTAACAGAAGCCCAGAGTTCCTACTATACCCAGTTTCTAATGGGCCATGGTGAAGATGGAAGAAAATGTTAGCTTCATTCCTTCTTGGATTCATTTGTAAATTCATCCAATATTTACTGGACATTTTTATCACTAGTGATAAAGAACAAAATCTCTCTTTGAGAAGCTCATTCTCTGCTGGTAATACAGAAAGTAACCCCCATCACAGGGCAGTGGAGAGTCCACTCGCTCCGCCCAGGAGTCTGGGGGCCCTGACAGTCTCAGAGGAGGGGAGGTTCAGGCGAGTCTTTAAAAGTGAGGCTTTTTTACCTGGAGGTGGAGGCAGCTCATGTGAAGAACGGGAACGTTTGTGAAAATGAACCTCATCCCCCCCCACCCCCGCCTTCTCCTCTCAGGTGCTGGACCACATGGCACCCCGGGCTGTTCTTTGAAATCCCAACACCCCCTCAGTCACAGAGCATTTCCTTTCTCTCTGATTCCCCTGAAACACGCTTCTCTTCCAGCGACAGACAGCTCATTCCTCCATTGGCTTCAAGCCTTTACTTAAATGCTCCATCCTGGGGGAGAGAT
>NW_011495061.1:123156-123982 GCF_000754665.1 Bison bison bison | reverse complement strand
AAAAGACCCTGATGCTGGGAAAGACTGAAAGCAGGAGAAGGGGACGATAGAGGATGAGATGGCTGGATGGCATCACCGACTCGATGGACATGAGTTTGAGTAAGCTCTGGGAGTTGGTGATGGACAGGGAGGCCTGGTGTCCATGGGGTCACAGAGAGTTGGACATGACTGCGTGACTGAACTGAACTGAGCTACCCTCATATAAGTGCCAATACAAGTCTTATCTCATGTAACTTTCCACACAGCTCTATGATGCAATAGGATTGTCATTTCTACTCTAGAAGTAAAGAAACAGGTGATTAAAGACACTAGGTGTCCTGTCCAAAGTCACACAAGTAGACAGGGGTAGCGATAGGATGTGGATGTTTGTGTGACTCAGAGCCAGCTCACGTTTGCCCCGACTCACACAAGCACAGTTTACTTCAGGCTTGTGCACTGAGAATGCCTGGCTTCTTACCTCAGCATTTGATAACATATTGCTGTCACTTTCAGCTAGGTGTCAGAAGAAAGAGACAGAGGCAAAGCTAAATTTATGTGGAGAGCGTTGTGATATAAGGTCATTTTTTTTTTCCTGGTTACTCTTTCTCTTCAGTGGGACCCCCCCCCCCCGGTTCTCGGATGCTCATCTTTGAGGGACGGCACTCACCTGGTGGTCAAGATGCAGGTGCAAGGCCCCAGGAGCCCCTTGTGCATCACCCTCTCTCAGCTCAGCTGTCTCCAGAGCATCTCCAGATCTAAGTAAGATCACGAGCACACACCCTCCCAGCTGTTTCCCTGAGGCTCCTCTGCCCACAGTCCCTTCCTGCCCCCAGGGAGGGCCTTTCAT
>NW_011495061.1:122390-123056 GCF_000754665.1 Bison bison bison | reverse complement strand
GATGTCTGGGGGATGAAGAACTTCTTTAAAAAGCCAAACAAACAGGTAAGCAAAAGATGGATAAATATGATCATGTTACAAGTAACAACTGCTGCTCATCAGAAGACATCACAAAATGAGGAAAGCAAAAGCCAGGGAGTGGGAAGTGACATGTGCAACAAGTGTAAAGATCTTTCACCAATAAATATTTTTTTTAAAGTAGATGTCAAAAACACGTTAACAGGCATTGCATGGAAGGTGAAACATGGAAGTCCAACGAACATTTAAAATGTGATCAATTTCAGTTGTGATAAATTAAATTAAATTTGTGATAGATTACTTTGATAATAATGTGGTGGTGGTTTCATCACTAAGTTGTGTCTGACTCTTTGTGAACCCATGGACTGTAGCCTGCTAGGCTTCTCTGTCCGTGGATTTCCCAGGCAAGAATACTGGAGTGGGTTGCCATTTCCTTCTCCAGGGGATCTTCCTGACTCAGGGATGGAACCCATATCTCCTGCACTGCAGGCAGATTTATTACAGCTGAGCCTCCAGGGAAGCTCAGGAAATCTATAAAGTTAGAAACATGAAAGCAATTGCTGAGGCGATCTGAGTAGAATGGGAAGCGGACCTCCTGTGGGTCTGAGACCTAGGGACAGGACGCCTCTGCATTTGAATCATGGTCAC
>NW_011495061.1:121611-122290 GCF_000754665.1 Bison bison bison | reverse complement strand
ATAAAAGTGGCAAAGAGCATTTTTGCTCCAGAACTCTAAAGGCATTTTGGTGTGGGATAATCGGGACCCGTGGAAAGCATATGATAGCCTGATACTGTTTCTTGCATCTGCCACAGTTCAGTGATTTTCAATATCTTACTTTCTGTAACAAAAGATTGAGAATGCTCAGGAGAGAGCATAAATATAACTACATACTCGTTATAAATAGCATATAAGTAGAAAGTATAGTCAGATGTGAGTCTAACTTACCTTAATATCCTAGTTCCTGTGGCTCTCAGTCCATAAGGCTCACACTACATTTCTCGGGCACCTCTGCAGATTGGACAGTAGGTGGCGCTTTCAGCCTGTTTGAAACAGTCCACGGGCTTTGGCTTGTTTACTTGCTTTTTAACTGTTTTACCACCATTGCACAGAAAACAGAGTAATTTGGTACATAAGTGTATGAAGTCCAGATCAATGTCATGAGAGCAATTCCAGAAGAACACAAAAGCCATATAACTGGATCTGTAGGAAGCATTTACAAATATCCACAGAAAAGATTTTACCTCTCCGTAGATTCAAACTGAAAACAGAAAGTGAAAGTCACTCAGTCAATGTCCGACTCTGCGATCCCTTAGACTGTAGCCCGCCAGGCTCCTCTGCCCATGGAATTCTCAGGCAAGAATACTGGAGTGAGTTG
>NW_011495061.1:119366-121511 GCF_000754665.1 Bison bison bison | reverse complement strand
GGACGACAGAGGATGGGGTGGCTGGATGGCATCACCTTCTTGATGGACATGAGTAAGCTCTGGGAGTTGGTGATGGACAGGGAGGCCTGGTGTCCACGGGGTCACAGAGAGTTGGACATGACTGCGTGACTGAACTGAACTGAGCTACCCTCATCTAAGTGTCAGTACATGTCTTATCTCATGTAATTTTCCACACAGCTCTATGATGCAATAGGATTGTCATTTCTACTCTAGAAGTAAAGAAACAGGTGATTAAAGACACTAGGTGTCCTGTCCAAAGTCACACAAGTAGACAGGGGTAGCGATAGGATGTGGATGTTTGTGTGACTCAGAGCCAGCTCACGTTTGCCCCGACTCACACAAGCACAGTTTACTTCAGGCTTGTGCACTGAGAATGCCTGGCTTCTTACCTCAGCATTTGATAACATATTGCTGTCACTTTCAGCTAGGTGTCAGAAGAAAGAGACAGAGGCAAAGCTAAATTTATGTGGAGAGCGTTGTGATATAAGGTCATTTTTTTTTCCTGGTTACTCTTTCTCTTCAGTGGGACCCCCCCCCCGGTTCCTGGATGCTCATCTTTGAGGGACGGCACTCACCTGGTGGTCAAGATGCAGGTGCAAGGCCCCAGGAGCCCCTTGTGCATCACCCTCTCTCAGCTCAGCTGTCTCCAGAGCATCTCCAGATCTAAGTAAGATCAGGAGCACACCCCCTCCCAGCTGTTTCCCTGAGGCTCCTCTGCCCACAGTCCCTTCCTGCCCCCAGGGAGGGCCTTTCATATCTACCCACATCTTCCCTTCCCTCTTTCTCAGGAGAGTGGCTCCTGAATTGCTTTTCAGAGGATACATATTATCGAGTTACCTTTTCTCATTCTAACTCCCTGATACAAAGAAATTCTTCCTACCAGTAGGGGGGCCATGTATCTTTTAAAATGATACATTTTTAAAAGAAAACATTTTAAATTTTAAAGAAATTCTTCCTACCAGTAGGGAGCCATGTATCTTTAAAAAAGATACATTTCCCTACCTGTATTCATTTCTTACTGCTGGTATAACAAATGAGCACAAGTTCACTTTCTCATCCGTCTGGAGCAGTCCAATGTAGATCTCGCTGTGCGGATATGGAGGTGTCGGCGGGACTGTGTTCCTTCTGGAGGATCTGGGGGTGTTCATTCTAGGGGTCACCGCACTGCTCACCTGTGGGCCCAGCAGCCACTTCAGCCCCGCTGTGGCTCATGTTCTCACGTCTCCACCAGCTGTGACCCTCCTGACTCCCTCTCTGACTTCTGAGGACACTTGGGACTACATTGCACCCTCACCAGTAACCCAGAGGGCCTCCGGGTGTAGATCCTTTCTTTAACCACACCCACACAAGTCCCTTTTGCCATGTGAGTTAACAGTCACAGGTTCTGGGGATTAGGACCCGGACGTCTTTTGGGGGGAGGGAAACTGTTGATCACACTACTTTTTCTGCACAACTTGAGAGAAAATTACTTTAAACAATTGCAAAGTACCTTCACAACAGCTCAGAGTATAATCACCTACTAAAATATGATATACAGATAACACAATTGGGTCATAATGTGGCTCACAATGAACAGGCCTAGAAGAATGCTTCCCTAATTTTTCACCAGCGAGAAACAACGATCAGATTGTATTTGGGTGACAACTGTCGGGGTCGTTTCCTGAAGCCTGAGGTCGGGGAGGGTGGGTGGGGTCTGCACAGACAGGGCTGAGCCGGGAGAGGTCCCGGTGAACACAGGTACAGAATCCAAGGGACAGCTAGGCCTCTGCAGGGTTCAGGCAGGAGCAGCCCCAGACATTAGGGTGGGAGCTGGGTGGGCAGGATGTGGCTGCGGGTGTGGGGGTCCCTGAGAAGCCGAGTCTTCTCACCACCTATTTGTGCAAATGCCCCACCCTCTCTAACTCCTAGTTCCCCCGTGATGTCCTGATCTACAGCGTCCATTCAACAGAAAAGCACAATGTGGTAACAGCAGCGTGGCAGGACTGCAGAGGGCGGTTCGGACCGCTGAGATCAAGAAGCACTTGAGAAAGAGCAGCGCTGCTGAGCCCGGAGCCTCGGGAGACTCCTTCCGCCCCGCCCTGTCGGTGATCCCCAGCCCCGGAGCTTCCCGCTCGGGTCCTCTTC
>NW_011495061.1:116901-119266 GCF_000754665.1 Bison bison bison | reverse complement strand
TACATAGAAAAGTCTTCGTGGGTTTTACTACAACATTGCTAAACACTTACATGTCAAAAAGGAAAAGGAAAGTTACAAACTCAAAACTATAATACACTTGACAAAGTCTGACATTACCAACACATAGCCCCTATAAGTGTGTAATAAAACAATCTAGCAAAAACTTTGGCAAGATCCATAAACTGAAATGTTCATATAAAGAAATACAAATGCTTGTTAGAAGACAGAAAAAAAAAGTCAACTTCTCTCAACAAATTAAGGCTGAGATATTATTTTTTCTTTTATTAAGAGACAAATGCCTCATAAAATAATAGCATACACATTTAACAAAGATTGCAGCTATCATCCTTAGCAGATCTAAGTATTTAACATTCCTTCTTTTTTGGTCCTTTGACAGTACATACAGATCAAAGAGTGGTAAAAATGACTTACGTTTGACATGGAAATTTTAAGTCTCACTTCTGGGAATTTATACCAAGTAATTAGGTAAATATTTTGACTATTTATTTTGACTATTAGAATATGTACTCTAAAATGAGAAATAATCTTTACTCTCAGCATAAGGATTTGGTTAAACAAAGTATAGCAACTTTCACACCATGGAAATGTTTAAATTGGAAAGGAAATAAACCAAAATATGAAATGAAATAATCTCTGATAGGTTGATTTTCTGAATTGTATACAGGTAAATTTAAATGTCTTCTTTCCTAGTTATCAATATTTTTCAAAGTTTGCTACAATAAAATATAGATTGCTTTGATAATAATATGGTGGTGGTTTCATCACTAAGTTCTGTCTGACTCTTTGTGAACCCATGGACTGTAGCCCACTGGGCTCCTCTGTCCATGGATTTCCCAGGCAAGAATACTGAAGTGGGTTGCCAGTTCCTTCTCCAGGGCATCTTCCTGACTCAGGGCTGGAACCCATATCTCCTGCACTGCAGGCAGATTTATACAGCTGAGCTTCCAGGGAAGCCCAAGAAATCTATAAAGTCAGAAACATGAAAGCAATTGCTGAGGCGATTTGAGTAGAATGGGAAGTGGACCTCCTGTGGGTCTGAGACCCAAGGACAGGACGCAACTGCATTTGAATCATGGTCACTCTCACTTGCTCTAATCTTGGCTGGTTTTCTAAAAGTACCAAAGTCTGAGTTTTCTCAGCTGCCTCAGAACCTTGTTTCCTGAACTCAAAGGGCTCAGAGTGGGCACAGAGAAGGGCTGCTTCTCACCAACTTCTCCAAACTTGTACAGTGAAAAGTAGATTTTTAAAGTTGAGAGTAATAAGGTCTTTTGAACCAAGGGGAATGCAGAAGCAGGCCAGATGGATGGAAATAATCCAAAGCAGGACCAGAATCCAGAGGCTGCTAAGCATGATTCCCCTGTGCTCAGTATCACGAGTCATTCCCTGGGATCTGGGGGGATCGCTAGCTACCCTCACAGATGTGAAGAACTGACTCACTGGAAAAGACTCTGGTGCTGGGAAAGATTGAAAGCAGGAGAAGGGGACGACAGAGGATGGGGTGGCTGGATGGCATCACCTGCTTGATGGACATGAGTAAGCTCTGGGACTTGGTGATGGACAGGGAGGCCTGGTGTCCACAGGGTCACAGAGAGTTGGACACGACTGCGTGACTGAACTGAACTGAGCTACCCTCATATAAGTGTCAGTACATGTCTTATCTCATGTAACTTTCCACACGGCTCTATGATGCAATAGGATTGTCATTTCTACTCTAGAAGTAAAGAAACAGGTGATTAAAGACACTAGGTGTCCTGTCCAAAGTCACACAAGTAGACAGGGGTAGCGATAGGATGTGGATGTTTGTGTGACTCACAGCCAGCTCGTATTCACCCCGACTCACACAAGCACAGTTTACTTCAGGCTTGTGCACTGAGCATGCCTGGCTTCTTACCTCAGCATTTGATAACATATCGCTGTCACTTTCAGCTAGGTGTCAGAAGAGAAAGATGCAAAGCTAAGTTTCCATGGGGCATGTTGTGATATAAGGTCATTTTTCCCCTGGTTACTCTTTCCCTCCAGTGGGACCCCCCAACCCCCACCCCGCCGGTTCTGGATGCTCATCTCTGAGGGACGGCGCTCACCTGGAGGTCAAGATGCAGGTGCAAGGCCCCAGGAGCCCCTTGTGCATCACCCTCTCTCAGCTCAGCTGTCTCCAGAGCATCTCCAGATCTAAGTAAGATCACGAGCACACCCCCTCCCAGCTGTTTCCCTGAGGCTCCTCTGCCCGCAGTCCCTTTCTGCACCCAGGGAGGGCCTTTCATATCTACCCACATCTTCCCTTCCCTCTTTCTCAGGAGAGTGGCTTCTGAATTGCTTTTCAGAGGATACATATTATCAAGTTACC
>NW_011495061.1:115218-116801 GCF_000754665.1 Bison bison bison | reverse complement strand
TAAGTAGAAAGTATAGTTAGATGTGTAGCTACTACTACTACTACTAAGTCGCTTCAGTCGTGTCTGACTCTATCGTGACCCCATAGACGACAGCCCACCAGGCTCCCCTGTCCCTGGGATTCTCCAGGCAAGAACACTGGAGTGCGTTGCCATTTCCTTCTCCAATGCATGAAAGTGAAAAGTGAAAGTGAAGTCGCTCAGTCTTGTCCAACTCTTAGTGACCCCATGGACTGCAGCCTTCCAGGCTCCTCCATCCATGGGATTTTCCAGGCAATAGTACTGGAGTGGGGTGCCATTGCCTTCTCTGATGTGAGTCTAACTTACCTTATTATCCTAGTTCCTGTGGCTCTCAGTCCATAATGCTCAGACTACATTCCTCGGGCACCTCTACAGATTGGACAGTAGGTGGCACTTTCAGCCTGTTTGAAGCACAATTCACGGGCTTTGGCTTGTTTACTTGCTTTTTAACTGTTTTACCACCATTGCACAGAAAACAGAGTAATTTGGTACATAAGTGTATGAAGTCCAGATCAATGTCATGAGAGCAATTCCAGAAGAACACAAAGCCATATAACTGGATCTGTAGGAAGCATTTACAAATATCCACAGAAAAGACTTTACCTCTACGTAGATCCAAACTGAAAACAGAAAGTGAAAGTCACTCAGTCCTGTCCGACTCTTTGGGATCCCTTAGACTGTAGCCCGCCAGGCTCCTCTGCCCATGGAATTCTCCAGGCAAGAACACTGGAGTGAGTTGCCATTCTCTTCTCTAGGGGACCGTCCCAACCCAAATTATCCAGTAATAAAACGCTTTTAGCATTTGTGTCACAGATGCTCTTTGCTACCTTGATTCCTGGTAATGACAGAATCTCAGGCTGACCTGGGACCCGCCCTAAAGCAGTTTGTGTCCTGTAACCCTGGTCAGACACATAGACTTTAGTTCGGTTTTCTTGTTTGGAAACAATTTGACCTAGCTGTTCACAAGCGAAAAACAAACTACTAGACGTTAAAATGTTCCAGTACAGTCAAGTGCTCTTGATTCTAGGAACTTCAAAGGATGTTTTTAAGCCTTGTCAGCCACCAGCTTCTCTTGATTCTGAAAGCTAGGTTTACTAGGGTTTACTAGGGACCGGCAGCAGTGGAAGTGTGATGAAATCACTGCAGCGGTGTTGCGCTTCAAAGCACAGGATCTGTACAGACTAGGAACAAAGATAAAATATTCTGAATGGGTGAATCCAGGGCATTTACTCTTATCTGAACAAAAGCTTGTGCACAGACACATTTTAAGCATCACTTCAGGGAGGCCACAGGCTCCCTGGGCTCTCCAAATCCCTCAGGTGAAGAGCTCCTGGCCTGGGAGTGAAAGAAAGCAAAGGCAGCCCTTCCCTCTTCCCCATTCCGACCTCTGGTCCCATGAGAGGGACGGTGAATGCTCAGCGCTGTCCCAGCCGCAGGGCTGCCAGAGGAGTTACAGGAGCAGACCTGCCCAATGGTGCCGCTGCTTCCTGCCTGCTGCCCGGCCTTGTGAGAAGGCCCCAAGGAGATCTAGGAAAAGCAAAGGGGAGTCCAACTCAGCAGAGCAG
>NW_011495061.1:114072-115118 GCF_000754665.1 Bison bison bison | reverse complement strand
GCAGGGCAACTAAAGCCATTTCTGAATTTCCCTGAATGTGGATGCTAGATGAACCTAGTTTGCTAATAGCAGAATCATGTTGTTCTAAAGAAAGATTTTTATATTCCTATTGAAAACCACTGGAAAACCCCCAAACAGGAAATGGTGACACCTCAAAGTCATACTGTTACATGACAAAAGCAAGTTGTAAAACAACACACATTATTTGTTTGACTGAACTAAAAATGAACCTATATTATCTGTGTGTAAATAAATATATATTTGAAAAAATTTTTTTAAAAAAAAACTGGAGGAATATATACAAATGAACCACAGATACTTTGATAAGGGTGAGAGAGAAATTCTATTTTACTCTAAATTATCCAGTTTTTGTGTGTGTGTGTGTGTACTTTTAACTCAGGAGGAACTTGAACAAGAGTGTATATTGTTTGTATTTAAATAAATACTTTACATACGATTGTACCGAACCAGCTTATCATAAAAACCGAACCAATGTATTTCAGAGTCAAGCAAATGATAAGCTGTGTAGAAGAGAGTGAATATCTGCTGAAGGGCTAGAGACAGAAAGAGCACACGAGCAGCACAAACAGTGAAACGCTGGCTGCACGCTGCTGTGCCCTCCAGTCACTGGGTCATTCCCTGAACACTGGCTGGGTTTAAGGCAGCCTGGAAGTCAGTCACCTGTCCAAGGCAAGTCTGAATTGATGCCAGGCCCATAGTAAAGACAATTTTTATTTAGTAGCTCTCAGAGGTAGAAAATGTTATTCTCTAAACTTATTTTGGCCCGTTCTATAATGGATTGCTCCATTAAAAACAAAACACTCAAACCAACATTAAAAACCACCGTTTTGGTGTACCTGAAAGCTTTTGCCATTTTAGAGCTTTCTCTTTTGCTGTCATCTCTTAAACATGTAAAATAAATACAGTCAAGTCCCCTCAGGAGGGGCTACTCAGGGAGCTCTGGGCCTCAGTCCTTACTAGGAATAAAAGTGGCAAAGAGCATTTTTGCTCCAGAACTCTAAAGGCATTTTGGTGTGGGATAATCG
>NW_011495061.1:111707-113972 GCF_000754665.1 Bison bison bison | reverse complement strand
TTTATTTTTCTGGGCTCCAAAATCACTGCAGATGGTGACTGCAGCCATGAAATTAAAAGACGCTTACTCCTTGGAAGGAAAGTTATGGCCAACGTAGATAGCATATTAAAAAGCAGAGACATTACTTTGCCAACAAAGGTCCCTCTAGTCAAGGCTATGGTTTTTCCTGTGGTCATGTATGGATGTGAGCGTTGGACTGTGAAGAAGGCTGAGCGCAGAAAAATTGATGCTTTTGAACTGTGGTGTTGGAGAAGACTCTTGAGAGTCCCTTGAACTGCAAGGAGATCCAACCAGTCCATTCTGAAGGAGATCAGCCCTGGGATTTCTTTGGAAGGAATGATGCTAAAGCTGAAACTCCAGTCCTTTGGCCACCTCATGCGAAGAGTTGACTCATTGGAAAAGACTCTGATGCTGGGAGGGATTGGGGGCAGGAGGAGAAGGGGACGACAGAGGATGAGATGGCTGGATGGCATCACTGACTTGATGGACGTGTGTCTGCATGAACTCCTGGAGATGGTGATGGACAGGGAGGCCTGGCGTGCTGTGATTCATGGGGTCGCAAAGAGTTAGACACAACTGAGTGACTGAACTGACTGAACTGAACTGAACTGATACACAGAAATTCTTCCTACCAGTAGGGGGCCATGTATCTTTAAAAAAGATACATTTCCCTACCTGTATTCATTTCTTACTGCTGGTATTACAAATGAGCACAAATTCAGTTTCTCATATATCTGGAGAAGTCCAATGTGGATCTCTCTGTGCGGACATGGAGGTGTCGGCGGGGCTGGGTTCCTTCTGGAGGATCTGGGGGTGTTCTTTCTAGGGGTCGCCGCACGGCTCGCTTGTGGGCCCAGCAGCCACTTCAGCCCCGCTGTGGCTCATGTCCTCACGTCTCCTTCACCAGCTGTGACCCTCCTGACTCCCTCTCTGACTTCTGAGGACCCTTGGGACTACACTGCACCCTCACCAGTAACCCAGAGGGCCTCCGGGTGTAGATCCTTTCTTTAACCACACCCACACAAGTCCCTTTTGCCATGTGAGTTAACAGTCACAGGTTCTGGGGGTTAGGACCCGGACGTCTTTTGGGGGGAGGGAAACTGTTGATCACACTACTCTTTCTGCACAACTTGAGAGAAAATTACTTTAAACAATTGCGAAGTACCTTCACAACAGCTCAGAGTATAATCACCTACGAAAATATGATATACAGATAATACAACAATTGGGTCATAATGTGGGTCACAATAAACAAGCCTAGAAGAATGCTTTCCTAATTTTTCACCAGCGAGAAACAACGATCAGATTGTATTTGGGTGACACCTGTCAGGGTCATTTCCTGAAGCATGAGGTCGGGGAGGGTGGGTGGGGTCTGCACAGACAGGGCTGAGCCTGGAGAGGTCCTGGTGAACACAGGCACAGAATCCAAGGGACAGCTAGGCCTCTGCAGGGTTCAGGCAGGAGCAGCCCCAGACATTAGGGTGGGAGCTGGGTGGCCAGGATGTGGCTGCGGGTGTGGGGGTCCCTGAGAAGCCGAGTCTTCTCACCACCTATTTGTGCAAGTGCCCACCCTCTCTAACTCCTAGTTACCCCGTGATGTCCTGATCTACAGCGTCCATTCAACACAAAAGCACAACGTGGTAACAGCAGCGTAGCAGGACTGCAGAGGGCGGTTCGGACCGCTGAGATCAAGAAGCACTTGAGAAACAGCAGCGCTGCTGAGCCCGGAGCCCCGGGAGACTCCTTCCGCCCGGCCCCGTCGGTGATCCCCAGCCCCGGAGCTTCCCGCTCGGGTCCTCTGCTGGAGAGGGGCCCGGGCGCCCTCAGGTCTGAGCCCTGGGCCCCGCGACCGAGCTCGGGTGTGCCGCGCGCGCCCCTTCTCCCGGTCCTCCGCTCCCGGTTCCCGCAGCGGCCGGAGGCCCAGGGTCGGGCCCGGGGCAGCGAGCGGGTGGGGACGCGAGGCCCCGTCGGTGGCCGCGTGCAGGGAGCGGGTGCAGTTTCTCCCCGCGGGGCCGAGCCCGGTCGGTCGGAAGCCCTTAGCCCGGCGGAGGGGCCGCTGTGCCGCCGCGCGATTCCCGGGTCCTCCGCATCTCCGGCCCGCGGGGTATCCGTACAGTCTCCGGGGCTCAGAGACCGCCCCGCTCTCTCCTCGCCGCCTCCCGGCTTCTTGGGGCGCACCCGGCTCCCGGGTTCCAGAGGCGGCCAGGGGCCCGGAGCTCCTGCGGGGACTGGACCCCAGATCTCTCCCGGCCCCGGGCCCTCCGT
>NW_011495061.1:105936-111607 GCF_000754665.1 Bison bison bison | reverse complement strand
ATTTTGATATTTGGCAAAACTAATACAATTATGTAAAGTTTAAAAATAAAATAAAAATTAAAAAAAAAGCTACAAAATTTGAGGCTTTTAAGAAGGGAATTAAAAGAGAGTGGGTCATGAAGAGTAACTCCTTTCAGATGGAGAAGCTGAGAGGAGAAAGAAATTGATTTAAGAAAAGATCTTACTATTAGAGCTGAGGCCATCTGCCATTTAGTCAAATTTGCTTTTCTGCATGCAGGGTCACCTTATACAGACTCATACAGACACACAATACAGCTACCATCTCCACTGATACGCAGAGGGGTGCCCTGGCCACCGCTTCAGACCACCTTGTGGGCACTCAGGATGCTCAGGACTCTGTCTTATGTGTCTCTGGGAAGTGACTCCTAGGAGGTCCATCCACTGAGCCGAGTTCCACTCTGTTTTCAAGCAGCCCTTTAAATCCCTGAGGCCAGCACCCCTCTCTCACCACATAAAATGTCCCCCATGTGTCACTGCTCCTCATCAACATGGCTGCTGCTTTTATAATCAGTCTTCAGATATGGTCACCTGATTCTATTATTTTTTTTATGCTGAAGTCAGTCAAGTGTCTTATATCTTACTAGCATATTAATATGTCAGATTCAGAGAAATAATTCAAGTATGAAGTCAACTGATTATCCTCCTATCCATATGAAGTATATAAATATAATCTCTGGGAGTTGGTGAAGGACAGGGAAGCCTGGTGTGCTGCAGTCCATGGGGTCGGAAAGAGTTGGACATGACTGAGTGACTGAACAATGATAAAGTATTATCTCAATTGATAATGAATGTACAGTGCATAGGGAAAAGTGGGAGAAAAGTATTTTAAAACTTGGATCAAGCTTAGCTAATAACATTAGCAGTTGCAAATGTTGTTTGAGGGAAGAACATAACGAATTATGAATTAGGAAATTTTCCTCTTATGTGAAAGGAAAACAGCAAAAGTCACAGAACATCCTCATGAGTAGATATATTTATTTATTTAGAAACTGCTTATTTTCTGTCAATCAATTTCCATTTTAAGAGTTTGTGGGGTTTCCATAATGGCTCATGGTAAAGAATCCTGCCAATGCAGGAGACATGAGTTCAATCCCTGGTCCAGGAAGATACCATGTGCCTTCAGAGGAATTAAGCCTGTGAACCACAACCATCAAGCCTGTGCTCCACAGCCTGGGGGCCACAGCTCCTGAGCCCACGCTCTGCCACCACTGAAGCCTGGGGTCCCTGGGGCCCACGCTCCATAACAAGAGAAGCCGCTGCAACAAGAAGGCCAGGCACCACAACCAGAGTGCTCCCCGCTCACCGCAACCAGAGCAAACCTGTGCAGCAGCAAGGACCCAGCACAGCCCCCACCCAAGAAAAGAGCCTGTGAAAGAACAGCTGAAGCCCACGCAGTGCTGTGCCTACCCATCCAGTGGCCTGAGCAGTGGGCGCTGCAGGCCAGCCTTCAGGGGGAACTGCGGAGTAGGCAGCGAGCTCGCCTGCCCGCCTGTGGACTGGACAGCACGTCAGATCCAGTAGCGTTGCACTCAGCTGCTGAAGTGACCCATTCACGGTGAAGTCCTCCTTGGTCAGAGCTTGCTCAGCTGGCACCTGCTCTTCCCTTTTAATCTCTTCAGAATCTGCAGATGTAGAGATTAGGCACGACCTCCCAAGAGTGTTCACAGGAAACGGTGCCGCGCACGGGCAGAACTTCCCCGGTGAGCATCCGCCAAGTCAGACCCACCGACAGCTCCCTGGTTGCCAGGAATGGGTCGTCTCCAGAGTGCAGAGGAGAGTCCGTGTCACACAGACCGATGGTAAGAAGTTCATATACATGCCCCTGGGAGAGGCTGGCGGTCAGCCCAGGGATCGTAACCACCAGGAGTCTTGGCTCCTGGAAGCTGCCTGGGTCTGGTTAGTGGAGGCTCCAGGAGCTAAGCGGCTGACCAGAGGAGCGGCGGCAGCAAACTGCAGCTCAGCTCGCTGGTGAGGGTTCCTGGAGGACGCAGCAGGGACAGCAGCTGGGTTTTCAGTGGCAACGATGGCATGAGCTGCCTACAGAAGCTTCTCCCAGGTTCTCTTCGGATTCCTAGTGTAGACGCCGCCACTTTTCCTTCTGTAGATGTACTGCTCCGTTGGGAAGTAAAGGTCGGTGCTACCTAAGTGGGCCCCTGCTGCAAGGAACGTGATGACGTCGTCCTTCATTTGCCGGACATCAAGGACCCAGGATAGTGTAAAAGATTCACTTCCCGTTATGACAAGAATCCAGACAGTGCCCTATGGACCACTGTGTGGGTAGCGTGGGAAAAGCCTGAGAAGATGTTTTAGAGAAGCCAGATAATCTTTCTGATAAAACAAACTTGACTTTCATTCAGTTTGTAGAAATAACGCTGTGAGTTTTATTCTTTAGAGGTTTAAATTCTTTTATAATGTCTTGGCATTTCTGAGAAACTTATAATACATGTACAAGATTCAAGAACCTAGAAATATAAAATACTTCATATTACATTGTTCTTCCTACCGCCTCCCTTCTTGTCAAGGCCCTGCTGCTTCCACAGTCAGCCACGTGTTTTGTTTCTCAGGAATAGCTTCTGGAGGTTTATTTATTTTTTCTAAGTATTTATTTGGCTGTGCCCGCGGGACCTTTGCCATGGGAACTCTTAGCTATGGCCTGTGGGTTCTAGTTTCCTGACAAGGTATTGAACTCAGGCCCCTACAATGAGAGTGCAGAGTCTTAGCCCCTGGATCAAGAGAGAAGGCCCAGAATGTCATTTTATGGATACACAAGCAACTATGAATATCTATTTCTTCTTCACTCCACATGTGGTGCTAATGGTAAAGAACCCACCTCCCTGTGCAGGAGACATAAGGGACTCAGATTCAATCCTTTGGTCTGGAAGATCCTCTGGAGCAGGAAATGGCAACCCACTCTAGTATCCCTGCCTGGAGAATCGCCATGGGCAGAGGAGCCCGGTGGGCTACAGTCCATAGTGTCAAAAGTGTGGGACATGACTGAGTGACTGAGCACAACCACATTTAAAACCATACATGGTCACATACTGTGCACAATGTTTTATGGTATCTTGCTTATATTCAGCTGACAATATCTTGGGGAATATTCTCTCTTGGAACACTGTTTTCCACAAATCAGTCCACTGAATAGATGATGTACTATAATACGCTTTACTGGTCCACATTGGAATAAACACTAATATAAAATGACATCTTGACATCACAAAAAACTATGTAATGCATAACCTTAGCCTAATTTATTCCATTGCAGGAAATTGTATCAATTTCTAATGCATATGGAATTTCTATAAATCTAATGGATTTGTAGCCTGAAGTATTTCCAACTGAAATATAGCATCTGATAGGATGTTGCTGGTAAACTAGCACGTTGCTGGATTTCCCCCCCTCCCCCACTCCACCAAGGAGCTATGCAATGATCATTTCTCTTTCCTTAAGACTCAACCTCTCCTCTCCCAGATTTCTCCCTGATCTGTTTTCAAAAACATTCTCCAACCTCTTCTGCCCTTGTGACTTCTCTATAATCTGCTCCTCTTCTTAGCACTGTCCTTCATTCTCACGCCCTCATTGCCTGGTCTGGTCTCTACCTGCCATCTCAACATTGCCCATCATTGCTCCACCCAGTCCCCTGGAGATGGTATCAATATGACCAGATAGTTGGTTGAGTATAGAAAAATGGTTCATGGATGATACTGAATCACTGAGCCTGGATGAGAAGGAGACATCCACAGGGGAGTCTAAGGTAGCTGGGGAAGAAGGAGAATTTAGGTTTCATCTGTGGTCTTCATTCAGGGGAAGATGCTACAGGGCCCACCAGGGAAGAAGAAGTCAGAGTCAGAGGCAAATACTTGGGAGGTGGTGTCCAGAAATTCCAGCAGGAGCTCTGGAGAGAAGAGTGAGGCAGAGTGCCTGCTGTGAGGCTGCTGTGAGTGTCGGGCAGGGACACACACAGGGCAGCAGAGAAAGGAGCAGGAAGGTGATAACAGGCTTCCCAAGGGAGGGAGGGTGTCAGGTGATAGTGATGTGCACAGAGTTACACATGTCACGGAGTTGAGGGAGGACGGAAAAGAGCCAGTGAGAGGGAGGTCAGATGCAACTAACACATCCTGTACACTGTTTCCTGAGAGGCCAAGAGCAGAGGCCAAGAGAGAGGCTGAGCCAGAGCACAGGACACAATGAAGGAGACATCAAAGTTGATAAATAAAAACATAAGTGTTCAAATCAAGATTTTGTGAAAACACTCTTTTAAGGAATACAATTGGGATTTTAAGGAACTGCTTTTAAGGAATATAGAAATAAAATTGCACGTGAGATATTAATTCTTAGATGATTCACAAGAATGACTCCCCTGCCTAAAGAGTGACACCATCAGAAGCAATTCTGTGCAGAGGTGAGCGGGGAGACGGCACAGCACAGTGGTGGAGACACGTGGTCGATGGAGACGCTGGGCCTTCACGGGAGGAGGGGGTTCCTGAAGACCCCACATGCCAGTGTGCTGAGAACATCGAGCAGGAGTTACTTGAGCCATTGAGAGTCACTGTACTTGAAGGGGTTTTGTTTAAATATAATTTTATTTCTTTTTGGCTGCCCTGGGTCTTCTTTGCTGCCTGCAGGCTCTCTCCACTTGTAGCGAGCAGGGCCTGTGCTCTAGTTGGGTGGTTGGGCTTCCCGCTTTGGTGGCTTCTCTTGCTGTGGAGAGCTGGGCTCTAGAAGGCCTGGGCTCAGTCTTTGCGGTGTACAGACTTAATTTCTCTGTGGCATGTGGGGTCATCTGGGACCAGAGATTGAACCGGTGTCCCCTGCACTGCAAGGTAGATTCTTAACCACTGGACCACCAGGGAAGCCCCTGTACTCGAAGTTTTCATTGGAGCTACCTAAAACCTGATAAAAGTGACCTCAGCAAAATGGGGAAGGAGCAGTGAGCACACAGCCTGCCTTCCACCAAAGAGAGCCTGCTGGGTTTGCACAGACCCCTTTCCATTTCTGAATCACAGTTGTCATTTACTCACTTCCTCTTTCTCCACCTAAAAACCACACATCTCTTAAATTCTCCAAGCAATCTTTCTGGTACTTTCTTCCATGGAAGTAGAATTTCTACGCAAAAAATTCTATGCAATCTTTCTATGTGAATATCAGAAGAAGGTGAACATTTTGTTTGAGGTTATGGTTCTGGAAATTCAGAATTAAATATGTTTCAGCTCACATTGGCCAAACGTGCTGTACCTGGCCTCAGCCTCCTGTATTTTAGTTGGCTCACTGGTGTCATTAAGGTCCTGGGACCCCTCCAGCCCCTCAACTACTGCATCCACCTCCTAAGGCATGGCAAGAAAAGGCTCTCTGGTACCATTAAGGTCCCTGTTGATTGCAGATCCTGTGATCTTGCTGGTGCCTTGACTTACTGCAGCTTCCTAAGTCCTTACCTAGGATTTGTTGGCATAAAGTTCAACCAGGAAAAGCAGAAAACAAAACCTGTTTTAATGTGTCTCTTGATATTTGGTTTTGTTTTTACATTTGCAAGAGCAAAACAGAGAAAATGAAGCAAAGGGTACTTTTAAACATATATGGTTAACTGATTTAGAATTACTGATTCAAAGAGTGTCTGTAAAAATAAAATGTGACTTCCACTTCCAGCTTTAAG
>NW_011495061.1:103582-105836 GCF_000754665.1 Bison bison bison | reverse complement strand
CTTCCCTCTTTCTCAGGAGAGTGGCTTCTGAATTGCTTTTCAGAGGATACATATTATCAAGTTACCTTTCCTCATTCTAACTCCCTGATACAAAGAAATTCTTCCTACCAGTAGGGGGGCCATGTATCTTTTAAATAGATACATTTTTTAAAGAAAACACTTTTAAATGTTAAAGAAATTCTTCCTACCAGTAGGGACCCATGTGTCTTTAAAAAAGATACATTTCCCTACCTGTATCCATTTCTTACTGCTGGTATAACAAATGAGCACAGGTTCACTTTCTCATCCATCTGGAGAAGTCCAATGTGGATCTCACTGTGCAGACATGGAGGTGTCAGCGGGGCTGTGTTCCTTCTGCAGGATCTGGGGGTGTTCTTTCTAGGGGTCGCTGCACGGCTTGCTTGTGGGCCCAGCAGCCACTTCAGCCCCGCTGTGGCTCATGTCCTCACATCTCCCACCAGCTGAGGGACCCTCCTGACTCCCTCTCTGACTTCTGAGGATGCTTGGGACTACACTGCACCCTCACCAGTAACCCAGAGGGCCTCCGGGTATAGATCCTTTCTTTAACCACACCCACACAAGTCCCTTTTGTCCTGTGAGTTAACAGTCACAGGTCCTGGGGATTAGGACCCGGATGTCTTTTGGGGGAGGGAAACTATTGGTCACACTACTCTTTCTGCACAACTTGAGAGAAAATTACTTTAAACAGTTGCAAAGTACCTTCACAACAGCTCAGAGTATAATCACCTACAAAAATATGATATATAGATAATACAACAATTGGGTCATAATGTGGATCACAATAAACAGGCCTAGAAGAATGCTTTCCTAATTTTTCACCAGCGAGAAACAACGATCAGATTGTATTTGGGTGACACACCTCAGGGTCATTTCCTGAAGCATGAGGTCGGGGAGGTTGGGTGGGGTCTGCACAGACAGGGCTGAGCTTGGAGAGGTCCCGGTGAACACAGGCACAGAATCCAAGGGACAGCTAGGCCTCTGCAGGGTTCAGGCAGGAGCAGCCCCAGACATTAGGGTGGGAGCTGGGTGGGCAGGATGTGGCTGCGTGTGTGGGGGTCCCTGAGATGCCGCGTCTTCTCACCACCTATTTGTGCAAGTGCCCACCCTCTCTAACTCCTAGTTCCCCCGTGATGTCCTGACCTACAGCGTCCATTCAACACAAAAGCACAGCGTGGTAACAGCAGCGTGGCAGGACTGCAGAGGGCGGTTCGGACCGCTGAGATCAAGAAGCACTTGAGAAAGAGCAGCGCTGCTGAGCCCGGAGCCTCGGGAGACTCCTTCCGCCCCGCCCTGTCGGTGATCCCCAGCCCCGGAGCTTCCCGCTCGGGTCCTCTTCTGGAGAGGGGCCCGGGCGCCCGCAAGTCTGAGCCTTGGGCCCCGCGACCGATCTCCGATGTGCCGCGCGCGCCCCTTCTCCCGGTCCTCCTCTCCGGGTTCCCGCAGCGGCCGGAGGGCCAGGGTCGGGCCCGGGGCGGCGAGCGGGCAGGGATGCGCGGCCCCGCCGGTGGCCGCGTGCGGGGACCGGGCGCAGTTTCTCCCCGCGGGGCCGAGCCCGGTCGGTCGGAAGCCCTTAGCCCGGCGGAGGGGCCGCTGCGCCGCCGGCGGGGTCACCGGTTCCTCCACATCTCCGGCCTACGGGGTATCGGAACCGTCTCCGGGGCCCGGAGACCGCCCCGCTCTCTCCTCGCCGCCTCCCGGCTTCTCGGGGCGCACCCGGCTCCCGGGTTCCAGCGGCGGCCAGGGGCCCGGAGCTCCTGTGGGGACTGGACCCCAGATCCCGCCCGGCCCCGGGCCCTCCGTGCGCGTCGCCTGCCCCGCGGGCGCGGCTTCCCGGAGTGGCCGGCCGAGCGGCAGCCCCAGCTGGGGAGATGAAGCCGCTGGAGGCGCCGTCGGACGGGGACACGGGGCCGCCTGGGTTCCTGACTCCGCCGGCCGCCCCGTCTGCAGCCCGAGGGCCGGGGGACACCAAGCGAGGCGGCTTGGCCGTCTGCCCCCGGAGCGCAGGGGCGGCCCCGAAACTACGACTTGGGGTCAACTGCACGCGCGCCGCTTCTTTGATCCATGTCTCTGGTGTGGAAGAAGCCAGATCTCCCGCCCTGGGCGAAGAAATGTCTTTATAAATATTTTTGCAGAAGGCGTTCTTTCCCCGGCCAAAATAAGCCGATTGATGATTTGAAACGCCACCGTCACCCGCACTGTTGGCGGTGAGCCTGAACTAAGCCCGACCCCCTGT
>NW_011495061.1:102791-103482 GCF_000754665.1 Bison bison bison | reverse complement strand
GGAACAATTTGAGCATATTCTGAACTTCAGTTGTGCTTGCAAGTAATTTTGTCAGGAGAAAGAGTTGGTGAAAGAAAGCACAGCTGACCCAGGGGAAACTAACCAGGTGGGAAAACACAAAACACTGCTTAACACACAATAAACAATAAACTGATTGAGGACATTGCAGGAAGTGTCATAATTCATGCTCCATTTGTCCACACTTAATTGAGTGTGCTCAGTTAAGACACTCTGTGTCTAGAGTGTGCTGTCATTCTTGGCTAATTTAAAATATAGTGTATTAGTAGGAAATTGCAAGCATAATAAGGCAAACGGATCAGGAGATAACTGTCCTCGAAAAGAGAGTTGATGACTTACAGTTCCCAAGAGGAGGGACAGGCCACACCATTGGGCCACATGGGAAAGGACCGGACTTGTCCACAGATTGAGGGAGGGGAATTAGGTACAGGGACCTTTACTGTGACTCCTCAGGAGGAACAGTGAGCTGGGTGTGCAGGCTCAGGACTGGCTGGTGCACGTGATGTTAGCGGCCATCCTCGGTGTCTGCCTCTGGGTGACAAGGGAAGGGGACAGTGGCTCGGAGCGCATTTTAATTGTCACCTCCTCAGAGACACATCCCCATGTGCATCTGTGGTGACAGCTCCCCCATGTCTCCTGCCCTTACCACCTCGGTCCTTCACGGCACCAGGGC
>NW_011495061.1:101129-102691 GCF_000754665.1 Bison bison bison | reverse complement strand
GTACCACAGCTTTCTTATCCATTCATCTGCTGATGGACAAGGAAGTAGAATTTCTACGCAAAAAATTCTATGCAATCTTTCTATGTGAATATCAGAAGAAGGTGAACATTTTGTTTGATGTTATGGTTCTGGAAATTCAGAATGAAATATGTTTCAGCTCACATTGGCCAAACGTGCTGTACCTGGCCTCAGCCTCCTGTATTTTAGTTGGCTCACTGGTGTCATTAAGGTCCTGGGATCCCTCTAGCCCCTCAACTACTGCATCCACCTCCTACGGCATGGCAAAAAAAAAAAAAAAAAGGCTCTCTGGTACCATTAATATCCCTGTTGATTGCAGATCCTGTGATCTTGCTGGTGCCTTGACTTACTGCAGCTTCCTAAGTTCTTACCTAGGATTTGTTGGCATAAAGTTCAACCAGGAAAAGCAGAAAACAAAACCTGTTTTAATGTGTCTCTTGATATTTGGTTTTGTTTTTACATTTGCAAGAGCAAAACAGAGAAAATGAAGCAAAGGATACTTTTAAACATATATGGTTAACTGATTTAGAATTACTGATTCAAAGAGTGTCTGTAAAAATAAAATGTGACTTCCACTCCCAGCTTTAAGAAGAACAGTATCTGAACTTCCTCACCTGGCACTGGTAATTAGAAAGCTGAACAAAATACTGGGAACAACTGTTTTCAGATCCTGGACAGCAGGCCATGCAGGACTAAGTTCCTAGAGTGAAGATGGATGCACAAATCCATCTGAAAACTCCTGGCTGTCTGCCTTCAGGCAATTTCCATGTTGCAGGTACAGGGAGGGGAACCCAGATGCAGCCCAGCAAAGCCCTGATCTGAGAACACAAGTGAGCCAGGGAGGTGCAGAAGGTGATATGTGTGGGGCAGGGCATCTAAAAGAGAGCTACTCAGACAGAAAGAATGATTACAAGTGCCTAATGAGCCCATTGAGTCTCTGTCATCTGATCACATGCAGGTGAAATTTCCCAAGGCTGGGCAGGAACAACTTTTGAGGAAAGAATTATTACTGGAGAGCTGTGCATTGAGTGGGATCAGATGCCATGATCTTAGTTTTCTGAATGTTGAGCTTTAAGCCAACTTTTTCACTCTCCTCTTTCACTTTCATCAAGAGGCTCTTTAGTTCCTCTTTACTTTCTGCCATAACAGTGGTGTCATCTGCATATCCGAGGTTATCAATATTTCTCCTGGCAATCTTGATCCCAGCTTGTGCTTCTTCCAGCCCAGCGTTTCTCATGATGTACTCCGCATATAAGTTAAATAAGCAGGGTGACATACTCCTTTTCCTATTTGGAACCAGTCTGTTGTTCCATGTCCAGTTCTAACTGTTGCTTCCTACAGGTTTCTCAAGCGGCAGGTCAGGTGGTCTGGTATTCCCATCTCTTTCAGAATTTTCCACAGCTTGTTGTGATCCACACAGTCAAAGGCTTTGGCATAGTCAATAAAGCAGAAATAGATATTTTTCTGGAACTCTCTTGCTTTTTTGATGATCCAGTGGATGTTGGCTAATTTGATCTCTGGTTCCTCTGTCCTTTTCTAAAATC
>NW_011495061.1:100359-101029 GCF_000754665.1 Bison bison bison | reverse complement strand
AAGTTATGACAAACTAGATAGCATATTAAAAAGCAGAGACAGTACTTTGCCAACAAAAGTCCGTCTAGTCAAAGCTATGGTTTTTCCAGTAGTCATGTATGGATGTGAGAGTTGGACTATAAAGAAAACTTAGCAGAGAAGAATTGATGCTTTTGGACTGTGGTGTTGGAGAAGACTCTTGAGAGTCCCTTGGACAGCAAGGAGATCCCACCAGTCCATCCTAAAGGAGATCAGTCCTGGGTGTTCACTGGAAGGACTGATGCTGAAGCTGAAACTCCAATACTTTGGCCACCTGATGTGAAGAGCTGAGTCATTGGAAAAGCCTCTGATGCTGGGAGGGATTGGGGGCAGGAAGGCAAGGGGACGACAGAGGATGAGATGGTTGGATGTCATCACCGATTCAATGAACATGAGTTTGGATGAACTCAGGGAGCCTGGTGCACTGCGGTTCATGGGGTTGCAAAGAGTTGGACACGACTGAGCAACTGAAATGAACTGAACTGAATGCATTGAATAATGTGCAACATTCATGTGGGGCTGAGAATCCTCACCAGCCAGAGTGAAGAAACCTCCTTGAATATATGGGGCATTCAACTGAGATGGAAAATGCATATATTAGAGCTGAAACTAAAAAAAAAAAGAGAGAGAGAGAGAGATGAAACTAATCACA
>NW_011495061.1:98104-99420 GCF_000754665.1 Bison bison bison | reverse complement strand
GGATTGGGGGCAGGAGGAGAAGGGGACGACAGACGATGAGATGGCTGAATGGCATCACCGACTTGATGGACATGAGTTTGGGTAGACTCTGGGAGTTGGTGATGAACAGGGAGGCTTAGAGTGCTGCGATTCATGGGGTCGCAAAGAGTCAGACACGACTGAGCAACTGAAATGAACTGAACTGAATGCATTGAATAATGTGCAACATTCATGTGAGGCGGAGAATCCTCACCAGCCAGAGTGAAGAAACCTCCTTGAATATATGGGGCATTCAACTGAGATGGAAAATGCATATATTAGAGCTGAAACTAAAAAAAAAAGAGAGAGAGAGAGAGATGAAACTAATCACAAGCCTTAAAATAAAGGGCACATAGAATTCTACTAACAAACCTTAGCAATAATCCTCAAACGTGTCTGTTATGAAGGTAACCATTTCCTA
Source organism: Bison bison bison (assembly GCF_000754665.1). Taxonomy (NCBI): domain Eukaryota; kingdom Metazoa; phylum Chordata; class Mammalia; order Artiodactyla; family Bovidae; genus Bison; species Bison bison. The sequence continues at coordinate 98,981 of NW_011495061.1, read as the reverse complement.
CCAGGAAAAAGCAAAATTAACACTTTCAGGAATCATACAAAGAAAACAAGCCAAAAGACATTTCTATCACCCAGGAAACTTCAAGACACTTAGGGGTCCTGTGTCAGACAAGAGGTCCGAAGTATATTTCATATTACCTCATACCCACCCACAAAAATGAATATAAACCCCTTTATATACACTGCAAATATACGAGAATATTCAAGAAATTGACTACTTTCTGGAAAAATATGAATTCTCAAGACCAATATTTAAAGCAGCTGTAACAAAAGAAAAATAAGCAAGGAAGGCTATAAAATAAATTTTTTTTCAAGAATTACTTCTGAAAATCATGTGAAGGCTATGCAAGCAAAGAACAACTGACTACAAAAGCACCACATAATTTTAGAGAATCAAGAATAGACGAACAGAAGAAATCTGTATTTTGTGAACATAATTTAACCCTGATAGGAGTCGGACACAACTGAGTGACTTCACTTTCACTTTTCACTTGTGTGCACTGGAGAAGGAAATGGCAACCCTCTCCAGTGTTACTGCCTGGAGAATCCCATGGATGGAGAAGCCTGGTGGGCTGCCGTCTATGGGGTCGCACAGAGTTGAAGCAACTTAGCAGCAGCAGCAGCATGAGAACTTGACATAAGTGACATAAAACAAAACGACACACCAATTTTACCTACTATTCTTGGTCTCCTAATCCATTAAATGCTGATTAATGATATATGAATCATTGCAGAGAAATTCTCCATCTCTAAAACAATTTAGGTTTCCTCACAATTTTTGTTCCTTTAAAGTAAGTCAAGCTGTACAATCTAAGAAGTGCTTGCTCCAGAAGATGTGGAATATATATACAATGGAAAATTACTCAGTCATAAAATCA
>NW_011495061.1:96098-98004 GCF_000754665.1 Bison bison bison | reverse complement strand
CCCGAGCCGGGAATATGCGGCCGCTGGAGGCGCCGTCGGACGGGGACACGGGGCCGCCTCGGCTTCTGGCTCCGCCGGCCGCCCCGTCTGCAGCCCGAGGGCCGGGGGACACCAAGCGAGGCGGCTTGGCCGTCTGCCCGCCGAGCCTAGGGGCGGCCCGGAAACTACGACTTGGGGTCAACTGCACGCGCGCGGCTTCTTTGATCCATGTCTCTGGTGTGAAAGAACCCAGATTTCTCACCCTGGGCGGAAGAAATGTTCTTTATAAATATTCCGTCTTATTCTTTCCCCGGCCAAAATAAGACGGTTGGTGATTTGAAACGCCACCGTCACCCACACTGTTGGCTTGAGCCTGAAGGGCAGGTCTGAGCCCGACCCCCTGTGGGTGCGCGGAGCATAGAACACGGCCCGCCTGGGCTGGTGGTCATCAGCCGTCAGAGACTCAGACACTCAGGGCTGGACTCCAGCTCCAGGGCTGGGGCTGGAAAGGCGGCTTCTGTCCCTCTGGGAGCTTCAGTAGGTACTGACGACGTGATGGGTGAGGAACTGTGCCCAGCAAGTAACTGCTGCTCAAAACTCTATGGGCGCCAGCGCACAACAGGAAAGAGGGTAAGGGACAGGACAGCTTCACTCCCTGCTGGAGGCTGGGGAAACACAGATGAGGTTGTTGCAGCAAAAATAGAAACGAAGTGTTTTCTCTCCTGAGAACAAGCGAAGCCTAAAGAAACATGAGCAGTCGTCATTCACCCCTAGTTTTACTTAAGTGTTACTAACCTGTGGTGTCTGTAACCAGAAGTCCCCTAATTCTACGTAATCTTCATCGTGTACCACATTTTTGCTCTCCCTGCACCCTCCTCTAGCAAGTCACCCCTTAGGGCTGTTTGCATTTTGGAAGGAAGGTGGCAGGCTGAGGGACCCAGGAGACCCAGGCTGTATAGTCTCTCAGGTTCCCCAGGTGGGGACAAGGCACTGTTCCTGGGGTGCTAGCCTGCTGTGTGCTCCCCTCGGCCAGCTGAGGAGTAAGCTGTCTACTTCCTCCAAAATTCCCTCATTGTATTTATTAATTGGGCATTGGTGGGCAGAGAAAGGCGAGATTTTGGCAGTAACAAGGCGGCCACGCATGAGAGGGAGGTGGTGGTGGGGGAAGCATCCCGGCAGGGGAGAGGACTTGAACCCCTCACACCTCAGGCAGCTTTTTGGTAATTTGGGTTTTGTTTTCTGAGTAGAGCTTTCATAGTTACAGCACATAGCACAATCAGTCTGTTTTGGAATGGTGGTCCCTACGTGTGGGAGAGTCCACTATAAATGGATAGAATAGGCCACTGCATCTTACGTCCCATGGACCAAATTCCACTCCCAGATTGTGCTGGTAGGGCCTGAAAGCTAAAAATGGTTTTCATATCTTTAAATGGTTGAAAATAATTCTCAAAGATAATATTTGCAGCATAAAAACTATATTCATTATACTCATATTCATCTAGATTTCATGGTCTATAAGTAGTGTTTTCTTGAAACAGGCTCTTTCATGTACTTTTTATCTGTGGTGCTTCTTGGATACAATGACTGAACTGAGAGGATGCAACAGATGTCATATGGCAAAGCTCAAATACTTACTCTCTGGATCTTTATAGAAGTTTGCCCACCTCCATGTAGAACTATGGTAGGGTGTTTGTTTGTTTGTTTGTTTGTTTTAATACATATGCTGAGAGCTATACTTTAGAAACATTGTGAATTTTGTTCACATTACAAATTACTGTGAAGTTAATTCATGTTACATTGTGAATGTTGTTCTTGAAACAAACCTCCTGTAGGCAGATGTACTGGTTACATTGCTCTCAGTGATCTCAGCCAGAGTGAACACTGAGCCTGTGTACTCAGTTGCTACTCAGTTGCTAAGTTGTGTCTC
>NW_011495061.1:95403-95998 GCF_000754665.1 Bison bison bison | reverse complement strand
TAACTACATTATTGTTGAGTAACAATGATAATGATGATTTTCATTATAGTTAATTTCAAGATTTCTCATTAAATACCCACATTAACTACATTATTGTTGAGTAACAATGATAATGATGATTTTCATTATAGTTAATTTCAAGATTTCTCATTAAATACCCACATTAACTACATTATTGTTGAGTAACAATGATAATGATGATTTTCATTATAGTTAATTTCAAGATTTCTCATTAAATACCCACATTAACTACATTATTGTTGAGTAACAATGATAATGATGATTTTCATTATAGTTAATTTCAAGATTTCTCATTAAATACTCACATTACACCACATATATTAACAAATATCCCCAACAACGTGTCGGGCCATCTGGTCGACCTCGCCACAGTAGCCACCAATCTGTTGGCTTTGTGATCCTCACACAGATGTATCCGCGTCTCATACCCGGGAAACACAGCGCCTCCACACAGACACCATCCTTTCCACTCCTGAGCCCGAGGAGAATAGAAGGGACGCCGGGCGCCCCTCGAATAGATGCAGCCCGACCCGCAGGAAACCCATCTGCGGAGTCCTGAGCACGTCACTGGGAA
>NW_011495061.1:90780-95303 GCF_000754665.1 Bison bison bison | reverse complement strand
TGCAGGTGGATTCTTTACCATCTGAGCCACCAGGAAAACCTCTCAGGAGAATGGTCAAGCTGAATCGAGTTCTGAGAGTGATGTTTACTCTACTTTCTGTCTCAAATGTCACCCCTTAATTGAATCCCCCCACCCTTTTCTGCCTTGATTTGTCAAATTTTCCATCTCTGCCTGCCCCTTGCCCCCAAAGGGTCTCTCTGCATTTCTTAAACCTATCCTTCCTATAACAGAAAATGTAACTAAAAAAATAGAAACCAAATCCTCCTTAAAAATTTCAGTAGTTTCTCACTACCACCAGGCCCAAGATTCTAGGACCTTCCATGAGTGACCCCTGTGTTTCTCCTCACTCTAATCTCCCTGCCACCCTGGACTTGTTTTAGTGCCTGGCACCATACATTTCCCCCTGAGGCATTGCTTTATATATGCTGTTCCTCCTGCCTGGGGAGCTCTTCTCCCTACCCCTTTTTCCACCAGCTCCCCATCATTTTATCTTGATGTCCAATACTCCTTGTTCAGGGGAGTCTTCCCTAACCCTTCCATCAGCTCCCAGAGCACCTGTATTGACCCTCTGTAACATTCATCAGATTGCCAGTTCTCATGTAATCTCCTGCTGGACTGAAAACTCTGTGAGAGCAGGGCTGTGTCTTGCTCACAGTTCTCTCCTGGTTCCTGACATGAGTTGATTCTTGGTCACTGTTGAATGGATGATTGAAGGATGAGTGATGGGGGTGTGCTGAGAGGGGCCTGGCTCTGCGATGATCTGGAGATGCCACACATCTTCGGAGGATTTGGAGACTGGAGTAGGTAATCGCTAATGTTCATCAGCTCAGACATGTATTAGTCTTTAGGCTTACCCCCAGCCTGTTCCATTTGCTCCTAGATATTTGGTTGAACATTCGTTGTCCTGAACTTGAGATTCAAGATTAGGCTGTGGATGAAAGAGTTAAAAGTGACAGCTGCTTGGTACACACATACAATAATCTGCATAATTTCTGTGATCTTTCTCCAGTTACACAGGTCAGAGAACAGCCACCAAAATCACATAGTCATGCACTTGGCCATAGTTTCCTGGGTACTAAAGCACTGTAGCCAAAGAACCAAGTGTCATCTCTGAAGGTCTGGGAAATAGCCATGCTTGGACAAAGGAGAAGGTGACTTATGGCAGTCTTTATCTTCTGGTAAATACTGACACTGGAACGTGATTGATGATCAACTGGCTTTAATTCCCTCACCCCAGGTCCCTCTGGGGGCACTAATCAAGCAGGTTGAAACTTGTACTCTAGAAACACAAGGGGTCCTCCCCATGGGAATTTCACTTTATTCAAAGCTTTTAACAATCTCTGAAATGGGAAATATTCAGGGCAAAACTCTGCCAGCCATACCTGCAATTAGAATTTGAGAAAGGGTTAAGATCTTTGCGTGTGGCTTTTTATATGAGTGAATTCTCATTCCTATCTGTCCATAGATTCCAAGAGCATAATTAATGTTCCCTGAGTTACAGAAGTCAGTTCTGCATCACCTAGGATTAGGGCAGGTTCAAACCCACTCCTGTGGTTTAATTAATGTAAAAGCAACCTTCTGTAAAGGCCTATAGAACATGTGAAGTTTTCATGGTTTGCTGACTCTGGGACTAAAATCTGGAGGAAAGTCTCCTAGGGAGTTGTTTTTGTGCAGGATGTTTGATATTTCAAAGGGAGAGATTCAAGTCTGGACTCGTGTTTCCAAACAGCAGTTGCTCTAATTAATGAAGCATTTATCAAAGGTGATGTCCATTATCACGATTGTTGGAAACAGAGTGATTACTGAATGACCACACACTTTACTGATGTGGAGTGGAAGTGCCCCAGAGCCACACACCAGGGCTGGGAGAATCTGCCCCAGGACAGGCGGTGGGAGGAGATCACACTCCCATCTTACCGAGTTTACCTTCCACTGAATGATCATTCTCCACAGCAGCCCAAGATTCCACATGGAATGTTGAGAGGGTAACAGATCCAGGACCTACTAAGACCTGCACTAGTCCTACAGGTGCACAGAAAAAGGGTGAGCTCACTTACGTGTGGCATCTTAAAAAAATAAATAAATAAAATAAGAAGCAAAGCACCAAGGTCCTCAATACAGGGCACAGGTTGGTGTTTGCAGAAGGTGGGCTGTGGTGGGGGTGGGAAGTAGGTGAAGGTGGTTAACAGGTACTAACTTCCAATTACAGAAAATAACTCATGGGATCATCATGTGCAGCATGGAAACTATAGCTAATGATACTATTTTAAACAATTAATTTGTATATTTGAAAGTTGCTAAAAGAGTGGCTCTAAAAAGCTCTCATCACACACACACAAAAGATGTAACAATGTGAGATGATGGACGTGAGATGGACTCATCATGGTGATGATTTCACAATACATACAGATATTGAGTCATTATGTTGCTCACCCAAAATGAATATGAAGGGGTATGTCAACTATGCGTCAGTTAAAAAAAAGAAAATGGTGGAAGGACGATATGCGCTCTCACAATTGCTGAGAAAGATGAAGCACTGAGCTTTGCATCAGGGTCTGCAGTCTTCCCTCCTCTCAGTGATGTAAAGGATACTTACGGCCTTGGACGCAGTGATGGGATAGACCTGGGGCTCCGCGTTTCTCACAAGCTCCCAGGAAATGTCAATTCCTACAGATCCCTGGCTGCACTTTGAGAAGCAAGGTGTTAAAGCTGCTGAGGGTGGAGATTAGCTGGGCTGGATTCTAAGGGATCCAGTTATACTTATGAGTACAGCACAGGGGCTTTTTTGGCCTCCAATCCTGACAGTGTGAAATAGCTGTGGGGTGAGCTGAGGTGGTGTTTCCCTTGCAGAGAAGAGGAAATGGCAACTTTCATCAGACTGGAAATGATGCTGTTTCATGTTCATATACCGATCTCCTCAGACAAATGGGGCCCACCAGCAAAGACCTTCAGAAATAAAGGCAAAAAGATCATGGTGACTTTTAAAGTATTATTTTGGAGTGCTACCCACAATGAATAAACTAGATTAAAGGAAATGACTCTATGTCACAGCTCAAGTGGTTCAATTGCCTAGGAGCTTTTTTTTTTTTTTTTTAAGTTTTATCTTGAACCCTTCTTAGAAGTGTCTACAATTACATGAGGGCTTGATGGGGTGTGTCACTGCTTGTTCAAAGCTCTGGTGGCAAATAAAATATACAATGACAGGAAAGACCCTTTATTACACTTGTTAAAATATGGAAGGGACCTCCTTGGGAAGCTATAAATTATTGGTTACCGTGAGGAATAGAAAGTGAGCCTGCAGAAGACACAGCTGGGCCATAGGAGAGGAGCCAACTGAGCTCCTGCCCCTCTCAGCCTCTCTGATGAAGGCTCTGTCTGACCTCCAGACCCTCAGCCATGCCTCCTGGGGCTCACAGACCCTGAGAGGCCTCTCGTGGGTCCCAGTGCTCTTCTCTGACCTGGAGGAGGAAGCGGTGGGCTCAGGAGAGACCCTGGGTGTGGAGTGAAGAGCCCGGCCCGAGGTGTGCCACGCGCCGAGGGACACCATCTATGGGCTCCGCTGGTGTCGGCTTCCACGTGTGTAAGATGAGCAGCCCGGCTGCTCTTGGGTGTTTCTTGATTCTTCAATGGTCCTTGGGCCTCAGCAAAACTGGCAGAAGTGAGAAATGCGTAATCCCAGGCATCCCTGCTGACTCAGGGGTAAAGAATCTGCCTGCCAACGCAAGAGACACAGGTTCGATCCAGAAAGATCCCACATGCCGTGGAGCAGCTAAGTCCGTGCACCACGACTTTTGCTCCTGTAGAGCCCGGAGCCACAACCCCGGACGCCCGTGCCTCCCAGAGCTTGTCTTTGCAACAAGAGCGTGGGGTGCGGGGCAGCTTTCTTAGAGTGAAAGCTGCTCCCCCACAGCACGGACAGTGCCTGAGATGAGAGCCAGATGGCCCTGCAAGCCTGACGGGGGAGCCACAGCCTTCAGTCACCATGCAGGTGAGCAGTGAGCACCTCCAGGCCTGAGAGAGTCGTGGAGAGTCGTGGGGCCTGGATTCCTGTCCTCAGAAGCCCTGGGCCTAAGAGGGGCATCAGACAAGACGGAAGTGCCCCACCATGTGGCACATGCTCACTGAGAAAAGGCACACAGGACCAGAAGAAAGACAAGGAGTTACAACACAGCCCGAGGGAGTCAGGAAAATCAGCAGAGCAGATGGTTTTCAAGCCAAGGTCTCGGAGGAATGCAGTTCAGCAGCCAGGAATCCAGAGCCGGGGCCAGTGGTGGGTGCAACAGAGAGCAGGTTCCCCCAGAAAGACAGATGTGAAAACAGAGCGTTCATCTCACTCCTGGATGTCAAAGGTGGTGTGGACCGTGGGGTGGACGCAGGGGGTGAGCGCTGGCAAAGGAAGGGGGCAGGGGAGAGAGGGTAAAAGGCATTTAGAGCCTGGCCTGGGATGCCACTATCCTTCCTGGGAAGTGGGAGCCACTCAGATGCTGTGAGTAGAGAACGCACATGTTCAGAACTGCAGTTAA
>NW_011495061.1:90050-90680 GCF_000754665.1 Bison bison bison | reverse complement strand
TAAATATGATCATGTTACAAGTAACAACTGCTGCTCATCAGAAGACATCACAAAATGAGGAAAGCAAAAGCCAGGGAGTGGGAAGTGACATGTGCAACAAGTGTAAAGATCTTTCACCAATAAATATTTTTTTTAAAGTAGATGTCAAAAACACGTTAACAGGCATTGCATGGAAGGTGAAACATGGAAGTCCAACGAACATTTAAATTGTGATCAATTTCAGTTGTGATAAATTAAATTAAATTTGTGATAGATTACTTTGATAATAATGTGGTGGTGGTTTCGTCACTAAGTTGTGTCTGACTCTTTGTGAACCCATGGACTGTAGCCTGCTAGGCTCCTCTGTCCGTGGATTTCCCAGGCAAGAATACTGGAGTGGGTTGCCATTTCCTTCTCCAGGGGATCTTCCTGACTCAGGGATGGAACCCATATCTCCTGCACTGCAGGCAGATTTATTACAGCTGAGCCTCCAGGGAAGCCCAGGAAATCTATAAAGTTAGAAACATGAAAGGAATTGCTGAGGCGATCTGAGTAGAATGGGAAGCGGACCTCCTGTGGGTCTGAGACCTAGGGACAGGACGCCTCTGCATTTGAATCATGGTCACTCTCACTTGCTCTAATCTTGGCTGG
>NW_011495061.1:89513-89950 GCF_000754665.1 Bison bison bison | reverse complement strand
ATATCATAAAATTTACTCTGTAAAATGTGCAGCTCAGTGATTCATCATCTGTTTGCAAAGCTGTGTCGCTGTCACCGCTATCTAAATCAGAGCACTTCATCTCCTCACAGAGAAAGCCATTACCCACTAAACAGGCACTTCCCCTTCCGCCTTCCCCCAGCTTTTGGCAATCGTCTGTGTGTTTTTTGACCCTAATGATTTGCCTATTCTGCATATTTAAAGTACATGGATTTGTACAACTGTGGCCACATATGCTGGTTTCTTACACTTAGTGCTATGTCTTTGAGACTCATCTATGGTTTAGCACACGATTCATTCCTCTGTTTGACTTGAAAAATTTCCTTTATAGTCCATTATAACACACACACACACACACACACACGAGTTCTTTTCTTTTTAATTGTGAAAAACTCATGGAATATAAAGTTACCATTGTT
>NW_011495061.1:89006-89413 GCF_000754665.1 Bison bison bison | reverse complement strand
TCCTCGTTGTTTGGTGATGAAGGGAAGCTCAGAGAAGTCAGTCCCTGAAGGAGGAAACCTGAATCCTCATCCCTGTCCAGATGTTTGTTTGCCTACAGATGTTATAAGGGTGAGAACCAAACAAAACTTAGGATAAGACCTGTTTCTTGTGTGAATTCTTAAAAAAAAAAATTCTCTATCAATCACAATTTTTAAGTTGGAATCTAATTCACATATCATAAAATTTACTCTGTAAAATGTGCAGCTCAGTGATTCATCATCTGTTTGCAAAGCTGTGTCGCTGTCACCGCTATCTAAATCAGAGCACTTCATCTCCTCACAGAGAAAGCCATTACCCACTAAACAGGCACTTCCCCTTCCGCCTTCCCCCAGCTTTTGGCAATCGTCTGTGTGTTTTTTGACCCTAA
>NW_011495061.1:87440-88906 GCF_000754665.1 Bison bison bison | reverse complement strand
TTTGCCTACAGACGTTAGAAGGGTGAGAACCAAACAAAACTCAGGATAAGACGTGTTTCTTGTGTGAATCCTTAAAAAAAAAAAAACAATCCTCTATCAATCACAATGTTTAAGTTGGAATCTAATTCACATATCATAAAATTTACTCTGTAAAGTGTGCAACTCACTGGAATGGATTGCCATTTCCTTCTCCAAATGATTCACCATCTGTTTGCAAAGCTGTGCATCTATCACTGCTATCTAAGTCAGAGCACTTCATCTCCTCACAGAGAAAGCCACTACCCACTAAACAGGCACTTCCCCTTCCATCTTCCCCCAGCTTTTGGCAATTGTCTGTGTGCTTTTTGACCCTAATGATTTGCCTATTCTGCATATTTAAAGTACATGGATTTGTACAACTGTGGCCACGTATGCTGGTTTCTTACACTTGGTGCTATGTCTTGGAGACTCATCTATGGTTTAGCACACGATTCATTCCTCTGTTTGACTTGAAAATTTTCCTTTCTAGGTCATTATAATACATACACACACCCCCGAGTTCTTTTCTTTTTAATTGTGAAAAACTCACAGAATATAAAATTATCATTGTCGCTCCATCCACATCACTAGGAACCGTCTTTGTGCAGGGAGGCTCTTTGCCTCACTGACCCTAAGCCACCGGTGAGCACAGAGCAACCAGCCCAGCCATGACATGCCTTCTCGGGACCCTCTGTGCCACCCTCCCGACTCGGACTCCACACAGGCCTCCCCACGGCGGCCTAAGAAGAGAGCTACATGGGGGGTGGGGGGCAGAGGTGGCGAAGAAGAAAGACCAGGAGAGAGGAGAGCAGAGGCAGGTGGAGGAGCCGCCCATGCTGAACTTCTGTCTCAGCCATTTGCCTGCCAGATCATACCTGCTTAACTGCTGGTATCAGAAATGATCAGATGGCTGAGGGAGGTGTGACCACGGATGCCAGCAGCTTCAGCCAGACACCCGACAGTCTGCAATGCAAACCCACCAGCCCAGCTTCACTCCCCGGGCCAGCTTCTGAGTCCCAGAGCCCCAGCCTCATGTGAGGGGCTATCCCAGCCCCATCCTCCACAGCTCTACATCCCAGCTCTCAGGAGAGTCTTCTGAGCTCCCAGGAGGTCGTGTCCACTCAGGGTGTATGACAAGTGGCATTAGGCTGGGACCAGTTGGAAGTGGCCAGAGTGAAATCCAGTTTCTCTGTATCTCTTCTGCCCCTGAAGTGCCCACTCTCTCCTACTCGCTCATGCCTGTTTTGTCCAGGTGTTCCCTGAGCACAGCCAGGCTGCAGGGAGGGGTTTCAGGGCAGGGCAAGAGCTGCAGCATCTCACGGTAAGCAGGGCTGGCCACTAACGCACGTCCCACTCTGGGAGAGCATCACTGTGGGTCAGAAACTGACCCTCTGAAGGCACAGATGACTGCTGCTGGATCACACAGGGGCCCCAGAACTTAGGTTTAT
>NW_011495061.1:86753-87340 GCF_000754665.1 Bison bison bison | reverse complement strand
GTGGAAGGACGATATGCGCTCTCACATTTGCTGAGAAAGGTGAAGCACTGAGCTTGCCTCAGGGTCTGCAGTCTCCCTTCCTCTCAGGGATGTAAAGGATACTTATGGCCTTGGACGCAGTGATGGGATAGGCCTGGGGCTCTGCATTTCTCACAAGCTCCCAGGAAATGCCAATTCCTGCAGACCCCTGGCTGCACTTTGAGTAGCAAGGTATTAATGCTCCTGAGGGTGGAGATTAGCTGGCTGGTTTCTAAGGGATCCAGTTACACTTATGAGTACAGCACAGGGGCTTTTTTGGTCTCCATTTCTGACACTGTGAAATAGCTGTGGGGTGAGCCGAGGTGGTGTTTCCTTTGCAGAGAAGAGGAAAATGGCAACTTTCATCAGACTGGAAATGATGCTGTTTCATGTTCATATACTGATCTCCTCAGACAAATGGGGCCCACCAGCAAAGACCTTCAGAAATAAAGGCCAAAAGACCATGGTGACTTTTAAAGTATTATTTTGGAGTGCTATCCACAATGAATAAACTAGATTAAAGGAAATGATTTTATGTTACAGCTCAAGTGGTTCAATAGCCTAGGAGC
>NW_011495061.1:84801-86653 GCF_000754665.1 Bison bison bison | reverse complement strand
TGGACATGAGTTTGAGTAAGCTCCGGGAGTTGGTGATGGACAGGGAGGCCTGGTGTCCATGGGGTCACAAAGAGTTGGACATGACTGCGTGACTGAACTGAACTGAGCTACCCTCATATAAGTACCAGTACATGTCTTACCTCATGTAATTTTCCACACGGCTCTATGATGCAATAGGATTGTCATTTCTACCCTAGAAGTAAAGAAACAGGTGATTAAAGACACTAGGTGTCCTGTCCAAAGTCACACAAGTAGACAGGGGTAGAGATAGGATGTGGATGTTTGTGTGACTCACAGCCAACTCGTGTTCCCCCGACTCACACAAGCACAGTTTACTTCAGGCTTGTGCACTGAGAATGCCTGGCTTCTTACCTCAGCATTTGATAACATATCGCTGTCACTTTCAGCTAGGTTTCAGAAAAGAAAGATGCAAAGCTAAGTGTCCATGGGGCAAGTTGTGATATAAGGTCATTTTTCCCCTGGTTACTCTTTCCCTCCAGTGGGACCCCCCCCCCTTCCCCGGTTCTGGATGCTCATCTCTGAGGGACGGCGCTCACCTGGAGGTCAAGATGCAGGTGCAAGGCCCCAGGAGCCCCTTGTGCATCACCCCCTCTCAGCTCAGCTGTCTCCACAGCATCTCCAGATCTAAGTAAGATCAGGAGCACAACCCTCCCAGCTGTTTCCCCGAGGCTCCTCTGCCCGCAGTACCTTCCTGCCCCCAGGGAAGGCCTTTCATATCTACCCACATCTTCCCTTCCCTCTTTCTCAGCAGAGAGGCTTCTGAACTGCTTTTCTGAAGATACATATTATCAGATTACCTTTCCTCATTCTAACTCCCTGATCTCAAAAACGTCAGAACGATCTCTGTTCGTTTCCAAGACAAACCATTCAATATCAGAGTAATCCAAGTCTATGCCTCAACCAGTAACCTTGAAGAAGTTGAAGGTGAATGGTTCTATGATGACCTACAAGACCTTTTAGATCTAACACCCAAAAAAGATGTCCTTTTCATTATAGGGGACTGGGATGCAAAAGTAGGAAGTCAAGAAACACCTGGAGTAACAGGCAAATTTGGCTTTGGAATATGGAATGAAGCAGGGCAAAGACTAATAGAGTTTTGTCAGGAAAATGCGCTGGTCATAACAAACACCCTCTCCCAACAACACAAGAGAAGACTCTATACATGGACATCACCAGATGGGCAACACCAAAATCAGATTGATTATATTCTTTGCAGCCAAAGATGGAGAAGCTCTATACAGTCAGCAAAAACAAGACCAGGAGCTGACTGTGGCTCAAATCATGAACTCATTATTGCCAAATTCAGACTTAAATTGAAGAAAGGAGGGGAAATCACTAGACCATTCAGGTATGACCTCAATCAAATCCCTTATGATTATACAGTGGAAGTGAGAAATAGTTTTAAGGGCCTAGATCTGATAGATAGAGTGCCTGATGAACTATGGATGGAGGTTTGTGACATTCTACAGGAGACAGGGATCAAGACCATCCCCATGGAAAAGAAATGTTAAAAAGCAAAATGGCTGTCTGGGGAGGCCTTACAAATAGCTGTGAATAGAAGAGAAGCAAAAAAGCAAAGGAGAAAAGGAAAGATATAAGCATCTGAATGCAGAGTTCCAAAGAATAGCAAGAAACAGATAAGAAAGCCTTCCTCAGAGATCGATGCAAAGACATAGAGGAAAACAACAGAATGGGAAAGACTAGAGATCTCTTCAAGAAAATTAGAGATACCAAGGGAACATTTCATACAAAGATGGGCTCAATAAAGGATAGAAATGGTATGGACCTAACAGAAGCAGAATATATTAAGAAGAAGGTGGCAAGAATACAC
>NW_011495061.1:84358-84701 GCF_000754665.1 Bison bison bison | reverse complement strand
TGGGGGTGGGCACCGCCTGCATCTGCTGATTCACACCCCCCCCTTGCCCTGACCTTCTCCTCCTCAATATCGTACCCCCGTATTGGGCTTTCTTGGCCCAGACATAACAGAAGTGATGATTAAGTTACTCAGAATTCAGTGGAATAGCCACGAAGTGACTTCAAGTGTAAAAAGAAATAAAATTGAAAATAAAATCCACCCAGACTGTTAATGTTTTGGATGAGGTTAGTGTCAGAGAAGATCCCTGGGCTCCTGGTAAAGGTCCCCCTGAAACTCTGGCTCTGGAAGGAGGGAGAAAAGATGACCTTTGGTGAATGTGACCTAAGCCTGGTTTGTGTTTGAC
>NW_011495061.1:83873-84258 GCF_000754665.1 Bison bison bison | reverse complement strand
GATCAGGAGGGTAGAAGAGGCTCAGAGGAAGTGGTGCCGGAAAACTTCGGTGTTCCTCTCGAGGGAGACCGGGATGTCGGGGCGCTTTGTGGGTCACATTAAGGGTGACAAGTACCGTTTCGAACTCCAATTCCTAAAGTGGGACTTCTCCTGAGACGCTGTAGCGGCACAGGGCTACATCTTGCGGTGACGGGGGAACCACGTGGTTTTTCTCGAGGTGTAGCAGGATTCTCGAATTACGACGGGGAATTCAGGATGCCTCTTGTGTTGGCCCAGGGAAGTCCAATCTTCCATTCGAGTTGCGAAGGAAAGCTGGGGATTGCTCTCGAGTGACTGCAGGGCCAATCGACCTCATCTAGGCTTGTGTCCAGAAGCCAGTGTTCCT
>NW_011495061.1:83077-83773 GCF_000754665.1 Bison bison bison | reverse complement strand
GTTGACTCATTGGAAAAGACTCTGGTGCTGGGAGGGATTGGGGGCAGGAGGAGAAGGGGACGACAGAGGAGGAGATGGCTGCATGGCATCACTGACTCCATAGACGTGAGTCTCAGTGAACTCCGGGAGTTGGTGATGGACAGGGAGGCCTGGCGTGCTGTGCTTCATGGGGTCCCAAAGAGTCGGACACGACTGAGCGACTGATCTGATCTGATCTGATCTCATTTCTGAAGACAGGTGGTGTGAACGTGGCTTCTCTTTACTCTCTTACGTGTAAAGACTTCTGTATTACCTGTGCACTTTCTGTATGTATCCCCCCCCCCCAAAAAAAATACCACACATCCAAATAAATTCCAAGGGGAATATAAATAGGAAACATGATGCCATGAACTTCAAGATGAAAACTAAAAATATTTCTATGGTCAAGGAAGATACTTATAAACTGTTATGAACTGAATTTTGTCCCCCAAGTTCACATATTTAAGCCCTAACCCCTAGTATGTCAAAGTGTGACTAAACATATATCTGTGGCCTATAAACAGTTAAACAGTAAAATGAGGCTGTTAAAGTGGACTCTAATCCAATCAGGCTGTGCCCCTTCCCTATGAAAGAGGAAACTTGGAGCCACAAGGAACACAGGCTGCATGTGCACAGGGCAGATGACGTGAGCACACACTGAGGAGGCTGCCTGTGCCA
>NW_011495061.1:80381-82977 GCF_000754665.1 Bison bison bison | reverse complement strand
GCTGGAAAGGCGGCTTCTGTCCCTCTGGGAGCCTCAGTAGGTACTGACGACTTGATGGGCGAGGAACTGTGCCCAGCAAGTAACTGCTGCTCAAAACTCGATGGGCGCCAGCGCGCAGCAGGAAAGGGGTACGGGACAGGACAGCTTCACTCCCTGCTGGAGGCTGGGGACGCACAGATGAGGTTGTTGTAGCAAAAATAGAAACGAAGTGTTTCCTCTCCTGAGAACAAGCGAAGCCTAGAGAAGAAACATGACCGGTGGTCAGAGTTATTCGCTCCTAGTTTTACTTGAAGTGTTACTAACCTGTAGTGTCTGTAACCAGAAGTCCCCTCATTCTACGTAATCTTCATCCTGTACCACATTTTTGCTCTCGCTGCACCCTCTTGTAGCAAGTCACCCCTTAGAGTTTTGCTGCTGGATGTTTGATATTTCAAAGGGAGAGATTCAGGTCTGAACTTGTGTTTCCAAACAGCAGTTGTTCTAATTAATGAAGCGTTTATCAAAGGTGATGTCCATTATCACGATTGTTGGAAACAGAGTCATTACTGAATGACCACACACTTTACTGATGTGGAGTGGAAGTGCCCCAGAGCCACACACCAGGGCTGGGAGAATCTGCCCCATGACAGGCGGTGGGAGGAGATCACATACCCATCTTACCGAGTTTACCATCCACTGAAAGATTATTCTCACACAGCAGCCCAAGATTGCACATGGAATGTTGAGAGGGTAACAGATCCAGGACCTACTAAGACCTGCACTATTCCTACAGGTGCACAGAAAAAGGGTGAGCTCACTTACATGTGGCATCTTAAAAAAATAAATAAATAAAATAAAAAGCAAAGCACCAAGGTCCTCAATACAGGGTCAGCTTGGTGGCTGCAGAAGGTGGGCTGTGGGGGTGTGTGAAGTAGGTGAAGGTTGTCAAAAGGTACAAACTTCCAATTACAGAAAATAACTCATGGGATCATAATGTGTAGCATGGAAACTATAGCTAATAATACTATTTTAAAAAATTATTTTGTATATTTGAAAGTTGCTAAAAGAGGGGATCTACAAAGTCCTCATCACACACACACAAGATGTAACAATGTGAGATGATGGGCATGAGATGGACTCATCATGGTGATGATTTCACAGTACATACAAATATTGAGTCATTATGTTGCACATCCAAAATGAATATGAAGGGATATGTCAACTATGCATCAGTTAAAAAAAAGAAAATGGTGGAAGGATGATATGCGCTCTCACATTTGCTGAGAAAGGTGAAGCACTGAGCTTGCCTCAGGGTCTGCAGTCTCCCTTCCTCTCAGGGATGTAAAGGATACTTATGGCCTTGGACGCAGTGATGGGATAGGCCTGGGGCTCTGCATTTCTCACAAGCTCCCAGGAAATGCCAATTCCTACAGATCCCTGGCTGCATTTGAGTAGCAAGGTGTTAAAGCTCCTGAGGGTGGAGATTAGCTGGGCTGGTTTCTAAGGGATCCAGTTACACTTATGAGTACAGCACAGGGGCTTTTTTGGTCTCCATTTCTGACACTGTGAAATAGCTGCGGGGTGAGCCGAGGTGGTGTTTCCCTTGCAGAGAAGCAGAAAATGGCAACTTTCATCAGACTGGAAATGATGCTGTTTCATGTTCATATACCGATCTCCTCAGACAAATGGAGCCCACCAGCAAAGACCTTCAGAAATAAAGGCCAAAAGATCATGGTGACTTTTAAAGTATTATTTTGGAGTGCTATCCACAATGAATAAACTAGATTAAAGGAAATGATTTTATGTCACAGCTCAAGTGGTTCAATTGCCTAGGAGCTTTTTTTTTTAAGTTTTATCTTGAACCCTCCTTGGAAGTGTCTACAATTACATGAGGGCTTGACGGAGTGTGTCACTGCTTGTTCAAAGCTCTGGTGGCAAATAAAATATACAATGACAGGAAGGACCCTTCACTACACTTGTTAAAATATGGAAGGGCCCTCCTTGGGAAGCTATACATTCTTGGTCACCATGAGGAGTAGAAAGTGAGCCTGCAGAAGGCACAGCTGGGCCACAAGAGAGGAGCCTGCCGAGCTCCCGCCCCTCTCAGCCCCTCTGATAAAGGCTCTGTCTGACCCCCAGACACTCAGCCATGCCTCCCCGGGCTCACAGACCCTGAGAGGCCTGGCGTGGGTGCCGGTGCTCTCCTCTGACCTGGGGGAGGAAGCGGTGGGCTCAGGAGAGACCCTGGACATGGAGTGAGGACCCCGGCCCGAGGTGCGCCATGCGCCGAGGGACACCATCTGTGCGCTTCGCTGGTGTCGGCTTCCACGTGTGTAAGACAAGCGGCCCAGCTGCTCTTGGGTGTTTCTTTATACTTCAACGGTCCTTGGGCCTCAGCAAAATTGGCAGAAGTCAGAAATGTGTAATCTCAGGCATCCCTGCTGACTCAGTGGTAAAGAATCTGCCTGCCAATGCAAGAGACATAGGTTTGATCGAGAAAAATCCCACACGCCGTGGAGCAGCTAAGTCCAAGCACCACGACCATTGCTCCTGTAGAGCCCGGAGCCACAACCCCTGACGCCCGGGCCTCCCAGAGCCTGTCTCTGCAACAAGAGCG
>NW_011495061.1:79165-80281 GCF_000754665.1 Bison bison bison | reverse complement strand
TCTCATGCTCTACCAACTGAGCTAGCTGGGCAATAGTAATTTTTATATCAGGAAAATATTTAAAATTGAAAGAAAGTAAGCAAAGAGAGATCTTTGGGTAGATTTGGGGGATTGTGGGTTACAGGTGAATTAAAATTCCTTCTTTCACTATTATAAATATTTTCAAATCTGGCTACAATAAATAAATAGACAGTATTTTGGTAATTAGAGAGATCTACAGGAGCTACTTTAAAAAAAAAAAAAAAAGTGCAACCACTGAGCTCCGAAAAGTACAGGAAGAGAACTTCTTGTGGGTATGAGTGCCCAGGAATCAGACTTGTCTGAGTTTAAGTTTTGGCTTCTCACTCACTAACTCATTCACCGTGTGATTCTGAGGCACCAGAAATAGGGTCTCAAGTTGAGCAGCTGGAGTTTGTCCCCTATGGACACATACTCCAAGATGAAGGCAATAGCAGGAGAAAGGAGAAGTTGAGCACTGCCCAGATAAAGAGACCATGTATTTCTCATTCTCCAGGTCAAGGAGGCTTTCCTGAATACACATCCAGAGAAAGGCTGCTCGGAAGTCAAAATGAGAAGGCACCACCCCATAGTAGGTGACGTCAACCTACCCATAGTCCTCTTCACTAGAGCCCGGCTTGGCTATGAGATGCGCGTGCGCGTCGGGGAAAACCGTGAGATACACCCAACACAGACTCAGAGCTCAGCAAAGCAAGGTGACTGGTCAGAGGGAACCTGGAAGAAACACCCCACGTAAGGGATTCAAACTAAGAGGGTGCAGCTCTCTTGCTGAGCCACCCTGTGTGTGTCCAAGCATACCCTTCTTCCTTCTATAAACAAATCGTTGACTGTTTTCAATATTTTCCATCTATTTTGTCAGATTTTATTACAACGTCGACTGGAGAGGACCTTTTCACTGGCCACTGGACAGGATCAGTGCTCTCACTGCTGTGGCCTGACTTCAATCTCTGGTTGAGGAACTGAAATCCTGCTTCAAATTTCTGCAGGTAGAGACCATATGAGATCAATCCTGGCCAAGTTACTAAAAGCACCATGTCTCAGTTCTGTGTTTTGGAAAATAAGAATAGTTGTGCTACGTCAGAGGCTTTTTATAAAGAT
>NW_011495061.1:78678-79065 GCF_000754665.1 Bison bison bison | reverse complement strand
ACTAGTGTAAGTGAGGAGGTGACGCACGGTGACAGAAGGAAGGATCCTGGCGGGGGCTTGGCCCGGCCTCGGCCTGGGGGCATTGCCTGGACCCTCACTCCCTCTCTCACCGCTGACCGTAACAGGGGCCTGGAGAAGCCTGTGAGGAGCCCTGGCCAAGAAGCTTCATGCACGTCTCGCCATTTACATCGTGAGCATGAAGTTTTCTCAAAGATCTTCAAATTTCTGTTTTTTTCTGACTTCTTTAGTCTTCATTAGTCTTCTCACCAGGGGTGTCGTTAACTAAATCAGCCTATATATTATTAATATTAACATATATCATTGATATATAAATATTATATTAAAATAACAATAGTACATAACATTTTATATTTATTTACATTATAT
>NW_011495061.1:76577-77160 GCF_000754665.1 Bison bison bison | reverse complement strand
AGTGTATATTGTTTGTATTTAAATAAACACTTTACATATGATTGTACAGAACCAGCTTATCATAAAAACAGAACCAATGTATTTCAGAGTCAAATGATAAGCTGCATAGAGGAGAGTGAATATCTGCTGAAGGGCTAGAGACAGAAAGAGCACACGAGCAGCACAGTGAAACGCTGGCTGCACACTGCTGTGCCCTCCAGTCACTGGGCCATTCCCTGAACGCTTGCTGGGTTTAAGGCAGCCTGGAAGTCAGTCACCTGTCCAAGGCATGTCTGAATTTATGTCAGGCCCATAGTAAAGACATGTTTTATTTAGTATCTCTCAGAGGTAGGAAATGTTATTCTCTAAACTTATTTTGGCCTGTTCTATAATGGATTGTTCCATTAAAAACAAAACACTCAAACCAACATTAAAAACCACCTTTTTGGTGTACCTGAAAGCTTTTGCTATTTTAGAGCTTTCTCTTTTTCTGTCATCTCTTAAACATGTAAAATAAATACAGTTCAGTCCCCAGCAGGAGGGGCCACTCAGGGAGCTCTGGGCCTCAGTCGTTCCTAGGAATAAAAGTGGCAAAGAGCATTTT
>NW_011495061.1:75606-76477 GCF_000754665.1 Bison bison bison | reverse complement strand
TTGCGGAGTGCTTCAATGAACTGACCCGTGTTGTTAGTAAGGCTAGTTTATGTGTCCAATGCAGATGAGACAAACAAATGGAAATATCTGAGTTTGGAGCAG
Organism: Bison bison bison; assembly: GCF_000754665.1. Taxonomy (NCBI): domain Eukaryota; kingdom Metazoa; phylum Chordata; class Mammalia; order Artiodactyla; family Bovidae; genus Bison; species Bison bison. Next base: position 76,375 of record NW_011495061.1, on the reverse strand, counting down.
AGAAAAGTTTGTTCTGGGCCTTGTGAGAAGAATGCAGGGATCACGCCCCTACAAAAGCCCCAAACTCCCCCAAAGCTCTCAGCACAACTTTTCCAAAAGCAAGCTGTGAGGTTAGTTGTTGCAAACTTCTTGGTGCAGGAATTCTCTGTCCCTGAATGTCAGGTCACCATGTTCCTGGAAACATCCCCCCCAAAAAATGTAACTTTCTAGTCTGAAAATTTTATGTCCATGAATGGAAAAGTGTTATACTTTTAAAGATCAGAGCCTTGGGAATGGGCTGACCTGTATATTTCAGGCTATAGACAACATTCTTAACTCAAAGTGAAACCATAGAGTATAGAGGTTAGCGTAAAAGAAACAGACCTAATAGATTTGTTCTTCCCTATTACAGCATCAGACTCAAGGACACTATCAGTCACTCTCAAAACAGTGTCTACTGCCAGCTGCCACCGGCAACCTTACAGTCTCAAAGTCCTCCCTTGTAACCATGCAGCCATTCAAGACTGGGGCCATATTTTTAAAAATTTCAACCCAGCTCTACCTTCCCAAGGTAGAGGGAGTTTAAGTCGGAGCCTCAGTGCACGATGGGAACTTGTTGTCTGCAAAGCTAATTTTATTGTAATGAGCACATAATGAGCAAAAGTTACAGTGAGACACCAGAGATTTCCACTTTTCCCAGCTTTGTTTTTGCTTCCAGGACATCTATAACCCCAAAATGTGTGGTTTCCTGTCATTCCAGAGGCTCCTGATTTTCTTTGCCCAAAGCCCC
>NW_011495061.1:75072-75506 GCF_000754665.1 Bison bison bison | reverse complement strand
GCTGGACTCCCCTGGGCCATCCCCAGGCAGGGAAGCTGCAGTCCTATTTGTGGGCTCTGAGCACGGAGCCTGAGGATGAAAAGGCAGCTCTCTGCCCCTCCCAGGGTGGACAGTGGGGACCTGATGGATGATGGATGGGCCCAGGCAGGAACTGCTGCTCAGACTGAACTGGCACCCTGCATGCCAGGGACAGGATGGCCTCCATTCACTCCTGGGGCCGGGGATGCCAAAACGAGGGGGATGCCAACACGAGGGGGCTGCATGTGAGCAGGGGGCAGGCGTCCTGGGGAAGAACTTGATTCATTCACACCTTGGCGGAGCTTGGTAACTTGGTTTTTGTTGTGCTTTGTGTTCATATTTTCTGTAACATCTCAGTCTCTCAGTCATGAAGATCCCCTGGAGGAGGGGGCATAGAAACCCACTCCAATATTCTT
>NW_011495061.1:73803-74306 GCF_000754665.1 Bison bison bison | reverse complement strand
GGACTAGGCTCTACCCCCATACTGTACTGGCAGGACCTGCAACTTAAGAATGATTTTTATATTTTTAAGTGTTGAAAAAAATTTAAATACTGTTTCACAACATAGGAGAATTGTATGACATTCACAGTTTTGTGTTTATAAATACAATTTTATTGGACAACAGCATGGCCCTTCACTAACCTTTTAGCTGAGGCTGCTTTCCTGCTGCAATGGTAGAGTCTATGTATAAGCAGAAGTCACGTGGCACAGTTTAATAGAATCACTGTCTGGCTTTTTAGAAAACTTTGCCAACCCCTTCTCAAGAAAAGTAGTATTTTCTTAAAACTATATGATGAGAATTTACTTAATAAGCAGGTTAACTTTTGGTGAATCCCCCCCCCCCATCCCAGCAGATCTCAGAATAAACCCTAGACACCAGATGTGCTATCACTCCTGCACTGAGAAGGGAACTCACCTACTGCTTCTTTCACCCAAGAATCATCACACATCAGCACAGGTGGAAT
>NW_011495061.1:73349-73703 GCF_000754665.1 Bison bison bison | reverse complement strand
CCTTGTGTCTGAGTGAAGGGGTGTATGCACCCCTGGGGTCCAGGCACATCGTGGAAATGGGGCTCCCCCGTATCTCCTATCATCTTACACCTCCTCAGTCATGGAGATATGGACTTGTTTTATTTGGGGGTTTTCTGATGGAAAAACAAAACTCTTCACTGTAAAATCTCAGGTAAGGGAAGAACCTATGGCTCTGAATCCTTGGAATGTTCCTGTCCAGCAGCAGCTTCCCCAGAGTCCACTCTCATTCCCAACCTGACTTGTATACACTCGTATAACACTTATATCCCCCGAAGGAAATACTCTATTACTACACTATATTTTGAATTAGCCATGAATGAGAAGACACATTGT
>NW_011495061.1:71733-73249 GCF_000754665.1 Bison bison bison | reverse complement strand
TCTTAAAACTATATGATGAGAATTTACTTAATAAGCAGGTTAACTTTTGGGGAATTTCCCCCCCCCCCCCAGCAGATCTCAGAATAAACCCTAGACACCAGATGTGCTATCACTCCTGCACTGAGAAGGGAACTCACCTACTGCTTCTTTCACCCAAGAATCATCACACATCAGCACAGGTGGAATACAGCTCCCATCTGAATTAGCATCAACTACAGACTGTCAGTGTTTCCATTCTTCAAACTGGGGAAGAGTAAACCATGCATCTCCTTTGGACTTTGGTTTAGATACATCTGTTTTGACTATATCACTGTTTGCTGAAGTACACTGAACATAACAATTAAAAAAAATCATTGATAGAAAACTATCAGAATTTAGTAAGTTCTATTTATTATACTTGGAGAAAAGAAAACTGCTAACTGGTCATACTGAGGACACGATTAATACAAAAGTTACATACACTTAAGAAAATTTATTAAAGTAATATGAGAATCACAGCATTTCCTGTTATGAAATGACAGGCATTTTCATGCAGCTTCCAGGTATACTGTTCCATCTGGTGTTCTGCTTCTGTCTTGAAATGCATTTTTGCATAATAAAAACACATTGATAAAGACATTTTGAGTTTTCCTTAGCTATTTATAAGTACATTTTTTAAAATTTATTGCTAGTTTATATAGCAAAAATGTTTTATTCTGTGTTGCTTTGAATTATATACAATTAAATTAGAAGGAAATTAGGACCCCAATACAATAATCAAAATAGATATCCTTTTGTCTGCTAATCTTTAACATGGAAACTTACTGAATCTTAAGTAAAATAGCTGATATGTGGAATTTTAACATGTGTGTAGAAAAGATTTTCTTTTCTTATAAAAAATACTGGCTTTTCAAAAACCTAATTTAGAATTCAAAGAATTATATTTAAGAGTACTTATTTTATAATATACGGAGAAGGTAATGGCACCCCACTCCAGTACTTTTGCCTAGAAAATCCCATGGATGGAGGAACCTGGTGGACTGCAGTCCATGGGGTTGCTACGAGTCGGACACGACTGAGCAACTTCACTTTCGCTTTTCACTTTCATGCATTGGAGAAGGAAATGGCAATCCACTCCAGTGTTCTTGCCTGGAGAATCCCAGGGACGGGGGAGCCTGGTGGGCTGCCGTCTATGGGGTCACACAGAGTCGGAAATGACTGAAGTGACTTAGCAGAGACTTTATAAGTCCTGCATGATATAATATGGGAATTCTCTGTAGTTCAAATGGTAAAGAATCTGCCTGTGATGCAGGAGACCACAGTTCGATCCCTGAGTCTGGAAGATCCTCTGGAGAAGGGAATGGCAATCCACTCCAGTATTCTTGCCTGGAGAATTCCATGGGCAGAGAAGCCTGACAGGCTACATTCGTGGGGTTGCAAAGAGTTGGACACCACTGAATGACTAGCGTATTTTATAATAGTAAACAGGGAATCTTACTCTTAGGAAAGGAAATCTAACTTTCCTCTGTTCACATCT
>NW_011495061.1:69701-70100 GCF_000754665.1 Bison bison bison | reverse complement strand
GTTGCCAGCCAGCTGAAGAGAAGTGTGAATCCCTCTCATCATCTCCACTCCCAGTCCCACTTGTCACAAGCCTCTGTGAAAGCAAATGTTGGGGTGGATTTATGTATGACGTGTCAACCTTTGTGACGGCACAGTGAGAAAGCAGCATGGGGCATGTGGCAAAACTGAGCTGTGAGGCAGTGCCAACACAGCCTCGCCCCCCCACTGAGGGCTTCTGCATTTGTGACCTCACAGTTTCTCCAGCGTCCCCACTGCACTTGGCCATTGGCTGCAGCAACGCAGCAGAGACCCATCCAGGGATGAGGCTGCCTCGAGGAGCTCTTGGCTGAAAGTTGTGTCCAGACGGCACACCCAGCACGTGGGCAGTGAGTGTTCTCTGTGCCAGGGGTGTCAGCGGCA
>NW_011495061.1:60518-69601 GCF_000754665.1 Bison bison bison | reverse complement strand
GCAATAATCAAGTTACATCACACATGAGATGCCTGTCCTTGAGGTTGTGCAGTTAGAAACTGTCCACATAATCAAGGAAAGAGCACAGGTTTCAAAACCAGCTGTGTCTTTAGGAGAGTGGGGGGGCGCACAGTGTGGGGGAGAGAGCATGTCCACATCACTGGAAGGGATCAGCTCCTGATTAAGGGAGTTAAGAGCATCCATGTTCACACATCGGATTTTCAGAGAAGTGCTTGGAGAGGAGAGTGGATTGGATCTGAGCTTGGCTGTCCCCACTTGTAAAGGAGAGCTGAAAATGCCAGACAGCAGAGGTTCTCAGAGCAGCCTGACAAGGGCACTACACAGAGTTCCCTCAAAGTCTGCTGTGCTGGTTCAGCTTGCCTACAATAACCTAAGTCCCCACATAATTACAGCAAAGAGAAGTGTGCCTCTGTCTCCCATCCAGATCTGGAGGCAGGTAGCCCAGTGCTGGTCTTGCAGGGCTGTTCCAGAGAGCTTCTCTGTCACCCAAGGATGACAGAGAATGGATGAGGGGTAGAATAGAGCTACCATTTCTGGGTTTACATTCCCTGAAGCAGAAGAGGGGAGGAGAAAGGGCCTTCCTCTCCCTCCTAGAAAATATCCTGGAAGTTGCACAGCTTGATTTTCTTCCATCCTGGAGGGAGAGCATAGTCTCACAAGCAACCTCTTTGCGAAGGAGGCTGGGAACACCTATCGTCTCAAGCAGTCACGTGCTCCATTAAGTTTAGTGCTTAAGGCTCCCTGATGGCTCAGTGGTAAAGAACCCATCTGCAAATGCAGGAGACACAGGTTCAGTCCTTGATCTGGGAAGATCCCATGTGCATTGGAGCAACTAAGCCCATGTGCCACAACAATTGGAGCCTGCATATCTAAAGCCAGCGCTCCAAAACAAGAGAAGCCACTGAAATGCGAAACCCAGGCACCACAGCTGCAGAGTAGCCTCTGCTTGCTGCAACCAGAGAAAAGCCCACACATCACTGAAGACCCCAACACAGCCAAAATAACTGAATACTACTGTTAAAAATGTAGTGCAGTTACTCCAGGAGACAAGCGGACCATGTGGGCTGGTGAATGAACTGGTGCTCTTCTTTGTGTTCTGTCTAAATCTCTTTCTGGACCATGTCACAAGGTCCAGCAGAATGTTTGAAGCAGTGTGAGGCAGGTCTACTCCTGCTACTGAGCATAAGTTTTTGTGTTTGCTTTGCACAGTGAGACTAAGCAAACAGAGAGAAAGGTTTTGGCAGGGCCACGCATGGAGACAGGTGGCAGGTGCCCCACATTGCCTGAGCTCCCTAAAGGGTTAAATGGCAAAGCATTTGTAAAGTCAGGGGAGGGAGGGGTGAGTTGGTTGATGCGAGCTTCTTGGTGCAAAGACCCTTTGTCCACACAGGTAAGGCCACGATGTTCCTGTAAACCTCTGACAAGAAAAGTATGTTAGTCTCTGTTCTGTAACTTCTCTCTATATGCATGAAAAGTGTTGAACTGAAAGTTCGGCATTAAGAATGGGCTCTTCTGTATTGTGGGCTACAACCTACATTCTTGAAGCAAAGGCAGTAGAATAAAAGGCTGAAGTAAAAGAGACACCTACTGTGGAGTCAAATTTGTTCTTCCTTATAACATGTCTGACCGCCCTGCAGCCAGAATGCTGTGCCCTGAATGCCCAGCTTCCTTCCCATGGGTGTGGCTGTGATGGACCTAAGGTCTAAGTGTGGAGGACGCTGATGGTGCCTTTGTCCTTTTGACCCTCCCAGGTCAGGAGTTCTTACTGCCAGGAGTTTAGGAAAAAGCCCGGGAGCCTGGGCCCTCCTGAAGTCAAGGATAAAACGTGCGAGAGCACCGGCTTTCTGCAGGTAGGAGTAACTGCTCTGGGTCCAGCCTCACCCAAACATTTTACCCGCATTTCTGGTTGTTAGATATTATGTATTTTCCCAGAATACATAGCTATAGTATTTCCGCTAAGAGTTGTCATTAATTAGTAAAGGTAAGCTTCTGAGGATCAGGGGAGAGCAGTGGGTTGAAAACGTGTAGAGCATTCTGGGAAGCACCAAGTTTCAGAACCGCATTGCTTCATCTTCCCCAACAGTCCCCAGACTATAGTTCTTAAGAGATCTTTCTAACTTTCAGGTAACTGATTTTTTCCCGAAGAGTGGAATTTTTATTTTTTACTTGTAATTTTTATTTTGTTACTTTAAAGCCAGGCTAATATCCTCCCTTTCCTTTTCATCCCCATCACAGCTTTCAACTCTGTACACAAATAGTTTGGGGCAAACTGAAGTTGCCGTTGGATGTGTCACATTGTGCACATTTGGAGGCTCGTGTGTTTTTCATTTTAAGTTTTAAAACACAATTTGGATGCTTAGATCCTGGAAGGTCAAGATACCAGGCAAGAAGGCAGCTCCCTGCTCCCCATTGTTGGATACAGTACAGCCTGGGCTGCAGTTCAGCCCCTGTGACGCGGAGAAAATCCTGCTACCCAGAATAGCACTTAGGCGGGCTTCTCGTTTTAAACAAAATGCATTTTCTCTGTGGCCTTGGTGGTGCTCTTAGGGCTCACATCACAAAGGCCAGTTCAAGCCGTCTGAGGGGGAAGGCGGTCCTCACTCAACGTGCTGGTTACTTTGTAGCATCCAAGAAATGGCAGCTGGTTTCAGGTGAAGTCATTCCAGGTAAAAATAAAAGAACTTTTAAGCGAAAAAAATCCAGTTCCAGAAGTCTTTCCAGCCTGGTAAAGTCCCAGGTTTCATTTTGTATTATCTATTCTAGAAGTGCTTTTTTTTTTTTTTTGGTCCTCTTATAAAACTTGGCCTTCCCTGGTGGCTCAGATGGTAAAGCATCTGTGTACAATGTGGGAGACATGGGTTTGATCCCTGGGTTGGGAAGATTCCCTGGAGAAGGAAATGGCAACCCACTGCATTACTCTTGCCTAGAAAATCCCATGGATGGAGGAGCCTGGTGCAGGCTACTGCCCATGGGGTCGCAAAGAGTAGGGCACGACTGAGCGACCTCTCTTATACAAACTTACCGCATTAGAGGGTGGAGCGCTGCTACATGCAGCAGTTTGATTGCTTTTACTGTTTCTCTATAGAAATGTTTTATTGACCACTCATTCTGTGGGTCCCAGACCATAGCATGGGAAACAGTTTCTACTTTCTCCTGTCTTTATGAAGCTGACTCCAAGGAAGACATTTTTGAAAACACCTGTGTACGTGCAGACAATGCAGCAGCTACTGTCAAGGATTCGCTAGTGAGCATAGATTAGATCTACACCATGTGTCACGTCCACTATGATCCTTGAAGGAGGCAGGGCTGAAGTAGCTTCACGGAGCTTTTCTCTTATTTTCAAGAGTTCCTTTAGAAGATGTCCAATTCTGTACCATTAATCCCCACTGTTTATAGCAATTCTCAGGCTCTCTAACAAGGTGGAAGTGCAACTCATTCCTTTAACGCTCACTGTAAAAACCTAGAGCTGGGGGAGCCCTAGTTCTAGGTTGTGGCCTGACTCTGCGCCGTCACACACAACAGCACCTGGACCTGCACGTGGGGTGGCTTCGGGCGCTGCTCCTGGCCTGGGGGGGGGGCACCCTGGTTGCCAGCCAGCTGAAGAGAAGTGTGAATCCCTCTCATCATCTCCACTCCCAGTTCCACTTGTCACAAACCTCTGTGAAAGCAGATGTTGGGGTGGATTTATGTATGACGTGTCAATCTTTGTGCCGGCACAGTGAGAAAGCAGCATGGGGCATGTGGCAAAACTGAGCTGTGAGGCAGTGCCAACACAGCCTCGCCCCCCCACTGAGGGCTTCTGCATTTGTGACCTCACAGTTTCTCCAGCGTCCCCACTGCACTTGGCCATTGGCTGCAGCAACGCAGCAGAGACCCATCCAGGGATGAGGCTGCCTCGAGGAGCTCTTGGCTGAAAGTTGTGTCCAGACGGCACACCCAGCACGTGGGCAGTGAGTGTTCTCTGTGCCAGGGGTGTCAGCGGCATAGAGATGTTCACCGCAACTGGGGCTCAGTAGGATGCGAGGTGGAAGCGGGAGACCTGTCTGAACCGTTTGTCTTTTCAGCGGGCCGCCCTCCCAGCAAGCGGCATCAGCGGATTTTGGTGGCAAAGAGCCACTATGGGTAAAACTTAAGTTTGAGTTTCCACTTTCCACTAGATTCTTTTCTGCTAGCAGTCACTACCGATTCTGGTACTGAAGACTCTATTATCACCAAATCAAGGGTAGGTCCACTCAAGAGCCCAAACTCACAGGATGCCCAGGAAAACCAACTGGCAAGTGTCTTGGTGCACAACCTGCCGCCTGGGGGAGAGCATGGAGGATACCCCGGCGGACAAAGGCGCTAACTCATAGACTTCCCAGCTCTCAGGGTGTGGCTGTGTGCTCCAAAGACGTGCCCAGTGGGCAGCTTGATCACCTTGCCCTGACTTTACTAACCCCCGCTGCCTGTCTGAGGGCTAAGACACAAGCCTCACGGAGGACACAGCCACGCTGCCACCATTTGCTTCTGTGATGTCTGAACCTCCTAGTTCCCCCCCACCCCCAAGGCCAGCTTCCTCACCTCCTCTCACTGACTTTCTGGCTGACCAGAATGAGCCCTCTGCTCTGAAAGGTTGTATCAGACCATTTTTAAAGTACTTGAACAATATGGACCAAATCACATTTTGCCTGTCTCTCCGCATTAGCCCCTGTTTAATCTGTCATCCTGAAACCAAATAGCACCTACTAAATTCCCCAGTGGCCAATGTTAGGTATACAATAGTAAAAGTTACAAACCTGTGGTAAAAATAGTGTGGGAATGTGTGCATGTAAATAATGTTTAAGCCTTGCAATTTTTTTTTTTTTTTTGCAGGCTATGGCTTAACCCAGCACACTGCCTGGGCTTACAGGAGAAGCCATTAACACCTTCGAATCAATCATACCATCACTGAGGGAAATTCGGAACAGTGGAAATGGTAAATTGACCTCTAGTTGGCAAGACCGCAGTAACAGCGCTGACTGGGGCAGACAGTCCTGTGGGACCAGCAGAGAAGACAGACATGGGCGGCACCTCCTCCATCTCATCCCACCACTCCACACGGGAGCACAGGCCAAATGGAGTTCACAGCCTCTCCTTGCTGAGTTGGCCAAGAACACGCTTCACGCTTCATGCGGGTGATTCAGTCGTGGCATCTCCCTTTTATTTCAAGTTGGATCTTCTCTGCCCACCTCCACTCACATTTCACTTTGGCCTCAGTTCTACACTTTCATGGGCAAACATGTGGCCCAGTGGGGAGAGCTGACCCCTCTGGCCATGAAAGCCTGACACTGAGGCTTAATGTATTTTCATATTGTTTATAGTTCTTACTTGATTGTGATACAATATTTCAGTAATCGTTAATGCTGAGGACGTTTGTTCAGTGACAAACAGGTTTAGTGACATCCTGGTGAGACTTGTGAAGATTGGAGAAAGCCAGAGAAGTCACAACTAAAGAGTTTTTGGAGAACCCCATGCCCACGATGTAACTGGAGAGGAGCTGTCAGCTAGGGCTTCCCACCCCGCTCCTCTTGACCCCAGTACTGGATCAAGAGGCCACGTCCGCTCTCGTGACCAACCCTCTCCCTTTTCTCACCACACCCCAGGGGCGCCAGCTGGCCTGCACAGCGCATCCTCACTTACAGTGTATGAACAAGCGGCACCGCTTCTCGTAAAGAATACAGTGAACACGGTGCAGAGCCAGCACCTGCCAGTGACGCCGAACTGAAAACCACAGAGTGAACCAGAGAGGGCTGTTTAGACTATGATGTAACTTATGAAAACAAAACGGATGAAAACCCATTTATAGCAGCTTTTATTTTTTCACCAATGCTTGCATAAAACAATTGGTCGTCTAAGTAGTTCAGTTCAGTCACTCAGTCGTGTCCGACTCTTCGCGACCCCATGAATCGCAGCACGCCAGGCCTCCCTGTCCATCACCAACTCCCGGAGTTCACTCAGACTCACATTGATGCCATCCAGCCATCTCATCCTCTGTCGTCCCCTTCTCCTCCTGCCCACAATCCCTCCCAGCATCAGAGCCTTTTCCGATGAGTCAACTCTTCGCATGAGGTGGCCAAAGTATTGGAGCTTCAGCCTGAGCATCAGTCCTTCCCATGAACACCTAGGACTGGTCTCCTTGCAGTCCAAGGGACTCACAAGAGTCTTCTCCAGCACCATTTTTCAAAAACATCAATTCTTCTGCACTCAGCCTTCTTCACAGTCCAATACTCATATCCATACATGACCACTGGAAAAACCATAGCCTTGACTAGACAGGTGTTTGTTGGCAAAGTAATACCTCTGTTTTTTAATATGCTATCTAGGTTGGTCATAAAATGGAGGAAAACAGAATGGGAAAGACTAGAGATCTCTTCAAGAAAATTACATACCAAGGGATCATTTCATGCAAAGATGGGCTTGATAAAGGACAGAAATGGTATGGACCTAACAGAAGCAGAAGATATTAAGAGGTGGCAAGAATACACAGACCTGTACAAAAAAGACCTTCATGCCCCAGATAATCATGATGGTAAGATCACTGACCTAGGGCCAGACATCCTGGAATGTGGAAGTCAAGTGGGCCTTAGAAAGCATCACTATGAACAAAGCTAGTGGAGGTGATGGAATTCCAGTGGAGCTCTTTCAAATCCTAAAAGATGATGCTGTGAAAGTGCTGCACTCAATATGCCAGCACATTTGGAAAACTCAGCAGTGGCCACAGGACTAGAAAAGGTCAGCTTTCATTCCAAGCCCAAAGAAGGGCAATGGCCAGAGGATACTCAAACTACTTCACAATTGCAGTCATCTCTCATGCTAGTAGAGTCATGCTCAAAATTCTCCAAGCCAGGCTTCAGCAACATGTGAACCGTAAACTTGCAGATGTTTAAGCTGGTTTTAGAAAAGCGTTCAGAAGGAACCAGAAATCAAATCACCAACATCCACTGGATCATGGAAAAAGCAAAAGAATTCCAGAAAAACATCTGTGTCTGCTTTATTGACTATGCCGAAGCCTTTGTGGATCACAATAACCTGTGGAAAATTCTGAAAGAGATGGGAATACCAGACCACCTGACTTGCCTCTTGAGAAACCTGTATGCAGGTCAGGAAGCAACAGAACTGGACATGGAACAACAGACTGGTTCCAAATGGGAAAAGGAGTATGTCATCTAAGTAATCTGGTTCTAAATATAGGTTTTTAATTTTGAAATAACGCAGCTTATTTCACACCAAAAATGTACCTTTGAAGCCAATGCTAAAATCTGCCAGTGACTTCACCAAAGCAGTTTCTTCACATCTTTAGAGACGCCATCAGAAAGTTTCCAGATTAGGGGAGCATTTCCTGGGTCACAGGCAGCCCTTGGGCATTACAGTGTTTACTGTAAATGGTGGCGCTGAGAGAGCTGGCAGAGTGACTCAGGCTCCTACAGACACAGGAGCGGTTTGTCACCAGGGGCATCTGTGGCAGGTGCGGCCAGTGCGTGGACACAGCCCCCAGCCCAGCCCCCGCCCCAGGCGAGCTGCCCTGCCGGCCTCCCTCCCATGCCACTCCCACCCCTGGGATCAACAAGCCTGGGACCCTGTGGGCCACTCATGCACTCTTCCCCTTCCCCACTCACAGGTATGGACAAGTCATCTTGGTGCTGGTTCCCAGAGGAAGGCAGTTCAGTCCCAGTCCCAGGAACACCCGTGGAGGGGGACCCCATCCACGCAGAGGCTGAGGGCTCTTCACGGAGGTGCAGATGTTCATGGTGGCTGGAGGACTTCAGTGCCTGCCCTCTGTGTGGTCTCACCTGATGAGCAAAGCCCTTTAAACCCCAGGGGCAGTGGGAGTGTGTCTCCAGGGCAGTTGAGGCTCAGATGTGTCAACGATAGAGAGGGCCTTCCAAGTTCCAGGGCACAAAGTCCTTTCTGAGGTGGAAGCATGAATGGATCTACAGAATGGAAACATTGGCTGAACGGGTCCTGAGTACAGGGTTTCTGAGACTCGAAGAGACACCGGAGGAGGGAAGAGTGCCGTGAAGACCTGAGATCTGATGCCACCTCGCTTCTCAGTTTGGGAGGTACACATTATTGTACTTAGGACTGTCCGTAAGTCAGAGCAACTGCTTCTCCCTGGCTCTGATATTCAAACTTCATGATAGCAAAATATATGAGAAAGGAGCTAGGGCCTTCAGTAGGTTTTATCCTCTGTCCATATACAACCCGCAGTAGTGCTCCATGACACCCAGCTGTCCCACTAAACACTCAGTGCTCCCTCCCCCAGAGCACATCCACAGAGGCCCCACTGTATTCATGGCCTGTTTGAGATACCAGGGCACAACAGTGGATGAAACAGGAGCCCAGAGATCCCCATCCTTAAACAACAGGCGGACGCAGAGAGGCAGAGAAAATGTACACAAAGTCCGATGGTAATGCGCTTCTTGGAGAAAATCAGAAAGCTTAGGGAATAAGTAATGGATGACAGAGTGTCCTGGGCTGAGAGAACAATTGCTGAGACACTGAGGCCACAGGGGGCTGCGTGTTAAGAGTCTCAATTACTAGACTTTTTAGTCAGTTTCACTTAAGTAGCTCATTAGTCTGCTTACCAATTCTCTTGTACTCAGCATACTGTAGTGCAGTGATTCACAGTGAAAAACTATGGTGACTTTTGAGTCAGGTTGTTTACTTGCTCACTTGTCTCTGATGCTTTGCGACCCCATGGACTATAACCCACTTGGCTCCTCGTTTTATGGGCTTCTCAAGCATGATTACTGGAGTGGGTTGCCATTCCTTTCTCCATGGGATCTTCCTGACCCAGGATTGAACCCATGGCTCCTACATGGGCAGGCAGGTTCTTTACCACTGAGCCACATGGGAAGCCCTGTATTTAATATGCCTGGTAAGTACCTGATACATATAATGCAAGGTCTCTCTCCTTGGATAACCAGTCTTTTGGAGACAGATTTAGAGGCCACCAGACTTCAGCTCTAAGCCCTCTTGATGACTCAGGCCAAGCAACTAGGACACTTGGCGCCTCAGTTACTAAATTTGACAGTTTGGTTTTG
>NW_011495061.1:59350-60418 GCF_000754665.1 Bison bison bison | reverse complement strand
CATATACAACCCGCAGTAGTGCTCCACGACACCCAGCTGTCCCACTAAACACTCAGTGCTCCCTCCCCCAGAGCACATCCACAGAGGCCCCACTGCATTCATGGCCTGTTTGAGATACCAGGGCACAACAGTGGATGAAACAGGAGCCCAGAGATCCCCATCCTTAAACAACAGGCGGACGCAGAGAGGCAGAGAAAATGTACACAAAGTCCGATGGTAATGCACTTCTTGGAGAAAATCAGAAAGCTTAGGGAATAAGTAATGGATGACAGAGTGTCCTGGACTGAGAGAACAATTGCTGAGACACTGAGGCCACAGTGGGCTGCGTGTTAAGAGTCTCAATTACTAGACTTTTTAGTCAGTTTCACTTAAGTAGCTCATTAGTCTGCTTACCAATTCTCTTGTACTCCGCATACTGTATTGCAATGATTCACAGTGAAAAACTAGGGTGACTTTTGAGTCGTTGTTTACTTGCTCACTTGTCTCTGATGCTTTGTGACCCCATGGACTATAACCCACTCGGCTCCTCGTTTTATGGGCTTCTCAAGCATGATTACTGGAGTGGGTTGCCATTCCTTTCTCCATGGGATCTTCCTGACCCAGGATTGAACCCATGGCTCCTACATGGGCAGGCAGGTTCTTTACCACTGAGCCACATGGGAAGCCCTGTATTTAATATGCCTGGTAAGTACCTGATACATATAATGCAAGGTCTCTCTCCTTGGATAACCAGTCTTTTGGAGACAGATTTAGAGGCCACCAGACTTCAGCTCTAAGCCCTCTTGATGACTCAGGCCAAGCAACTAGGACACTTGGTGCCTCAGTTACTAAATTTGACGGTTTGGTTTTGCCAGACAACCTTCTGGAGGGGGAAGCCCGGCTGAGCTCCTGGCCCCTGAAAGATGCTACAGCTCTGCTGTCACCCAACACTGCTCTCTAGTAACGCTGATCTGCACCATGGAGGGGGAACGTTGACGGGGGGAACACAGGAGCTGGGGCGTGTGGTGGTGCCCAAGCAGCACTGAATCCAGGGAACTGGACGGGGCCACTTCCAGCTGGTCCTCGCAG
>NW_011495061.1:58801-59250 GCF_000754665.1 Bison bison bison | reverse complement strand
CCAAAGTAGCAAGGAGAGAGATAAGAAAGCCTTTCTCAGTGATGAAAAAGAGGAAAGCAATTAGAACCGGAAAGAGTAGAGATCTCTTCAAGAAAATAAGGGGAAATCCAGGGTATATTTCATGCAAAAGACAGGCCTGAAAAAGGACAGAAATTGTATGGACCTCACAGAAGCAGAAAATAGTAAGAAGAGGTGGCAAGCAGAGAGTAAGTGGAGACTTTTCACTGTTCCTCCCCCCAAACCTCAGTTAGAAGGTGTGAGCTGTGGCTTATCCACTTAGACATGATGTTGCTGATAGGAAATACACCGACTGGTCCTGAATAATACACACATTCCCATCCCTGCTCTGACCTCCCCATCAGTGAAAAGGCCCTGTAACCATTCTATCCTCACTTCTGCTAAAGCAGAGATGGCAACATTATCACATCACATTGCTATGTGGAGAATTG
>NW_011495061.1:53669-58701 GCF_000754665.1 Bison bison bison | reverse complement strand
CTGCTCTCTAGTAACGCTGATCTGCACCATGGAGGGGGAACGTTGACGGGGGGAACACAGGAGCTGGGGCGTGTGGTGGTGCCCAAGCAGCACTGAATCCAGGGAACTGGACGGGGCCACTTCCAGCTGGTCCTCGCAGGACACCAAGGGCCACATCCCCAGAATGTGTGCGGTCAACTACAGATTGGCACTTGCCCTCTACCTCTACAATGATTACAGCATGTCACTGCAGCTGCTGACCTTCAACACCCCGGACAGTTGAGGGTGGAGAGGAGCAAGGAGGCACTATGTGCCTTGAAAAAAGCTGGCAGAACATGTCAACATTTTCAAGAGATTTTATTAGCCCCGTTCTTGTATCTCATTTAGAAAAGCACAAAAATCCTTCATGGTGAGTTCTGATGACTAGGAGTACTCCATTAGACTAGCAGAAACTTGCCAAAAAAAAAAAACAAGCTTGATTGCACATACTCCCCTTCACCAGTCACTTGCTTTCCCCTCTTTGCAGGAGTTTCTTAACACCTTCAGAAATGCTGTCTTCTGGGCTCTCATTTTGCCGCAATAAAACTCAATTCTCAATGTGTGCTTTTTAAGAGACAAACTCTCTGGGACTAAAAAGTCCCAGGCTGAGGGCAGAGCCCACACAGGCCTAAAAACGTGTGGGGAGCAGCCCCCACCCAGGAACCTGGGGAGCCCAGGCTCCAGAGCACACTGGGCGGTAAAGCCGGGCTGGCAGGGTTCCCAGCCTGGTGGCATCAGTGGCAACACCACCCGGAGGATACCTGGTTAAAAGACTCCAGGTTGTGGAAGATGAGACTTTCGCCACCTCTCTCATCTCCAGTTGCCACTATTACCCCTCACCTCTGCACAGGAGCTCTTTTCATTAGCCGCCGTCATGAGGCACCCATTGGTGTCCTGGTCAGGGTGGATGGCGTGTGGGTTTTTCAGAAAAGGCATCAGGACTCAGCTTGTGTCCACTGAGCTTGATGGTGGCTCAGGTGTGGTGAGGTGAGGGTCTGCAGGAAAGCAGGGTGTGAGGCCGTGGACAGACAATGCATAAAATGATCACGCTGGGAACTTTATCTCATTTTTACAAATGTTAGATTTTGTCTGTGTATGTTAATGATAGAACAGACAATTCTTCGGTGGAAAAAAAACTATATAAAACACGGAAGAAGCTCGAAAACACTCGATGCGTGACATCCACCCGTGTGTACGAAGGCCTCTCCACGTCTCCAGAAAACCCAGCTTTTCTGGAGGCAACCTCTGCTCACCGCGCACCCAGGATCGCGGCCGGGCTCAGCCCTCTTCCAGACCATCCCTGAACGGTGAATGCCGGTCCCGTTCCCCGACATTCGGGCAGCTGACCTCCAGGCCCCCGGCAGAACCGCCAGCACGCTGTTAGCACGCCGTGAGCACCCCGTTAGTTCGCGCTGTCACTCACGGCGAGGAGACCTCTGTGTCTGGCGCACAAGCGCCGGGCCCAGGGAACCCCCAGGAGAGGGAACAGGGGCGCTCTCAGTGGAGATGCTACAGGGCAGGGCCTACAGGGCGTCCTGTTTGTTGAGCCATAGAATGTTTATAGCCGAACTGGAAAAACCGAAGTGCCCGCCGGTGAACTTTCAAGATGTCACCAGGATGGACCCAGGCCCCCAAGGGGCGAGGACGCACCCCAGGACTGTATGCGGATGCCCTGTCTGTGGGAAAGAATGGGCCTCTGGAATCCATCTCCAGTCCCTCCTAGTTTCGCATTCGGGCCGGTTCCTGCTCCAGGGGGAGAGGTAAACGACTGGGATTAGGATGGACAAGACCCACTGAGGAAGAGTGTGTGCATTTGCCTCGTTCTTGCTCTGTGGGCCACTTGACAGTGGGATAAACGGCAGACAGGTCTGTGATCAAAGGCGGACAGCATCCCTCTGGCAGAGAAACGTGAAAAAGTGCTGGCCCCTCGGGCGGGTGCCATCACCTGACTCGGGAATGTGGCCACAGTTATTCCCTGTAAAGTGGCTTCGCTCTCTCTCTCCCTAAAACTGCCAACTCAATCTCCAGTGAAAGGAGGTATCGGGTCCTCTCTGCTCCGGGGGCTCTCGCTGCTAGCGCCGCCGGCTCCCTGAACGCTCCCTCCGGGCGGGCGGCGGAGGCGCAGCCCCTGGGCAGGGCGCCGAAGCTCCAGGGGGAAGAAAGAAGTCGCTCAATCGTGTCAGACTCTGGGCCCCATGGACTGTAGCCCGCCAGGCTCCTCTAGCCAGGGGATTTCCCAGGCAAGAATACTGGAGTGGGTTGCCATTTCCTTCTCCAGGGGATCTTCCTGACCCAGGGATCGAACCTGGGTCTCCCGCATAGCGGGCAGACGCTTTACCTTCTGAGCCACCAGGGAAGCCCAGCGGGATGTCCCTGGAACGTCTCCGGTTCGGATCCCGGTCGCGGGCCTGTTGTCGAGAAAGGAACAGCGCGAGCTGCTGAAACGCCAGAGAGCCTCCTGGGAGGTCTGTCTCAAAGCTGGCACCCAGCCCGCACAACACGCCCGGGCCGCGCGACCTGGGCCGCAGAGGAAACGCGGCCATCGGGGAGATGGAAACGCCTCGCCGGGAGGCTGCCTCCAAGGAGATGCGCCCGGTTGACCCCAGCCGGGTGGCGCACACGCAGCCCAGAGACGCTGCATGGTCCTTGCTCACGGGGCTGAGAGGATTGTGAAATGGCAACCGTGAAAGTACTGGGAAAGAGCATGTGTGAGAATTATATTATGCAGTTACAGAGTGGAGTCCTTGCACAGAACTTTAAAGTCCGGAAGTCATACTAAAGTTGAATAAACGACTACATACTGATCTTTATATATTTCACGAAGTCCAATGGTAAGTACCTGGAGAACATTTGTGCAAATGTGTATGCCTAATAAATTGAGGGTAACTTTGCTTCATGTAAAAGCATTTGGGAAAAACTAGTAAGAGGAACTAGGTTGGTAAGTTCTAGTACAATTACACAAGGCAGTCTCATCAATTTGTGTTTGAGTTATTGGTATATATTAAACGAAGTAGATCTATAGATACTGCAAAAATTGACAGTGCAACTTCAATGAAAACAAGTTGTAGAACTTCCAGGGGTGTTCTTCGAAATAAAATGCATTTATCTTCTGAAGAAACTCAGCTGGAAAGCCAAAGATAATAGAAAAGCTTAAAGGGAATTAAAAAAAAAAAAAAAAACACGAAGGAAACAGGTTTCCTTGTGACTTGGACTCTGGAGTCAGCAAGCAGACCTGGACGCCCTGACCTCTTTCCTCAACCTGGGAGTCCCCACTGCCAGCCACACGAATTCATAAGATTGCCCCGTGTTAGTTGTGTTAGAAATCACCCACCTAGTTCCTTTTAATGGTTGTGTTCCGAATACTATGCTTTTATATTAAGTAATGCTGGTACTCATACCAATCATCCCCATTCCAAGGCTCCTAGCCAGCCACATCTTGCATGGGTGTGCAACACTTCTCTGCATGAGCTTTGAGCTATTTTCCCGAGGAAAGGACATGCCCTTCCCATGAAATGCAGTACTGTGGTGCAGTCTCAGAAATGACAGAATGATCTCTGTCTCCAAGGCAAACCATTCAATATCACAGTAAACCCAAGTCTATGCCCCTACCATTAATGCTGAAGAAGCTGAATGGTTCTGTGATGACTACAAGACTTTTTAGAACTAGCACACCGAAAAAAGTGTTCTTTTCATCACAGGGGACTGGAATGCATAAATAGGAAGACTTATACAGGCGGTAACAAGCAAGTTTGGGCCTTGGAGCACAAAATGAAGCAGAACAAAGGCTCAGAGTTTTGGCAGGAAGGATGCATTGGTCATAGCAAACATCCTATTCCAAAAAGCACAAGAGACAGGTTTCCATATATGGACATCATCAGATGGTCAATGCTGAAATCAGACTGATTATATTCTTTGCAGAATATAGAGAAGCTCTACACAGTCACCAACAAGACCAGGAGCTGACTGTGGCTCAGGTCATGAATTCCTTATTGCCAAATTCAGACTTAAGTGGAAGGGAGTAGGGAAAAAGTGACAGATTCAAGGATTAGATCTGATAGAGTGCCTGAAGAAACTATGGATGGAGTTTTGCAACACTGTGTCCGCAGTGGTGATCAAAATCCATCCCCAAGAAAAAGAAATGTAAGAAGGGCAAGATGGTTGTCATGAGTAGGCCTTAAAAATAGCTAAGAGAAGCTAAGGCAAAGGAAAAAAGGGAAAGATACACCCATCGGAATGCAGAGTTCCAAAGTAGCAAGGAGAGAGATAAGAAAGCCTTTCTCAGTGATGAAAAAGAGGAAAGCAATTAGAACCGGAAAGAGTAGAGATCTCTTCAAGAAAATAAGGGGAAATTCAGGGTATATTTCATGCAAAAGACAGGCCCAAAAAAGGACAGAAATTGTATGGACCTCACAGAAGCAGAAAATAGTAAGAAGAGGTGGCAAGCAGAGAGTAAATGGAGACTTTTCACTATTCCTCCCCCCAAACCTCAGTTAGAAGGTGTGAGCTGTGGCTTATCCACTTAGACATGATGTTGCTGATAGGAAATACATCGACTGGCCCTGAATAATACACACATTCCCATCCCCGCTCTGACCTCCCCATCAGTGAAAAGGCCCTGTAACCATTCTATCCTCACTTCTGCTAAAGCAGAGATGGCAACATTATCACATCGCATTGCTATGTGGAGAATTGCATGAGATAATGAATTCACCAGTGCATAATATGTAGTCACATTTTGGATCCTTTTCATCGCTTATGGCCTGGTTCTATTTCTCCATTCTCCTCAATCCACACAGACCCAGTGATTCCAAACAAAACTGCACCTTCCCTTGTACAAGGTTGGGGGGTGTGTGGGAAGCAGCTTTCTTCTGGGCCCACCCCCACAGCCCTTCAATTCAAGATCTAATTTAACCCTCAGAATAATTTGCAATATTTCAATATTTTGACATTTATTGAGCTTTTTTGTGGGCCAGAATATCTTTGTAAACTTTTCATGTAAGAAAGAAGTGTTATT
>NW_011495061.1:52844-53569 GCF_000754665.1 Bison bison bison | reverse complement strand
ACTGAATCTGTGACTCCTGCAGTTCTTGCATTGTGGACAGATTCTTTACCACTGAGCCACCGGGAAGTCTTGACAGTTTCTATAGCTGATGCTGATTCAAATGGAAGCTTGGCAGGAGTTTGGCATTATGAACAGAGTAGGAACCTATGGTCCTTGCCCCCCACCCACCATGTCCTCTGCCTGCCTTTTGTCTGTGGAAAACTTTAATCAAAGAATACGTTTAGCTAGAGAAATGGGAAATGCTGAAACAAAGGAATACAGTTAAAGGAGACTAACTGTAGTCCTTAAGCATAGTTGAGGATCTTTATTTCTTTCTCAAGGGCTATAGGTAATATTCTGAGCCACATCCCATGTGCTGTCTTATAGATGCTAAAACACCAGGTGGGAGAAGTTAGCTACATGGTGCCTAGACTGTACCCAGGATATGAGCTGCCACAATTCAAGAACTGGCTGCAAAGAAATGGGAATAAATGGACTCCAGAACTGAAGATTAACTGTACCTAAAGCAACCAAGATGACGCTGGTCAGACCACTAGTGACCAATTCAAATATAACTGTGCTGTTTCTACTTGTAGTCCCACCCCATTCTATCTATAAAAGTTCTGACCCCCTGCTTGTTGAGAATGGGCGGATTCAGCCTTTGGACAGTTGTCTGCCGGCTTCTCCCCATCCCAGTGGCCAGATCTGAAATAGAGAAGCTTTCCTTTCCACCAACCTGGCCTGTT
>NW_011495061.1:52003-52744 GCF_000754665.1 Bison bison bison | reverse complement strand
GAAAAATTATGCTATGAAAAGCATGTATGTTTTTAGGGGTTATAGAGTATGTTCTTGAGTTTGCCAATCAAAAAATGCTGGTATAATATTTGACTCACTTAGTTTCATTAAGGCTTCAAGGAGTAAAAATTGTGATATGTAAAAATAATAAGGGAAAGATTTCTGTGTGTAAAACAAGTAGGATATGTGTTGTTGTGGAAGAGAAGATATTTTTGTTGAAGAAAAATGATAGTTTTTTCCTACAGTTCTTTGTTTTTTGACGAAGAAATACAGGACAAATTTGTTTGGATCTAAAAAATAATAAAAGGTTTGTGAAAAAGAAACTTAGAGAAAAGATTTTTGTATATTGTCAGGATTAATGTTAGACTGAATTTAATTAGATATATAAATTTTGTTATTAACAGTAAACTGATGCAAGACTGAATTTGTTCTTTTTCTCTGTTAAGAAAACAAAGTTCTCCTGGAATATTGATCTGACTTTGGTAACAGAGGCTTCTAATGGAAAGTACTTGTTTGGTTTCTAGTTTTGACCCTAATGTACAGGATGGAAAAGTTGTCCAGTGAAGTTGTCGCAAAGTATAGCTACTCATGGTGTGTAGCACTGCTGGCTCTAAGTTTGCTGCTTAAAGCACATGTGTGTTGTTTGTGTGACGACTGGGGATAGACGATAAAACATATGGCCTATAAAACATTCCCCCATTAACATAACTCTGAGCCTGTTCGTGATGTCTGATTAGTTTC
>NW_011495061.1:51169-51903 GCF_000754665.1 Bison bison bison | reverse complement strand
CAGGTGTGATAAAAGGTCAGAAGTATATGAAAAGTGTTGGTCTTCATAACTATATGTTGAAATGACTTAATTTGATGAATATGACATAAAAATAATGATAGGTTGACACAGATATTAAGGGAGTGGAGTCAATTCAATGGAGGTTTTCCAAGCATTTGGGGTCAGGAAAGGAACTGAGTAAGAACTTCAAGTAGCTTTAATTACTTTTCTAAAAACTCTTTGATTTTTGTTTCCTCATACATAAACTTGATTCACTATTTCCCTTGTGATAAGCACTAGCCAAGCCCTTCTTAGTGTTGACTCTGGGAAAGAAGATTTCTCCGCTTTTCTCTTGAATACTTCCCATTTGCTGGTGCCCCACTGGCAGTTCATGCCCAGGTAAAGGTTCAGGAATTCATGACTTTAGGCCTGGAATTTACAGATCAGATTCAAGTCTCATGGCTTTCTTCTATTTCCTCAGGTTCACTTGCTTAGAAAACATACTGACTGTGAGATAATAAAATACAGAGGGAAACAGCTAACAGCTGAGTTCTTGGCGATGCGTCTCTGTGTGACTGGGGGCTTGCTTTTTCTAGTGAAATGATAACTCTCTTTTCAGTGGTTAGAATGGTATCTTCACTTGTACTGAGTCTTCTAAGTTTATCCAGGAGGCATTCCAGGCTCTGACCATTAGTTCACATGCAGCATCTCTGGGAGGATTGTGGGGTGGACAAGCGCTAATGCAGAAAATGCCT
>NW_011495061.1:50029-50385 GCF_000754665.1 Bison bison bison | reverse complement strand
ATAGTGTTGTAGGAAAATAACTACAATTAAGTAATTACTTCCCTGATGGTTCAGATGGTAAAGAGTCTGAGTCTGCCTGCAGTGCAGGAGACCCAGGCTCGATCCCCAGGTGGAGATGTCCTGGAGAGGGGAGTGGCTCCCACTGCAGTGTTCTTGCCCGGAGAACCCCGTGGACAGAGGAGCACGGCGGACTACAGTGCACAGCGTCGCAGTCAGACCTGACTGAAGCGACAGCATGTACGCACACACTGACACATTGGCGAGGAGACTAGTGAAGACCAGAGACGTCAGAAGAGCCTAGACCTCTGAAGAGCTTCGAGAGTGCTCCATGCCCAAGATGTAAATGGAGAGTACAT
>NW_011495061.1:49273-49763 GCF_000754665.1 Bison bison bison | reverse complement strand
TTACATTGTCCTTTGGTGTTGCTTCACTGTTCTGCACTGTAGCTGCTCCTTCTTAGATTTATTTTCTGTTAAAAAAATATGAAGAATCAAGGAAAGTCAGGGAAAGTGGAGTAGGTACTCTTGGCCCCAGAGCCACTTTCTGAAGAAAAAAAAATCAATTATTTCAGTGCCCGAGATGACATTTGGAACCTCTGGTATAATTACCATTAAATATCTAGTTTCCGTGTACTGAGAGAGACCTCCTTCCCATGTGTGCACATTAAAGCAGGTGAACTGGCTCATGTGCGGCCCACGTCACAGCAGCAGGAAGTGCAGGAGTGGAATCACAGGGTGAATGACCAGATACGGGGCTCATGTGTGGCCCACGTAACAGCAGCAGGAAGTGCAGGAGAGGAATCACAGGGTGAATGACCAGATATGGGGCTCATGTGTGGCCCACGTCACAGCAGCAGGAAGTGCAGGAGTGGAATCACAGGGTGAATGACCAGAT
>NW_011495061.1:48818-49158 GCF_000754665.1 Bison bison bison | reverse complement strand
GGAAAATACAAATTGATGTTAAAACAGCTTATAACATAGCTTTTATTTTCACCAATGCCTGCATTATACAATTAGTCATCTAAGTAATCTTGTTCTAAACATAGGCTTTTAATTTAGAAATAATGCTGTTTTCTACTTCTTCAAAAATGTAATTTTGCAGCCAATGTTCAATTCCTCCCATGTCTTCTTAACCAAAGCAGACTTTTTTTTTTTTGCATCTTCAGAGACCCTGTCAGAGTGTTTCCTGAAGGTTAGGGGAGAGTTTCCCAGGTCACAGTCATCCCTTCTCCAGTTGCCAATCAGCACAGGTGTTTTACCATAAACGCTGGTTCTGAGAGCA
>NW_011495061.1:48103-48411 GCF_000754665.1 Bison bison bison | reverse complement strand
GAAAGGAATCTCCAGGCACAGCATTTCAGAAGGCAGTGGGTTGATTACAAACAAAGAGATAAATGTGGGCATTGCCAGCACAGTGGGCTGACCTCCTGTAGACCAGGGAGATTTGGCAGTTTTTGTGGGTTTAATAACCAATTTTTATAGCTCAAGAAAAAAAATTCCTGCTGTAGGGCTGGCATCAGGTGATTGATTAGGGTGCTATGGGGGTGTTTACTGGAGTGGGCATCTTTGCCTAATTGGGAGTCAGGAAGCTTACTAGTGATGATTGGGGGTTTTGGCAATGGTTACAAAGGGCTGAGTTA
>NW_011495061.1:47514-48003 GCF_000754665.1 Bison bison bison | reverse complement strand
GGACATCATCAGATGGTCAATGCTGAAATCAGACTGATTATATTCTTTGCAGAATATAGAGAAGCTCTATACAGTCACCAACAAGACCAGGAGCTGACTGTGGCTCAGATCACGAATGCCTTATTGCCAAATTCAGACTTAAGTGGAAGGGAGTAGGGAAAAAGTGACAGATTCAAGGATTAGATCTGATAGAGTGCCTGAAGAAACTATGGATGGAGTTTTGCAACACTGTGTCAGCCGTGGTGATCAAAATCCATCCCCAAGAAAAAGAAATGCAAGAAGGGCAAGATGGTTGTCATGAGTAGGCCTTAAAAATAGCTAAGAGAAGCTAAGGCAAAGGAAAAAAGGAAAGATACACCCATCGGAATGCAGAGTTCCAAAGTAGCAAGGAGAGAGATAAGAAAGCCTTCTCAGTGATGAAAAAGAGGAAAGCAATTAGAACCGGAAAGAGTAGAGATCTCTTCAAGAAAATAAGGGGAAATTCAGGGT
>NW_011495061.1:46850-47308 GCF_000754665.1 Bison bison bison | reverse complement strand
CAAGACAATCGGCAATTTGCGTTTTGGTTATTAATGTTTTTTAAATGAGATAAATCTGCAGGTACTTGGAAGGGAGTTGGGAATGAACTATTCAACGAAAATAACAAGTTGTAGAACTCCCAATGGTGTTATTTTTCAAAAAATAGAACATTTATCATTTAAATAAATTTGGATGGAAAGACAAAGGAATTAAAATTGCTTAACCAATTTTAAAAAAACACAAAAATCAAGTCTTCCTTGTAACCTAGTCTCTGGAGTCAGAAAAGTGAACGTCTCTAGAAATAAAGATGGGCCACACCTCCTACTTTTCTGCCCTCTCCAACTACAGCCTCCAGATTGGCAACTGGCATCCCAGCCCCTCCATGTCTGTGCTCCTCCTGCACCCAGAGCCAAGTGGGGTGGGAGGCAACCTGGACCCTACAGACCTGGGCTCAGGCCTCCTTCCTCGTCCTGGGTGC
>NW_011495061.1:46048-46635 GCF_000754665.1 Bison bison bison | reverse complement strand
GCAGCCCCAGGGTCACTGGCTTGAGGAGGAAAATCTGTCTGTTGTAGCTTGTGAAGAATGACTGATGTGTGTTGAGGTGATAAGGGCAGCGCTTCCTAAGCCCAGGCCCACAGAAAGCTGGCTCCATCCTGCAGAGTACTGGACACCTCGTCGAGGTTCTTGGAGAACCTCAAGACTCGTGTTTCTGTGGCTTT
Source organism: Bison bison bison (assembly GCF_000754665.1). NCBI lineage: Eukaryota > Metazoa > Chordata > Mammalia > Artiodactyla > Bovidae > Bison > Bison bison. The sequence goes on along the minus strand of NW_011495061.1, from coordinate 46,441 downwards.
ACCTGGGTTTTTTTTTTTTTTTTTTAATGTAAGAAGCTCTTACCTATTAGATCTTTCGGTCACTCAAGTGTCTCAGGAGGTTATGAAACTATTTCACACTTAAGAATTTGGAGGTTTATACTTGAGGAATTTTGCTCACAGTCACAGCTAAGTGGCAGAACATGGATATTGTTTGCCTCGTGCTTAGTCTGTGAATTTAATTAAACTTTGTGGGGAATAGAGCATATTTATGAGCTCCCAGGTACCAGTTTTATAATCACCAGTCAGGAAGTTAAAATTATTATTCCGTTGTGGAATTTCCAGATGTTTCAAACTACTTTTCACGTGATGTTCCATCTTCATGAAAGTTATTCTGGATTTAGAATGTGCACATCTCTGGGATGTTTCTGAAAG
>NW_011495061.1:44873-45482 GCF_000754665.1 Bison bison bison | reverse complement strand
GAGTGGTCTCTCTGGGCCTGGCACTGTGGGAGTAACCAGGAGGCTGTGGAATGGACATGAAAGTCTCCCCCTTGACGACCTTGGTCATGAATTTCCACCATGTCCTGAGGCTACTTTCTCCCGCCCTCACCTGGGTCGTGAATTCTGGTCCAAATACTCTCATATCTTCATCCTCTGTAATTCCTTCCAAATGTTTCTAACCAAAGATCCACCAAACTGCTCAAAGGCAATGTGGCCCCAAACGAGTCCACCCTTTAAGGGTAGCCACTAATCGCCCTGCCCTCAAGCCCCAGGAGTGGCGTCCGCCTCGTCGCACCCAAGCACCTCCCACTGTGATCCCACCACTGCAGAACTCCCCACCGTTGTCTCCAGCCTCAGACTGCACACTGTCCTTCACCTCTGCACCAAGCCACTCCCCTCAAGTGGAGGGCAATTGCACACAGAACACCATGTGTGGTCATTGCCCGTGAAGAGGAGCTATGCCAGAGCAGAGAGCAGAAAGGTCTCCCTGAGCAGGTAGAGACAGGTCAGTGTGGCAGCAAAGTTCACACGGGGGTTGAGGCAGGCAGCACACTGCAGCCCCTTCCCCCAGTTCCCCAGGGGGGCCTG
>NW_011495061.1:43956-44262 GCF_000754665.1 Bison bison bison | reverse complement strand
CCAAGAAAAAGAAATGCAAGAAGGGCAAGATGGTTGTCATGAGTAGGCCTTAAAAATAGCTAAGAGAAGCTAAGGCAAAGGAAAAAAGGAAAGATACACCCATCGGAATGCAGAGTTCCAAAGTAGCAAGGAGAGAGATAAGAAAGCCTTTCTCAGTGATGAAAAAGAGGAAAGCAATTAGAACCGGAAAGAGTAGAGATCTCTTCAAGAAAATAAGGGGAAATTCAGGGTATATTTCATGCAAAAGACAGGCCCAAAAAAGGACAGAAATTGTATGGACCTCACAGAAGCAGAAAATAGTAAGAA
>NW_011495061.1:43485-43856 GCF_000754665.1 Bison bison bison | reverse complement strand
GCTCCTGGAACGCTTCCTCGCGCCTGGCTGCCAAGTCACAGCCCTTACAGAGGTCGCAGACGCTCCAAAGGGAAGTGTGATGCTTGAGTGCTCAGACGTGTCAGACTCTGCGACCACACGGACTATGTAGCCCACCAGGCTCCTCTGCCCGTGGGATTTCCCAGTCAAGAATCCTGGAGCGGGTTGCTATGCCCTCCTCCCGGGGATCTGCCCAACTCAGGGATCGAACTCACGTCTCTTCCATCTCCTGCACTGGCAGGCAGGGTCTTTACCACGAGCGCCACCAGAGGGAACGAACAATCTCAAAGCGGTAGTCTGGCGGCTCCGGACAGCCGGCTGGAACAGCCCCAGGGCGGATCCCTGTCACCGGC
>NW_011495061.1:40774-42961 GCF_000754665.1 Bison bison bison | reverse complement strand
TTTTGTCTGTGGAAAACTTTAATCAAAGAATACGTTTAGCTAGAGAAATGGGAAATGCTGAAACAAAGGAATACAGTTAAAGGAGACCAACTGTAGTCCTTAAGCATAGTTGAGGATCTTTATTTCTTTCTCAAGGGCTATAGATAATATTCTGAGCCACATCCCATGTGCTGTCTTATAGATGCTAAAACACCAGGTGGGAGAAGTTAGCTACATGGTGCCTAGACTGTACCCAGGATGTGAGCTGCCACAATTCAAGAACTGGCTGCAAAGAAATGGGAATAAATGGACTCCAGAACTGAAGATTAACTGTACCTAAAGCAACCAAGATGACGCTGGTCAGACCACTAGTGACCAATTCAAATATGACTGTTAGAGATAACTGTGCTGTTTCTACTTGTAGTCCCACCCCATTCTATCTATAAAAGTTCTGACCCCCTGCTTGTTGAGAGTGGGCGGATTCAGCCTTTGGACAGTTGTCTGCCGGCTTCTCCCCATCCCAGTTGCCAGATCTGAAATAGAGAAGCTTTCCTTTCCACCAACCTGGCCTGTTTATTGGCTTTTGACGGGCGAGCAACCAGACCCCACACTCGGTCTTTTGTAACAGATTTTGGCCGCCAGGACGGGGCTGCCGGCTGCTGGCTCCTGTGCTTTCACGGCACCTGGCTTACCTGGGTTTTCTAGGGGAGATCTATGGCCATGACAGTGTATGAGCCTGCTTGTGGTTAGCTAGCCCCTAGTAGGGTATATGGGACGTGTTTCTAGCAGCTATCAAAACCATTTGTTTTGAGAATCCTCTCTGTTTCTCCCCTTCTTGGCACTGGCCGCCAACTTGTGCTTTTCATTGGCGGAATGGAAACTTGCATCTAGGAGGAGTTGACAAGCTCCAGGAGTGGGTAAGTCCACTGCGCACTGGTGTGCACACAGTGACCTTCCCATGTGTGAGTGTTAGTGCTATGTGGGCATTCTTGCCAGTTGGTTCTGATGTGTGTCTGATGTTGAGGATCATTTGTGACCACGGACTGCTATTTAGGCATTTTTACCAGTTGGTTCTGACTCCTGGCTAACAGAGCAGGATGGCTGCAGCCCTCAGCAGGTGGCCATTGCTCTGTCTCATTACGCTGCTCCCTGTTACTAAGCAACAGGTCTTGCGCAGCCATTGGTCGGCGCCTCAGTCGGCCCCACCCAGAAGCAACCAACTGTTGACGAGTGTTAGTTGTCCTGCTCAACTATTGGTCAGCACCACAGCGGGCCCTGCCCACTGGTAACTGTCAGTGAGGGACCACTGGGGAAGCGATTCAGCCAGGGGTCAGTGGGGTCCTGGTCACCCAGTGGAGAGTGAGGTAAGAGGCAGACTCAGGCCTTCTCCGGGAGGCCCTCCAGATTCCCCAGCCTTCGGTCCGTGGGTGAGTGGAGGGCCCAGGGAACAGACTGGGGCTCCATCCCGCAGGGCTCCAGAGGCCTCACAAGGCCTCCACTGGCCTTGGTCCAGCCCTTGAGGCAGCGGTGAACCTCTCCCTCACCCCTGTCTCTGTGACCTAATAGCAGTGGCCGTCCGTATGAGTCACAGTTTGTGGGACCGGGCCTCCCCATTTGGGCAGCTGAGGAGACTGAGGGTCAGTTGAGTTGGGTGCCTGGCTCCCTCAGGGATGATAGCAGAGCAGGCCTTGGAAACCTGGACCTGAAGGAGCTGCCAACTGAGATCTGCTTCCTCTCAACCAGGACTGGGACCTTGGACGGTGAAAGGTGTGCCTTGGGACCTTGCCCTTTCTTGTCAGGACAGAGAGTAACATTCATCTGTACAGACTTACAGGAACATCATTACCAGACCTCAGAAACAAACGTTCTGACCCCGAGAAGTCTGCAACAACTAACCACACCCATCCCTCAATTTTTGGTTTTAAGGGGGCTTGCTGAAAGGTTTCATTAATGTTGGAGTTCTTAGGGCATGAGCGACCCATCTCCTTGTATGGATGTGTAGTAAGACTTTCTCTGTTCCAAGCTCATTATAATGTTTAGAATTGATAGGCCTCACTGTGTGCCTGGCACATGGGCTTGTGAATTCAGTAACATAACTACCCGTGAGGACTGTTTGTGTCAGGGAAATGTTCCTTTGGGACTCTGTACTGGTCACCTCGGAGAGGGTTTGTGTACTCATCTGTCACTCAGTGTGTGAGACTGTATTCC
>NW_011495061.1:38176-40674 GCF_000754665.1 Bison bison bison | reverse complement strand
GGCTACCGTCTTGGTGGGCTGCCTCCTGTGTTGAGGGATGCCCCGTTCATTCACTCACCTTGTGTTTTGTCTTTGCACCCAGTGCCAGTCTTCGGCTAGATAACTAACTCACCCTTAGAGGCCCAGTTCAGAAGGTGCCCACTCCATGAAGACTTGCTGATGGCCACCCCTTCTTCTTGGTGCATCTGGGCTCATCTGAAACTCCCCAGGGCTCTGATCATGCTTGATTACCTCTCCAGCCTGTGAGATCTGTGAGGACACTGGACCAGACTATGAAGGAACTCAAACTGTGATGATGCCTGAATGAGTAGTAAAAGAAACACACCACGTGTGAGTTCATCAAAGGTCTCTTTCTTCTCTTCCCTCTTTCTGGGACCAGGAGCTGAGGGGCCGTGTCTCACCTTCACCTCATCTGACACTTTAGTAGTTAGCAGAATTTTTATTTTCAATTGAATAAAGAAATTTCATGACTGTATCTCCTTGAGAAACAAATGGCAGGACTCCTTCCAGATACCCGAGCTGAAATAAGACATTCTGGGACATAAGATGTCTGGGCCCCTGGGCAGCAGGAAGTAGGAAAACAAACAGATGGGCACAGTCTTCACCCTCTGCCACCAGGACACACTTGCTCCCTCTTTGGACTTAACCAACATGCCTCATAATTAGCTGACTACAGCTGTAATTCAAGGTCTCTCCTTGGATGGTATGTCTTTTGGAGACAGATTTAGAGGCCACCAGACCTCAATTCTTGGAGAAGTCAATGACATCCCATTCCAGTACTCTTGCCTGGAAAATCCCATGGATGGAGGAGCCTGGTAGGCTGCAGTCCATGGGGTCACTAGGAGTCGGACATGACTGAGCAACTTCTTTCACTTTTCACTTTCATGCATTGAAGGAAATGGCAACCCACTCCAGTGTTCTTGCCTGGAGAATCCCAGGGATGCAGGAGCCTGGTGGGCTGATGTCTATGGGGTCGGACACGACTGAAGCGACCTAGCAGCAGCAGACCTCAATTCTAAGCTCTCTGTGTGACCTAGGACAAGTCACTCTTCCCCTTGGATTTTCTGTTCCTAATGCCAAGTAAATCTGCTTTTTTCTGCCAGACAACCTTCCATAGGTCAGGCTTGGCTGAGTTCCTGATGACTGTGAGAGGCTAGAGCTCTTGCTGTCCCTAAACCCCCAGCCTGCAACATAGAGGTGAATGTCTTATGGAGGAACATGGGAGCGAGTAGGGAAGGTGGACACTGTCAGGGTGGCACCAAAATACAGAGAACTGGACCTCGGGCACCTCCAGTGGGCCCCGGTGTAACGCCACGGGCCACATTCCCTGAGCGTGCCACTACATGAGCAGTTGCCCTCTACCTCTGCAGGATTAAAGAGCTGCTGCAGTTGCTGCCTTTCAGCACCCCTAGAGGAGCTCAGGGTGGAGAGCGTAAAGGAGTCACGTGTGCTGTGGGAAAAACTGGCACGACAAGGCTTCAGACATTTTCAGAAGATGATTTTATGAGCCCAGCCTTGTATCTCCTCATATTTAGAAAAGCACTAAAATCCTTCATGGTAACTTCTGCTCTTTGACGAAACAGTCATCTGCATGAGACAAACTTTCTGGGAAAATCTACGGGCTTGATTACATCTCCACCAAAGTCACATTTACAGAACTTCCCCTACCTCTGCAGCAGTTTCTCAGTGCGATCTGAGACTCTGTCCCCCAGGCCATCACTCTGCCCCAAATAAGACAACTCACCACTCTCAACATTATGAATTTTAAGTCAGCAACACAAGCTCCCATGTGCTAAAGTCCCAGCTTGAGGGGCATGGCCCGAAGAGGGCTGAAGGGCATGTCAGGAGCAGCCCACACACAGGAACCTGTGAAGCCCAGGGCTCAGAGCACACTGGGGACTGGAGCCTGGCTGGCGGGGTGCCCAGCCTGGGGGCATCAGTGGCCACACCTCCCTGAGGAGCCTGGTCAGTACTTGGTTGGGAGACTTCAAATTCTGGAGGGTCAGGATTTTGCCACCTTTCTCTTCTGCCCTCTCGTTTGTCACACTAACCTCAACTCCTCCTGCACAGGACCCCTTTTCTTTAGCCGCCATCAGGAGACATCCATCGGTGGAGTCCTGCTCAGGGTGGCAGGCATGTGGGGTTTTGAGAGGCAGCAGGGCTGAGCTTCTGTCCATTGAGCTTGATGGTAGCTCCGGGGTGGTGGAGCGAGTTGAGGATCTGCAGGATAGCAAGATGCAATGCCCTGGACTGGAATGTATAAAATGATGGCAATTGTTATATCCTGTGTATTGTTCACAGTAAAAAAGATTGTGTCTCTAAGCTTCTTAATGCACTTAGAATGGGCAATTCTTAAGCAAAAGAGAGGAACCAACCCTTGGCTAAAACATGGGTGAGCCTCAAAAGCATGACACTAAGTGTGAGAAGCGAGCCAGAAATGTCCACTTGTGCAACTCCAATTATCTGAAATACACAGAACAGGCAAGCCCACCGGTAAA
>NW_011495061.1:37745-38076 GCF_000754665.1 Bison bison bison | reverse complement strand
CAGTGCCCCAGATGACATTTGGAACCTCTGGTATAATTACCATTAAATATCTAGTTTCTGTGAACTGAGAGTGACCTCCTTCCCATGTGTGCACATTAAAGTAGGTGAACTGGCTCATGTGTGGCCCACGTCACAGCAGCAGGAAGTGCAGGAGTGGAATCACAGGGTGAATGACCAGATACGAGGCTCATGTGCGGCCCACATCACAGCAGCAGGAAGTGCAGGAGTGGAATCACAGGTTGAATGACAGGGTGAATGACCAGATATGGGGCTCATGTGTGGCCCATGTAACAGCAGCAGGAAGTGCAGGAGCGGAATCACCTGGCCTGTT
>NW_011495061.1:33161-37645 GCF_000754665.1 Bison bison bison | reverse complement strand
TTCACTTTCATGCATTGAAGGAAATGGCAACCCACTCCAGTGTTCTTGCCTGGAGAATCCCAGGGATGCGGGAGCCTGGTGGGCTGATGTCTATGGGGTTGGACATGACTGAAGCGACCTAGCAGCAGCAGACCTCAATTCTAAGCTCTCTGTGTGACCTAGGACAAGTCACTCTTCCCCTTGGATTTTCTGTTCCTAATGCCAAGTAAATCTGCTTTTCTCTGCCAGACAACCTTCCATAGGTCAGGCTTGGCTGAGTTCCTGATGACTGTGAGAGGCTAGAGCTCTTGCTGTCCCTAAACCTCCAGCCTGCAACATGGAGGTGAATGTCTTATGGAGGAACATGGGAGCGAGTAGGGAAGGTGGACACTGTCAGGGTGGCACCAAAATACAGAGAACTGGACCTCGGGCACCTCCAGTGGGCCCCGGTGTAACGCCACGGGCCACATTCCCTGAGCGTGCCACTACATGAGCAGTTGCCCTCTACCTCTGCAGGATTAAAGAGCTGCTGCAGTTGCTGCCTTTCAGCACCCCTAGAGGAGCTCAGGGTGGAGAGCGTAAAGGAGTCACGTGTGCTGTGGGAAAAACTGGCACGACAAGGCTTCAGATAGACATTTTCAGAAGATGATTTTATGAGCCCAGCCTTGTATCTCCTCATATTTAGAAAAGCACTAAAATCCTTCATGGTAACTTCTGCTCTTTGATGAAACAGTCATCTGCATGAGACAAACTTTCTGGGAAAATCTACGGGCTTGATTACATCTCCACCAAAGTCACATTTACAGAACCCCCTACCTCTGCAGCAGTTTCTCAGTGCCATCTGAGACTCTGTCCCCCAGGCCATCACTCTGCCCCAAATAAGACAACTCACCACTCTCAACATTATGAATTTTAAGTCAGCAACACAAGCTCCCATGTGCTAAAGTCCCAGCTTGAGGGGCACGGCCCTGAAGAGGGCTGAAGGGCATGTCAGGAGCAGCCCACACACAGGAACCTGTGAAGCCCAGGGCTCAGAGCACACTGGGGACTGGAGCCTGGCTGGCGGGGTGCCCAGCCTGGGGGCATCAGTGGCCACACCTCCCTGAGGAGCCTGGTCAGTACTTGGTTGGGAGACTTCAAATTCTGGAGGGTCAGGATTTTGCCACCTTTCTCTTCTGCCCTCTCGTTTGTCACACTAACCTCAACTCCTCCTGCACAGGACCCCTTTTCTTTAGCCGCCATCAGGAGACATCCATCGGTGGAGTCCTGCTCAGGGTGGCAGGCATGTGGGGTTTTGAGAGGCAGCAGGGCTGAGCTTCTGTCCATTGAGCTTGATGGTAGCTCCGGGGTGGTGGGGCGAGTTGAGGATCTGCAGGATAGCAAGATGCAATGCCCTGGACTGGAATGTATAAAATGATGGCAATTGTTATATTCTGTGTATTGTTCACAGTAAAAAAGATTGTGTCTCTAAGCTTCTTAATGCACTTAGAATGGGCAATTCTTAAGCAAAAGAGAGGAACCAACCCTTGGCTAAAACATGGGTGAGCCTCAAAAGCCTGACACTAAGTGTGAGAAGCCAGCCAGAAATGTCCACTTGTGCAACTCCAATTGTCTGAAATACACAGAACAGGCAAGCCCACCGGTAAACAGCACCCAGGTGATTGTTGAGGGCTAGGGAAAGGGGAAGTGGCTGTTTAGTGAGTTTTTGATTTCTTTCTGAGGTAATGAAATGTTCTGAATTTATTGTGATGACAGTTGAGCAAATTTCTGTGTAAACTGAATCATTCCATTGTAAGCTTCTGAAAGGGTGAATTTTATGATGTACATTTTCTCTTTAAACATTAGCATGAAATTTTTTAGAAAGAACATGAAAGCATGACATCCTAAATTTGGTTCTCACGCTAATAATTTCTGCAGACATGAGCAAAGACCTCCTCCTCAAAGGAGAGTGTGCGTGCATGCTCAGTCATGTTAGACTCTGCGATCTATGGACTGTAAACCTCCAGGCTCCTCTGTCCACAGAATTCTCCAGGCAAGCATACTGGATTCCGTTGCCGTTTTCTTCCCCCGGCACTCTTCCCAACCCAGGGATTGACCTCACATCCACATTGACAGGTGAATTCTTTGCCACTGGGGCACCCGCAAAGCTTCCGAATAGGAACAAGCAAGTTTATCCAGAACTTGTCCGTATAGCAGAGGAGTCAGCCACCACTACTCACCTGAGGCTGAAACACTGGGCACGCGTGGGAGTGGGGACGATTTCTGGTGAAACAACAGGCAGGCTTTCCAGGCTTGAAATTGTGATGAGCTGGAGGCAGGTTGACAGAGACGTGTTCCCACGTGATTTCTTGGGGGAACAGATTTGGCATTACATTTCCACTGTAAAGGGAAAGGCTGGAAAGGAGGAAGGTGTGAGGCACTGATCTTGGGGCGTATTGCTGTAGAGGGTGGGATTTGGCTTCCTGGGTTGGTTGCTATAAGGCGTGGGCCTGTTTGGAGGGAGAGGATCAGCGGCTCCCAGGAAGGATTTAGAAAATTCTGAATCGTGGAACACGTCTTTCATGATCTTCAAATAGTGTGGACAAAGAAACTGTATTCAACGTTTTAAAAATTAACTGCAAAGTGATCACAGTGGGAACAAAGGCGATTTTCACTATTGTGAATTTTAGAATTTGGTTATATTGTTCTAGTGACTTAATGAAAACTATTCACTCATTTTTATTATGCGAAACACCACCGTGCGGCCTTCTGATCGACCTCGCGCAACAGCCACCACACGACGCACCACTGTTTGCGCACCTCACCTGGGGGACCTGGGTCGCACACGGGCAAAGGTCCGCGGGAGCACCCAGCTTCAAGCACGGCCATTAGGCATCGCGTTGCCCGTCCCAGAACACTCAGTGTCCCCGCGCACGGAGGCCAGATTCTGGAGAAGCCTCTGACGATCGGCCCCGCCAGGAGTTCAGTTGGGGTTCTCTTGACTGTCACTGTGTGGCGGAGGCAGGTCCCTGTCTCCCAACATCCGTTAGGCGCTTCCGACCCCCCAGCGGGATTGGCGGACGGGACGTGCGTGCCCCACGCCAACCTGCGGGGTCCCCGTGGCCACCGCAGGGAGGAGACCTGCGGTGTTTCCCAAGTCAGGGTCAACACGACCTGCGGAGGGGTCCGCGGCGGCACCGTCCGGAGCCCTGTTCCCGCCGGACCTGAGAAGCGAACGTGGCCGCCTTTGAACAGCCGCGCCGGGGCGGCCCTAGGCCCCAAGGACGAAGAACGCACCCTGGGCCGCCCGTGGGCAGGGTCATCGCGGTCCCACAGGATGGAGAACGCGGAGGTTCGGGCTCGATTTCCGAGTCCTAGTTGCGCATTCGGGCCCGTCCCTCCCCCGGGAAAGATGTCAGAGATTGGGGATTAGGGTTAACTGGATCCACGGGTCAGAGACGCGGACACCCGGCGCGGTTGTTCCATCTTCAGGCCACTTGTAAACGGAACACACTGGACAGTCTCAGGCGCCAACATCACATCGTACAACCACAGGCAAGTCTGCGAGCAGAAGAGCACCCAGGAGTGCTGATCGACCCAGTCAAGCAACCGGGAACTTCAGGGCGCCTCAACGGTCACCATCCTAAATAGCTCTGCAAGCACAATCTTCAGCGATAGCAGGAAACACCTAGGCCTCAGCAATGCCGGGACTTTCGCCGCCAGTGTTGCCGGCTCCTGGAACGCTTCCTCGCGCCTGGCTGCCAAGTCACAGCCCTTACAGAGGTCGCAGACGCTCCAAAGGGAAGTGTGATGCTTGAGTGCTCAGACGTGTCAGACTCTGCGACCACACGGACTATGTAGCCCACCAGGCTCCTCTGTCCGTGGGATTTCCCAGTCAAGAATCCTGGAGCGGGTTTCTATGCCCTCCTCCCGGGGATCTGCCCAACTCAGGGATCGAACTCACGTCTCTTCCATCTCCTGCACTGGCAGGCAGGGTCTTTACCACGAGCGCCACCAGAGGGAACGAACAATCTTAAAGCGGTAGTCTGGCGGCTCCGGACAGCCGGCTGGAACAGCCCCAGGACGTATCCCTGTCACTGGCCTGCCGCGGAGGACACAGCCGCGCCGGCAAACGCCCTAGCTCTTCCTGGGCCGTCTGCCCTGGAGCGGCTCCCGGCTCCGCACAGCTCGCCGCGGGGACGCGCGGGACCCTGGAGCGGGAGGGGAGGACGAAGAGTGGAAAAGAGCTCCCTGGGGCGCTTCCGCGGAGACGGGCTCCCTCGAGCGACTCCCGACGCGGAGGGGGCAACAAGGCGGACTTGAACTGCATGGACTGTAAAACTGCAACCATGAAAGTAATCGGAGAAATCTTTATGTATCATTCATACTGTGATTTCAGAATGGAGGCCTTGTAAAGTACGTTTTAAGTCTAGAACTCATCAAAGAAATGAACCATAAAATTGACTACAAACTGATCTTTACATATTTCGCAAAGACCCATGATAACAAACGGGTATCTGGGGAAC
>NW_011495061.1:32209-33061 GCF_000754665.1 Bison bison bison | reverse complement strand
AAAGTCATGAATGGAGAAGAGCCTTTAGATGCCCCTCTCACATTTATATGCACAGAGAATGCAGGAAGAGACACCCTATGTCTGCAATCAATGAGGTAGATCCTCCAGCCAGAAGTTTTTTTCTTAAACCACCAGGAAAGTCATGTGAAAATACACCCTGGCCCTGTTATCATGGTGGGATAACCTTCAGTAGGAGCTTCAGCCTTAGCACACACAGAGAACTCAGAGTGGACATTAATTCAGTTACTTTTGTTAGTTTAAAATTTTCATTTATTATCTCCTTCATAAATTTTAAAAAGTATAAATTAATTTCATCTTTAAACAAGGAGAATTGTGTGTACCTGGACAGGAAAATTCCAAGACCTGAGTCAGGCAGTACTTCATCTCCTATGTTAGAATTTTGTAGCCAAAGGATTTTCCCCAGAAGAACAGACAGATATCTTGGAACCAAAAAGTTAGAAGATCATTGCAGACTTGGAAAGTCCCATTTCTAGGTTCTGTTAGAACAGCAGGGGTAAATGTACTGATTCATGGAAAAGCACTGCCCTTAGAGATCCATTTGTAAGTCTACCCTCCAAAGATCCACTCTTTACCCAGATACTTTTCTTAGATGCCGAGAGAAAGATGAGCAGAGAGAGCGCATCCATTTTATAAGTTAAACCTGCAAAACACTTACTTAGGGAAAGAGTTGGGCTCCCTGTTTAGATCAATTGCATGTCTTTGTTGAGCAAAACATCCATTTTAGCTACTGAGGTAAAATTAAGACTAGCTAGGGTGAAAGCATGGTTTGCTCAAGGCCTATAAGGGCACACGATAGTAGTTGCATTAAAGTCAAGTTCACTCCATGTATAA
>NW_011495061.1:31177-32109 GCF_000754665.1 Bison bison bison | reverse complement strand
CTGTTCGTTTGGTTATTTCATCTTGAGCATGTCAAGCGATTGTAGGCTTTCTGAAAACAATCATATGTCTTTCTTATTGCTCCATATAGAACACTCAGAGCAGTGCTGGGCACTCATTTCATGGGGGCATTAAATGGATAGAAACTTTCTGCTGTGCAAACCACGGTGGAATTCAACCTTACAAAGTTAAACAGAGCAGACATTATCCCTTTAAAATACAATTCTTGGAGTTGGGACTGAGTTATGTTACTGGATATTTTTTTAAAATAAAGTTCAGTCCACTATAGAACAGGTGATTCACAGTGGTCACAGGAAAGGGGAAAAGGAGATTCTGTCAGCCACCTTGGGCCTGGGTTTGAGCATGAGTAGACAGTTCCTGGACTTCTGAGCCCAGCGTCAGTGTCCTCCCTGCTCTGGGAAGGGGCTGGCAGTGTGTCCAGGGCTCAAGACGTCTTTTCCTGAGCTGCTCTTTACTGTTCACCTTGCCTCTCCTCCTGGTGGGAACTTGAAGACCACACACAGATAACACAGAACTGCACATCCATGTACATTTTTCCACAGAGTGTTTTTGACTCTACATAGATGTGATTTACTGGCTGGACCAGGAGAAGAGAGGTGGAGGGCAGAAAGGACTCTCAGAGTCTCAGGTCCAGGTGGATCCAGGCTCCTGGGTTCTGTGTGGAGAGGAGACTGCTCAGGGAGCAAACAGGACCAGTCACATCAGCTACAGAGTCTCTTCAGGAAAAGGTCTGAAAGCTCTGACATCTTGGCAGGCCAGTGCAGAAATAGCCCTTGGATAGTGTCCTAATTCTCTGAACACACTGATTTTGATTCTTCTTAGTGTATATTCTTTGGCTTCAGAGAGAGTTGTTTCTATTATTATTGGAGCTAAACATTCAAGTAGCCATGTTTATTTCAGGCTCTCACCTTTA
>NW_011495061.1:29545-31077 GCF_000754665.1 Bison bison bison | reverse complement strand
GTGCTCCTCCTGCACCCAGAGCCAAGTGGGGTGGGAGGCAACCTGGACCCTACAGACCTGGGCTCAGGCCTCCTTCCTCGTCCTCGGGTGCCCGCCACAACCCTCCCCCCACCCCAAGCCATTCACTCAGTCCCCCCGGTCATTCCCCCCAGGGCCTCCTTCCTCGTCCCGGGTGTCCCCACCCCAACCAGTCACTCAGTACCCCCCCCCACTCCCCGCCACAGATTGTTCCCCACAGGGGCTGCCGGCCCCACCCCAATGGGTGCAGCCTTCTCTCCGTGAGCTTTGAGCAGTTTTCCCAATGGAAGGACGTTCTCTCCCACAGCAGGTGCCAACTAAGGGGACAACAGAACTCTGGCTCCTGGACACATGGTACGCACTTTCTCCTCACATCTGATGAGGATGCCTGGTCACAGTGGAGATGATACAGGCACCACCTCCTGACCCCAAGTTTAGTACAAACCTTCAGTAGTGCAGAGTTGTGGATATTGCATCAAGACCTCACTTTTTAATGACAACATTCCTGGATAACTAGTAAGTAACATATAATATGTAGCTTTTATTTGAGTTTTTTTTCTGTTCTAAGCACTTACCTATTAGATCTTTCAATCACTCTTCTCTCTCAGGAAGTAATGAACCTTACTCACACATGAAAATTGTGAGGTTCAAAAGGGGACATAATTTGTCCATCATCAAAGCTGGTAAAGGGCAGAACGTGGCTCTTGCTTACCTTGTATTTAGTCTGTAGATTTAATTAATGTTGATGTGGAGCAGAATATATTTATAAACTCACAAGTAAAAAATTTTATAATCATCAGTCAGTAAGTAGGAATTTATGATCTGTTGTTGGAGAATGTCCATGTTATTTCACCCCACCCCTCATGTGATGTTCCTTCATTCATGAAAGTCATTGTGTATTCAGAGTGTGCACATCTCTGATAAATCTGAAAGGCAAATGCCAAGTCAGCCCAAAGGAATATCAGACTTCAATTCAGCAGGCTTGCGATTTTGACACACACGGCTGCCCTTTCCTAGCACTGTCATCCTCAACCATCAGCTCTGGACATTTGGGGCATGGAGTGACCTGGACCAGAATGCCCAGTATGCTTTTAGGAATCAGTGACCTTTAAAGTGTGACTGTGAACTTTATCCAACAAGGATGGCCCTGCCAGGCCCCTCCCAGAGGAAGCTGCCTAAGGATGCGATGCTAGAGAATAGCGGTCATCTGCTCACCTGTTCATTGTGGGTGAGACTGTCAGCATTTATTTACTTACTAGAGAATCACCTAGAAGAGCTTCCCCAGAGCTCACTCCCCTCTACCCAGACACACACACTCTCCTACAGCACTTAGGACATGGAGGAAGAGATTCTGTTCGTTTGGTTATTTCATCTTGAGCATGTCAAGAGATTGTAGGCTTTCTGAAAACAATCATATGTCTTTCTTATTGCTCCATATAGAACACTCAGAGCAGTGCTGGGCACTCATTTCATGGGGGCATTAAATGGATAGAAACTTTCTGCTGTGCAAACCA
>NW_011495061.1:28620-29445 GCF_000754665.1 Bison bison bison | reverse complement strand
ACCAGTCAGGAAGTTAAAATTATTATTCCGTTGTGGAATTTCCAGATGTTTCAAACTACTTTTCACGTGATGTTCCATCTTCATGAAAGTTATTCTGGATTTAGAATGTGCACATCTCTGGGATGTTTCTGAAAGGCGTATGAGCAGTTACCCCAGAGATATACTGGACTTGACCTCTGAGTTTGGTTTTGACCCACACAGCTCTCTGTCCCCGGTGCTGTCATCCTAAACCATCACCTCTGCACACTGTGAGCAATGGTGCCACTCGAGCCAGGACGTCCACCGTGTTTGTAGGAATCATGGACCTTCAAGGGTGAGGCTGTGAACTCATCCAATGAGGGAGGCTGTGAAAATGCATCCCAGAGGAAACTGCGGGAATATGATGCTCCTCAGAAGTATCTGGCAGTTTCCATGTGTACACACATGCTCAGCTGCTTCAGTCATGGCCAACTCTTTGAGACCCTATGGACTGTAACCCTCCAGGATCCTCTGGCCATGGGATTCTCCAGGCAAGAATACTGGAGTGAGTTGCAATGTCTTCCTCCAGGGGATCTTCCTGACCCAGGGACTGAATCTGTGACTCCTGCAGTTCTTGCATTGTGGACAGATTCTTTACCACTGAGCCACCAGGGAAGTCTTGACAGTTTCTATAGCTGATGCTGATTCAAATGGAAGCTTGGCAGGAGTTTGGCATTACGAACAGAGTAGGAACCTATGGTCCTTGCCCCCCACCCACCATGTCCTCTGCCTGCCTTTTGTCTGTGGAAAACTTTAATCAAAGAATACGTTTAGCTAGAGAAATGGGAAATGCTGAAACAAAGGAAT
>NW_011495061.1:27789-28520 GCF_000754665.1 Bison bison bison | reverse complement strand
GAATTCAGCACAATCTTCAGAAGAAAAAATAGGCCTGAGCATAAATGCCATCCAGTAGAAAGTTTTGAACAGTGTAAGGTTGGGGATAATATTGTCCTGAAGTCAAACTGTAACTTCAGCTTTAAGAGAAGGGTAATTGCCTCAGCATAGCTTGTATACATAATGCTTGAAAACTAAAGAAGACTTAAAACTCATTTAGAACATTAAGCATGTGAGAGACCACAAAAGAGAAAATGCTTATGCATTCAGCAAAGTAACACCGCATGAAAACAAAACAAACGTGGAGAGTTTCCAAAGGAGACCATCACAGAGAGAGCGGACCGCTGTCAGTGCGCAGAGAAACAGTACCTGGATGTGCGTGGGCAGTCTCTCACGGCCTCTCCTCTCCGTGCAGGTTAGCAGAGGCTTCATATTGGAAAAGAGGCATGAATGGAACGCATATGAGGACGCTTTCACATATAACAACGTCGACTCCACATGTATTAACTCATGCAGAAGAGAACCCCAATAAATGTTATGAATGTGGGAAAGAATTCAAGGAGAGCACTTGCTTTTATGTGCACCAAAAATTCAGATAAGAGAAAAACCCTATACTTGTTGCCAAGTTGGAAGAGCCTTTGGCCATTCTTTATTCATATTTTAACTAACAGAAGGTGAATTCTACTACAGAGTTCAACTGTTAACATGGGAAAGCTTCAGTCGATGCTCTAAACTTAGACAATATGAGAGAA
>NW_011495061.1:26028-27689 GCF_000754665.1 Bison bison bison | reverse complement strand
ATCTTCCCAACCCAGGGATCGAACCCGGGTCTCCTGCATTGCAAACAGACGCTTTACCGTCTGAGCCATCAAAGCAAAGGGAAGATTCAAACGGAGCAGGCCCTATGGTCCTTGCCCCTCAGCTCGCCTCTCCCCCCACCCCCGCCCCACCCTGCTGCCACCCACCATGCCCTTTGCCTGCCTTTTGTCTATGGAAAAAGTTTAATCAAAAAATAAGTTTAACCAGAGAAGTGAGAAATGCCGAAGCCAAGGAAAACAGCCAAAGGAGACTAAATAGTAATAATGTAGTCATTAAGCACAGTCAAGGATCTTTAATTCTTTCTTTCTCAAGGGCTATAGATAATATTCTGAGCCACCTCCTGTGAGCTGTCTTACAGACACTAGACCATCAGGTGGAGAAATTAACTGCATGATGACCAGACTATATCCAAGATATGAGCTTCCACAATTCCGAGAATCAGCTGCAAAGAAATGGGAACAGATGGACCCTGGAACTGAAGGTTCAGTTCAGTCGCTCTGTCGTGTCCAAATCTTTGTGACCCCATGCACCACAGCATGCCAGGCCTCACTATCCATCACCAACTGCCAGAGTCTACCCAAACCCATGTCCATTGACTCAGTGATGCCAGCCAACCATCTCATCCTCTGTCGTCCCCTTCTCCTCCTGCCCTCAATCTTTCCTAGCACCAGGGTCTTTTCAAATGAGTCAGCTCTTCGCATCAGGTGGCCAAAGTATCGGAGTTTCAGCTTCAACATCAGTCCTTCCAATGAAAACCCAGGACTGATCTCCATTAGGATGGACTGGTTGGATCTCCTTGCAGTCCAAGGGACTCTCAAGAGTCTTCTCCAACACCACACTTCAAAAGCACCAATTCTTCAGCGCTCAGCTGTCTTTATGTTCTAACTCTCACATCCATACATGACTACTGGAAAAATCATAGCCTTGACTAGATGGAACTTTGTTGACAGAGTACTGTCTCTGCTTTTTAATATGCTGTCTACGTTGGTAATAATTTTCCTTCCAAGGTGTGTCTTTTAATTTCATGGCTGCAATCATCATCTGCAATGATTTTGGAGCCCCCCCAAAATAAAGTCAGCCACTGTTTCCACTGTGTTTCCCCATCTATTTGCTATGAAGTGATTGGAAAAGATGCCATGATTTCAGATTTGTGAATGTTGAGCTTTAAGCCAGCTTTTCCACTCTCCTCCTTCACTGTCATGCTACTACTGCTGCTGCTGCTACTACTAAGTCACTTCAGTCGTGTCCAACTCTGTGCGACCCCATAGATGGCAGCCCACCAGGCTCCCCCATCCCTGGGATTCTCCAGGCAAGAACACTGGAGTGGGTTGCCATTTCCTTCTCCAATGCATGAAAGTGAAAAGTGAAAGTGAAGTTTCTCAGTCGTGTCCGGCTCTTAGCGACCCCATGGACTGCAGCCCACCAGGCTCCTCCATCCATGGGATTTTCTAGGCAACAGTACTGGAGTGGGGTGCCATTGCCTTCTCTATTCACTGTCATCAAGAGGCTCTTTAGTTCCTCTTCACTTTTTGCCATAAGGGTGGTGTCATCTGCATATCTGAGGTTATTGATGTTTCCCCCCGGCAATCTTGGTTCCAGCTTGTGCTTCCTCGAGCCCAGCATTTCTCATGATGTACTCTGC
>NW_011495061.1:24693-25521 GCF_000754665.1 Bison bison bison | reverse complement strand
AAACAAAGTTCTCCTGGAATATTGATCTGACTTTGGTAACAGAGGCTTCTAATGGAAAGTACTTGTTTGGTTTCTAGTTTTTGACCCTAATGTACAGGATGGAAAAGTTGTCCAGTGAAGTTGTCGCAAAGTATAGCTACTCATGGTGTGCAGCACTGCTGGCTCTAAGTTTGCTGCTTAAAGCACGTGTGTATGGTTTGTGTGACAACTGGGGATAGACGATAAAACATATGGTCTATAAAACATTCCCCCATTAACATAACTCTGAGCCTGTTTGTGATGTCTGATTAGTTTCTTCCCACTGGACAACTGGGCAAATATATAAACAAAAAAGAGGCCTAGCGCCGAGGGACATGGATCGACTAGAGCAGCCCAGAGAGCCACTCTGGCAATGTTGGAAAATGTATTGATTATCAGTGCTCCCTATGGAAGGAATTACAACTAAAAGGGGAAAACGATGGAAGAGATGTTCATATATTGAGGCATGGGGAAGTCATTTTGGCCTATACATCATTTAATACAAACTTCAGGTTAACCAAAACAGCCTGTTTGTGGCCTATTTAACATTCACTGGACATCTGCTTTAATCACTAAGACAATAATACAAAGAGGCATTTTGATTATTATCCTCATTGTAATAAATCTAGTAATTTTTAAATATTTGGGTACTATGAAAGTGTATTATCTTTCTTGCTCTGTACTGGTCCCTCCTCAAGATTGAGGAGTATCAAAGCAAAGTGAAAGCGAAGTCGCTCAGTCGTGTCCGACTCTTTTCGACCCCATGGACGGTAGCCTACCAGGCTCCGCGGTCCATGGGATTTTCCAGGC
>NW_011495061.1:24246-24593 GCF_000754665.1 Bison bison bison | reverse complement strand
CCGTGTACTGAGAGTGACCCCTTCCCATGTGTGCACTTAAAGCAGGTGAACTGGCTCATGTGCGGCCCACGTCACAGCAGCAGGAAGTGCAGGAGTGGAATCACAGGGTGAATGACCAGATACGAGGCTCATGTGCGGCCCACATCACAGCAGCAGGAAGTGCAGGAGAGGAATCACAGGGTGAATGACCAGATATGGGGCTCATGTGTGGCCCATGTAACAGCAGCAGGAAGTGCAGGAGTGGAATCACAGGGTGAATGACAGGTGAATGACCAGATACGAGGCTCATGTGTCGGCCCATGTAACAGCAGTAGGAAGTGCAGGAGAGGAATCACAGGGTGAATGAC
>NW_011495061.1:22612-24146 GCF_000754665.1 Bison bison bison | reverse complement strand
ACACTGCCAGGGACGACAGCAGATAAGGGAGTAATGGAAACTTAAGCAGCAAACAACTTGGCCCAACAAGTGAAAATACCCTTCACCAATACAATTTCTAATCAACTTTTAACTACTCAAAGAATCTGTGTTTAGACAGTTTAGAACATCTCCTGCCTCTCACAGTTGGGAGGCTCTGAACAATCACATGTGGCCGGAAAAACCTATTCAGGCAGGCTAGAGGATTTCCAAAGGGGTTTGTAGGTTGAAACACTGTCACACCCAGGAATTATTAACTGGAGCTGTAAGCTAACTCTTTTTTTCAGAGAGGTAGTGGGGGACATCCCCCCCATAAAGTCAGAGGTGTAGGTGAAAGCACAAAGCAGAAAGTAGGCAGACTCTGGTTTTGGGGGTAGATTGCTTGAGAATTTCCAGGGAGACTCCTGAGGCTTGATCCCGCCTTTGCGTATGCCAAGCCTCCTTCCTCATGACCTTTGCCAGGGGCGGAGCTCGCTCCCCGCAGTTAATGTTGGAGTTCTTAGGGCATGAGCGACCCATCTTAGGGCATGAGTGACCCATCTCCTTGTATGGATGTGTAGTAAGCCTTTCTCTGTTCCAAGCTCATTATAATGTTTAGAATTGATAGGCCTCACTGTGTGCCTGGCACATGGGCTTGTGAATTCAGTAACATAACTACCCGTGAGGACTGTTTGTGTCAGGGAAATGTTCCTTTGGGACTCTGTACTGGTCACCCTCGGAGAGGGTTTGTGACTCATCTGTCACTCAGTGTGTGAGACTGTATTCCATTTGCGTGATTGGTATTCTTGCTGCCTTATGCAAAATGACAACTCATTAGGGCGCAATTAAGCAAAATTTTAGCTACAAAATTATAACTAAGAAAAAGAAAGATGACTACTATTATTATTATTATTTTGAATAACGTATGGCAGCAGCAGATAGTGAAGGACAGGGAATCCGGGCGTGCTGCAGTCTGTGGGGTCACAAAGAGTCGGACACAACTGAGTGACTGAGCAACAAAAAAATGGCAACATTATTTTTTAAGCTTCAGGGAAAATTGGTTAAGATGAAACTCTTGAAAGTCACAAAAACTGGTTCTTTTTGTATATGCAGTTAGGGAAAGCTAGCTTGATAAAACAGTTTTCCTGGCTCCTGAGAAAACAAAAATATGCCTAGGAGAAAGCTTGAAGTTAACTCTTAACAAGTCCTTGAAATACAAACACAGTCCACTTTGCCTGTGACTTTGGTCTTTGGTTAATTGCGTAAAACTTCAAGCTAAAAAAAAAAAAAAGAAAAAGGAAAGAAGCCTTTCAAGAATAAGTATGTAAATTCGGCTATTCTATTATCCATAAACTGATTAGTTTAATTGCAATGGCTGATTCATAAAATGTAAAAAGATGAAAGAATGAGATCTCTGTCTGAATGTTTGTGTGTCTCAGCACGTGTGTTTGTCTTTGTATTATATGGCTGAGGTTAATTTGTAAAGAAGCTCTATTTAATTGTCCTTAAAAATATGGTCACTTACAAGTCAAAGAAA
>NW_011495061.1:20905-22512 GCF_000754665.1 Bison bison bison | reverse complement strand
CTGATGTTGAGGATCATTTGTGAGCACGGACTGCTATTTAGGCATTTTTACCAGTTGGTTCTGACTCCTAGCTAACAGAGCAGGATGGCTGCAGCCCTCAGCAGGTGGCCATTGCTCTGTCTCATTATGCTGCTCCCTGTTACTAGGCAACAGGTCTTGCGCAGCCATTGGTCGGCGCCTCAGTAGGCCCCACCCAGAAGCAACCAACTGTTGACGAGTGTTAGTTGTCCTGCTCAACTATTGGTCAGCACCACAGCGGGCCCTGCCTACTGGTAACTGTCAGTGAGGGACCACTGGGGAAGCGATTCAGCCAGGGGTCAGTGGGGTCCTGGTCACCCAGTGGAGAGTGAGGTAAGAGGCAGACTCAGGCCTTCTCCGGGAGGCCCTCCAGATTCCCCAGCCTTCGGCCCGTGGGTGAGTGGAGGGCCCAGGGAACAGACTGGGGCTCCATCCTGCAGGGCTCCAGAGGCCTCATAAGGCCTCCACTGGCCTTGGTCCAGCCCTTGAGGCAGCGGTGAACCTCTCCCTCACCCCTGTCTCTGTGACCTAATAGCAGTGGCCGTCCGTATGAGTCACAGTTTGTGGGACCGGGTCTCCCCATTTGGGCAGCTGAGGAGACTGAGGGTCAGTTGAGTTGGGTGGCTGGCTCCTTCAGGGATGATAGCAGAGCAAGCCTTGGAAACCTGGACCTGAAGGAGCTGCCAACTGAGATCTGCTTCCTCTCAACCAGGACTGGGACCTTGGACGGTGAAAGGTGTGCCTTGGGACCTTGCCCTTTCTTGTCAGGACAGAGAGTAACATTCATCTGTAGAGACTTAACAGGAACATCATTACCAGACCTCAGAAACAAACGTTCTGACCCCGAGAAGTCTGCAACAACTAACCACACCCATCCCTCAATTTTTGCTTTTAAGGGGGCTTGCTGAAAGGTTTCATTAATGTTGGAGTTCTTAGGGCATGAGCGACCCATCTCCTTGTATGGATGTGTAGTAAGCCTTTCTCTGTTCCAAGCTCATTATAATGTTTAGAATTGATAGGCCTCACTGTGTGCCTGGCACATGGGCTTGTGAACTCAGTAACATAACTACCCGTGAGGACTGTTTGTGTCAGGGAAATGTTCCTTTGGGACTCTGTACTGGTCACCCTCGGAGAGGGTTTGTGACTCATCTGTCACTCAGTGTGTGAGACTGTATTCCATTTGCGTGATTGGTATTCTTGCTGCCTTATGCAAAATGACAACTCATTAGGGTGCAATTAAGCAAAATTTTAGCTACAAAATTATAACTAAGACAAAGAAAGATGACTATTATTATTATTATTTTGAATAACGTATGGCAGCAGCAGATAGTGAAGGACAGGGAATCCGGGCATGCTGCAGTCTGTGGGGTCACAAAGAGTCGGACACAACTGAATGACTGAGCAACAAAAAAATGGCAACATTATTTTTTAAGCTTCAGGGAAAATTGGTTAAGATGAAACTCTTGAAAGTCACAAAAACTGATTCTTTTTGTATATGCAGTTAGGGAAAGCTAGCTTGATAAAACAGTTTTCCTGGCTCCTGAGAAAACAAAATATGCCTAGGAGAAAGCTTGAAGTTAACTCTTATC
>NW_011495061.1:20296-20805 GCF_000754665.1 Bison bison bison | reverse complement strand
GGAATCACAGGGTGAATGACCAGATACGAGGCTCATGTGCGGCCCACATCACAGCAGCAGGAAGTGCAGGAGAGGAATCACAGGGTGAATGACAGGGTGAATGACCAGATATGGGGCTCATGTGTGGCCCATGTAACAGCAGCAGGAAGTGCAGGAGCGGAATCACCTGGCCTGTTTATTGGCTTTTGACGGGCGAGCAACCAGACCCCACACTCGGTCTTTTGTAACAGATTTTGGCCCCCAGGACGGGGCTGCCTGCTGCTGGCTCCTGTGCTTTCACGGCACCTGGCTTACCTGGGTTTTCTAGGGGAGATCTATGGCCATGACAGTGTATGAGCCTGCTTGTGGTTAGCTAGCCCCTAGTAGGGGATATGGGACGTGTTCCTAGCAGCTATCAAAACCATTTGTTTTGAGAATCCTCTCTGTTTCTCCCCTTCTTGGCACTGGCTGCCAACTTGTGCTTTTCATTGGCGGAATGGAAACTTGCATCTAGGAGGAGCTGACAAGCT
>NW_011495061.1:18265-20196 GCF_000754665.1 Bison bison bison | reverse complement strand
ACAACTGAGTGACTGAGCAACAAAAAAATGGCAACATTATTTTTTAAGCTTCAGGGAAAATTGGTTAAGATGAAACTCTTGAAAGTCACAAAAACTGGTTCTTTTTGTATATGCAGTTAGGGAAAGCTAGCTTGATAAAAGTTTTCCTGGCTCCTGAGAAAACAAAAATATGCCTAGGAGAAAGCTTGAAGTTAACTCTTATCAAGTCCTTGAAATACAAACACAGTCCACTTTGCCTGTGACTTTGGTCTTTGGTTAATTGGGTAAAACTTCAAGCTAAAAAAAAAAAAAAAAGAAAAAGGAAAGAAGTCTTTCAAGAATAAGTATGTAAATTCGGCTATTCTATTATCCATAAACTGATTAGTTTAATTGCAATGGCTGATTCATAAAATGTAAAAAGATGAAAGAATGAGATCTCTGTCTGAATGTTTGTGTGTCTCAGCACGTGTGTTTGTCTTTGTATTCTATTGCTGAGGTTAATTTGTAAAGAAGCTCTATTTAATTGTCCTTAAAAATATGGTCACTTACAAGTCAAAGAAATCTAAATTTACTTCCTTTTGTCTTGTAAGACTAGAAGGAAATTAAAGATGTTTTGGTTTATTAAACCTGTATGTTGTACTACTGAAGAAAAATTATGCTATGAAAAGCATGTATGTTTTTAGGGGTTATAGAGTATGTTCTTGAGTTTGCCAATCAAAAAATGCTGGTATAATATTTGACTCACTTAGTTTCATTAAGGCTTCAAGGAGTAAAAATTGTGATATGTAAAAATAATAAGGGAAAGATTTCTGTGTGTAAAACAAGTAGGATATGTGTTGTTGTGGAAGAGAAGATATTTTTGTTGAAGAAAAATGATAGTTTTTTCCTACAGTTCTTTGTTTTTTGACGAAGAAATACAGGACAAATTTGTTTGGATCTAAAAAATAATAAATGGTTTGTGAAAAAGAAACTTAGAGAAAAGATTTTTGTATGTTGTCAGGATTAATGTTAGACTGAATTTAATTAGATATATAAATTTTGTTATTAACAGTAAACTGATGCAAGACTGAATTTGTTCTTTTTCTCTGTTAAGAAATCAAAGTTCTCCTGGAATATTGATCTGACTTTGGTAACAGAGACTTCTAATGGAAAGTACTTGTTTGGTTTCTAGTTTTGACCCTAATGTACAGGATGGAAAAGGTGTCCAGTGAAGTTGTCGCAAAGTATAGCTACTCCTGGTGTGTAGCACTGCTGGCTCTAAGTTTGCTGCTTAAAGCACATGTGTGTTGTTTGTGTGACGACTGGGGATAGACGATAAAACATATGGCCTATAACACATTCCCCCATTAACATAACTCTGAGCCTGTTCGTGATGTCTGATTAGTTTCTTCCCACTGGACAACTGGGCAAATATATAAACAAAAAAGAGGCCTAGCGCCGAGGGACATGGATTGACTCAGAGCAGGCCAAAGAGCTGCTCTGGCAACGCTGGAAAAATGTATTGATTATCAGTGCTCCCTATGGAAGGAATTACAACTAAAAGGGGAAACGATGGAAGAGATTTTCATATATTGAGGCATGGGGAAGTCATTTTGGCCTATACATCATTTAATACAAACTTTAGGTTAACCAAAACAGCCTGTTTGTGGCCTATTTAACATTCACTGCACATCTGCTTTAATCACTAGGACAATAATACAAAGAGGCATTTTGATTATTATCCTCATTGTAATAAATCTAGTAATTTTTAAATATTTGGGTACTATGAAAGTGTATTATCTTTCTTGCTCTGTACTGGTCCCTCCTCAAGATTGAGGAGTATCAAAGCAAAGTGAAAGTGAAGTCGCTCAGTCGTGTCCGACTCTTTTCGACCCCATGGACGGTAGCCTACCAGGCTTCGCGGTCCATGGGATTTTCCAGGCAAGAATACTGGAGTGGGCTGCCATTTCCTT
>NW_011495061.1:17411-18165 GCF_000754665.1 Bison bison bison | reverse complement strand
AGTCTTAATTTGTATAGATAGTTTTCTCTTTTTAACTTTTTACTTACTGTATTTTTTATTTCAACTTTCCAGTTTATCTTGCCAATTTTTCTGCAAGGATGTTCACTCTATTACAGATTTTTAGATGCTATTTATTAGGAATATCATATTTCTTCCACATATATTATAAATAGCATTCTGAGTTGACAGTTATCTTTAAAGAAAGGTAATACCCAAGAATGTTCAAACTACCGCACAGTTGCACTCATCTCACACCATAGCAAAGTAATGCTCAAAATTCTCCAATCCAGGCTTCAGCAGTACATGAACCTAGAATTACCAGATGTTCAAGCTGGATTTAGAAAAGGCAGAGGAACCAGAGATCCAATTGCCAGTATCTCTCTCAAAAAGCAAGAGTTCCAGAAAAACATCCACTTCTGCTTTATAGACTACACCAGAGCCTTTGTGTGGATCACAGCAAACTGTGCAATGTTCCTCAAGAGATGGGAAAACCAGACCCCCTGACATGCCCGCTGAGAAACTGTTGTGGCCTGGAGGAGCAGAGGCCAGAACCTGCCCCAGGGCCGTCCTAGCAGGCATGCAGATGGACATCCTTAGGGCGGGGTGTGCTCCCTGCTCTGCTTCACTGCCTGCCCTGCGTCCATCTCCAGGGAGACAAAGCAAGATATTCCTGGTTAACAGCAGAGCCTGCGCTAATCAAACCCACCAGTGTAGCTATTCCCTAATTGTCTCATGTGACTTCTACCAATAAAAG
>NW_011495061.1:16403-16882 GCF_000754665.1 Bison bison bison | reverse complement strand
ATCCATACATGACTACTGGAAAAATCATAGCCTTGACTAGATGGATCTTTGTTGACAGAGTACTGTCTCTGCTTTTTAATATGCTGTCTACTTTGGTAATAATTTTCCTTCCAAGGTGTGTCTTTTAATTTCATGGCTGCAATCATCATCTGCAATGATTTTGGAGCCCCCCAAAAATAAAGTCAGCCACTGTTTCCACTGTGTTTCCCCATCTATTTGCCATGAAGTGATTGGAAAAGATGCCATGATTTCAGATTTGTGAATGTTGAGCTTTAAGCCAGCTTTTCCACTCTCCTCCTTTACTGTCATCTGCTGCTGCTACTGCTAAGTCGCTTCAGTCATGTCCGACTCTGCGCGACCCCATAGATGGCAGCCCACCAGGCTCCCCCATCCCTGGGATTCTCCAGGCAAGAACACTGGAGTGGGTTGCCATTTCCTTCTCCAATGCATGAAAGTGAAAAGTGAAAGTGAAGTCTCTC
>NW_011495061.1:13886-16303 GCF_000754665.1 Bison bison bison | reverse complement strand
CCAGTCCTGTGGCCACTGCTGAATTTTTCAAATTTGCTGGCATATTGAGTGCAGCACTTTCACAGCATCATCTTTCAGGATTTGAAATAGCTTAACTGGAATTCCATCACCTCCACTAGCTTTGTTCATAGTGATGCTTTCTAAGGCCCACTTGACTTCACATTTCAGGATGTCTGGCTCTAGATGAGTGTGAGTGATCACACCATTGTGATTATCTGGGTCATGAAGACCTTTTTTTGGTACAGTTCTCCTGTGTATTCTTGCCACCTCTTAATATCTTCTGCTTCTGTTATGTCCATACCATTTCTGTCAATTATTGAGCCCATCATTGCATGAATGTTCCCTTGGTATCTTTAATTTTCCTGAGATCTCTAGTCTTTCCCATTCTATTGTTTTCCTCTATTTCTTTGCATTAATCACTTCAGTATTCTTGCCTTGAGAACCCCATGAACCGTATGAAAAGGCAAAAAGATAGGACACTGAAAGATGAACTCCCCAGGTCGGTAGGTGCCCAATATGCTACTGGAGATCAGTGGGGAAATAACTCCAGAAAGAATGAAGGGATGGAGCCAAAGCAAAAACAACACTCAGTTGTGGATGGGACCAGTGATAGAAGCAAGGTCCAATGCTGTAAAGAGCAGTATCGCATAGGAACCTGGAATGGTAGGTCCATGAACCAAGGAAATTGGAAGTGGTCAAACAGGAGATGGCAAGAGTGCACGTCGACATTCTAGGAATCAGCGAACTAAGATGGACTGGAATGGGTGAATTTAACTCAGATGACCACTATATCTACTCCTGTGGGCAGAAGTAGCCATCATGGTCAACAAAAAAGTCTGAAATGCAGTACTTGGATGCAATCTCAAAAATGACAGAATGATCTCTGTTCGTTTCCAAGGCAAACCATTAAATATCACAGTAATCCAAGTCTATGCCCTGACCAGTAATGCTGAAGAAGCTGAAGTTGAACAGTTCTATGAAGACCTACAAGACCTTTTAGAACTAACACCCCCAAAAGATGTCCTTTTCATTATAGGGGACTGGAATGCAAAAGTAGGAATTCAGGAAACACTTGGAGTGACAGGCAAATTTGGCCTTGGAGTACAGACTGTAGCAGGGCAAAGACTCATATAGTTCTGCCAAGACAATGCACTGGTCATAGCAAACACCCTCTTCCAACAACACAAGAGAAGACTCTACACATCGACATCACCAGAGGGTCAACACCGAAATCAGATTGATTATATTCTTTGCAGCCAAAGATGGAAAAGCTCCGTCAGCAAAAACAAGACTGGGAGTGGACCGTGGCTCAGAATATGAACTCCTTATTGCCAAATTCAGACTTAAATTGAAGGAAGTGGGGAAAACCACTAGACCATTCAGGTATGACCTAAATCAAATCCCTTATTACTATATAGTGGAAGTGAGAAATAGATTTAAGGGACGAGATCTGATAGACAAAGTGCCTGATGAACTATGGATGAAGGTTAATGACATTGTACAGGAAACAGGAATCAAGACCGTCTCCAAGAAAAAGAAATGCAGAAAAGCAAAATGGCTGTCTGAGGAGGCCTTACAAATAGCTGCGAAAAGAAGAGAAATGAAAAGCAAAGGAGAAAAGGAAAGATATACCCATTTGAATGCAGAGTTCCAAAGAATAGCAAGGAGACATAAGAAAGCCTTCCTCAGTGATCAATGCAAAGAAATAGAGGGACTGAAGGTCAACCCTAAAACAACTAAGATGTTCCTGCTCAGACCACTGTTGGCCAATTTGAAGATGACTGTCAGAGATGACTGTGCTCTGTCTATAAAAGCTGTTGTCCCCTACCTGCTGGGGTGTGTGTGTGTTGGGGGTGGGGGACTTGTGTGTCAGCCTTTAGACAAATGTCTGCCCCCCGCCCCCAATTGCCAGATCTTGAAATAGAGCAAACTTTCCTTTTCACCAAACTGGCCTGTTTGTTGGCTTTTGAGTGGTGAGCAGCCGGACCCCACATACTCTTTTGGTAACTAATTTTTTCTTAGATGAAAGAAGGCAACAGGTAGATTCCATCCCCAGCACAAGATAATTGTAATTCTGGTGTCTTAGCTTTTATTTTAACGAAGATTACTGAGAGTAATGTAACCAGCTTTATATTTACCCAAAAAGGTTTATTTCAAATAAATTTAGTGGTAAAATTCACTAAAAAAAATTAGCTGCTTATTTAATAAATCTCTAATCATATAGTGTTAAGAAAATACTACTAGTTCTTTAGTCAGGGCTGACAACATTTTCTAAAAGGCAAATAGTAAATATTTAAGATTTTACCACACGACCTGTGTTGCATATACTTATTTTTGTTATTGTAGGAGAAAAACAGCCACAGATAAAAGATAAATCAAGGAGCATGGCTGTGAGCCAAAGATATTTTATTTATAGA
>NW_011495061.1:12216-13786 GCF_000754665.1 Bison bison bison | reverse complement strand
GAGGAGGCCTTACAAATAGCTGCGAAAAGAAGAGAAATGAAAAGCAAAGGAGAAAAGGAAAGATATACCCATTTGAATGCAGAGTTCCAAAGAATAGCAAGGAGACATAAGAAAGCCTTCCTCAGCGATCAATGCAAAGAAATAGAGGGACTGAAGGTTAACCCTAAAACAGCTAAGATGTTCCTGCTCAGAACACTGTTGGCCAATTTGAAGATGACTGTCAGAGATGACTGTGCTCTGTCTATAAAAGCTGTTGTCCCCTGCCTGCTGGGGTGTGTGTGTGTTGGGGGTGGGGGACTTGTGCATCAGCCTTTAGACAAATGTCTGCCCCCCGCCCCCAATTGCCAGATCTTGAAATAGAGCAAACTTTCCTTTTCACCAAACTGGCCTGTTTGTTGGCTTTTGAGTGGTGAGCAGCCGGACCCCACATACTCTTTTGGTAACAATTTTTTCTTAGATGAAAGAAGGCAACAGGTAGATTCCATCCCCAGCACAAGAATAATTGTAATTCTGGTGTCTTAGCTTTGATTTTAACGAAGATTACTGAGAGTAATGTAACCAGCTTTATATTTACCCAAAAAGGTTTATTTCAAATAAATTTAGTGGTAAAATTCACTAAAAAAGTGGCTGCTTATTTAATAAATCTCTAATCATATAGTGTTAAGAAAATACTACTAGTTCTTTAGTCAGGGCTGACAACATTTTCTAAAAGGCAAATAGTAAATATTTAAGATTTTACCACATGACCTGTGTTGCATATACTTATTTTTGTTATTGTAGGAGAAAAACAGCCACAGATAAAAGATAAATCAAGGAGCATGGCTGTGAGCCAAAGATATTTTATTTATAGACACTGAGATCTGACTGTCATATAATTCTTATGCTTCATGAAATAATTTTTTTTAAGTTAAAATTATGAAAACCCTTACTAGCTTGCAGGCCCTTAACACAGGCTGTGGTCAGAATTTGACCCTTGGGATGCAGGAAACCATGACATGTTCTAGAGAGCAATAATGGAACTGACCCTTCTTAGAAACCAGCATTAAAAAACCAACTGTACTAGACACATGACAGATATCGGAAAACTCAAAACAAAAGCAACACAGAACACAAACTATGAAGAGCTGCCCAAGGTGTGAAGGAATCAGGTCCCGCCCAGGATGCCCAGCCTCCATGCATGCACAGTGCCTTCATGTTGGTGTCCCGAGCAGCCAGCAGTGCATGAGGCTGCTCTGTCCACATGCCCCCTGTCCTGCCACATGCAGGGCACCCATTAGTTGTGAGCAGCATTACTAGTTGAGCACAGTTCATCACCAAGTCTCCACTACCTACTGTGTCTCCTGGAGGGAGAGAAGCCACCTTTGCATCCTCAGCCCTGTGCAGAGCTGTTATTCCAGCTCCTGTCCACCATGTGGTAGCTTGTTCAGGGTGCCGAGATCCATCCCAGAGCTAATCAGGGCTCGAGTCCTCAGAGGAATCCACACCATCCTTGCAACCCTCCAGGGAAGTGACCCTGCACCCACAGGAAGTGCAACTTCAGATCTCGGGGTGTCAGCTGGGTAAGGGGGGG
>NW_011495061.1:9884-12099 GCF_000754665.1 Bison bison bison | reverse complement strand
GCCTGGGGTCCACCCGAAAGCTGAAGTGAGAGCCCGTGCCTGGGAGCGCGTGTCCAGAGCAGGATGAGGGCTCCCGGGAGACTGACTGTGGCAGGGCTGGTCTCCGGGCGCCCACCTCCCCTCCCCTCGGCTGGTGCCCACAGGCCGGGTAACCACCCTTGGGGAGGCTCGGCAGGAAGCCTCCCCGTGGAGGAGCCCACAGGTGTCTCGCTGCTCGTGGCTGCCGCTCAGTGTCTTGGGCTGCCAGGTCGTCTGAGCTATTGCTGTGAGAGGGAAATTCTGCCTGAAGTTAAGCTTGAGGCCTGAGCTCTCTTATTATCAAATTAGGCCAATATCTGATATATAATGTGAATACCTGGCATACTACCATGAAATATCTAAGTATCCATGTGCTGAAAGCTAACTCCATCCCCACAGGTGCAAGTTAACGCAGGTGAACTGGCGCATGTGTGACCGGTATAATGGTAGTGGTAAGAGCGGGAATGAATCGTGAGGGTAGATGACCAGGTGGAATCTCTCGATTCAAATCCATGAATCTCTGAGCACTTTGTCAGCAGGTTACGGTTCAAGTGTCATTGCTGGCCTGAGAGGTAGCATGAACAGTACTTTTTTGATGGGTTAATGCATATGCGATGCAGGAGTCCAGATCCACAGTGCCCAGCAGTATCTTTGGTTATAGACAGGTCCAGAAAAAGCTATCAGCTCATTGTTGGCTCTTTCAAAGCATGTATCAGCTGTGTGGTGGCTGGAAATGTTAGTGCTGTAAATGCACCTCACCCACCATGTACCTGTTGGCCTTGTAGATGAGCAGGTGGCTGAGTGCACAAGTGACTTGGTTTTAATCTCTAGAGCACCCTTTGCTGTGGGCTTGGTGAAGTGCAGGTCCTCAGCACACAGCATTCTCATCCCTCCTGGACTGTTTCTGGCTCCTCTTTACTATTTGGGTTCCACAAGCCTCATCTTTAGCAGCACACTGTGCTTTTACCACAAACAGCACTTTCTTTCAAGGTGCGTCCTGTCCTTCACCGCTGGTGCTGGGGTCAGACTGTCCCCTGCCCCACGGCTCTTTCCCAGGCCTTTCCTTTTCACTCTCCTGTGGCTAAAGCTCTGACCCACCCACCAAGTGTGAGACCTCTTCTCACTATTTTGTACTCAGGGCAAGCCTACTTATTCTGGGAGTTATTCCTCCTTGATACTTTCTGTCTATAACCATGACCAGGACCAAGCACACAAATATCTTTCCATGCAAGCCCCTCCTGACTCTCAGCTCTGCTGGGCATGTTGGTGCTGACTCTCATATGGATGGTGAGTTGACACTTGACAGATGAGCTTTCCATGAACCACGTAGAAAGTATGGTTGGTAAGCCTCTGACACAGATTCCCCCATGGGAAATCATTGTCACCTCCTGAGACAGTCCTGGGAACAAAGTCAATGACCAGAGGATTCAGTGTTTCCAGACAAATCTAGTGGTTGTTGCAGACACAACCTACCCCTACATCCAAGATCAAGTGTGATGAAAGGCATAGGAGCAGCCTGAACCAGTCAGCTCTGCTCCTCTCCTGGCTGCAGTCCAATAAACTCCAAATAGAATGCCTCTCTGTTGCAATCAAGTGTCCAGTTCTAAAATTTTGTTAACAATGTATATAATAAAGGAGAGGGAAAGCCAGCTTTACTGAAACTTGTGGATAATGCAATTCTTATCCATGCTACTGTTTGACACAATTCGGGTTTAAGAGCATCTTATTTTCCAGGAAAGATACTATATAACTAAAGGTATAATTTCTAGTGCCTCCTTAATTTTCCCAGTCTCTGGCTATGAGAACTGTACTGAATGTTCTCTAGTATATTTTCAGGGACATGACAAAAACACTATTAAGATCCTTCCTGATAGATGTTCTGAAATAGAACTAAGTAGCTACAAGAACTAAATCTCAGTTTCAACTCCAGTAGAGGAGAGGCTGCATTGCTGGACACAGTTCAAATAAACACTGAATCTTCCCAAGAATGGGCTGGGCACCCCCAGCATTTACCTTGAGGCTGCAGCAAGGAATAATAAATCTGACCCCGCATTAGGTCTGTTTCTTTAAGTTTAACCTTTATACTTTATCCCTGATTTCTTCAATTTATGTATATTGCCTATAGCCTGAGATATACAGGATACGCCCGTTGTCAAGGCTCAGACTTTTGAGTCTAATATATTTCCATTCATATGCT
>NW_011495061.1:6966-9028 GCF_000754665.1 Bison bison bison | reverse complement strand
AGGGAAGTCCAGCAATGTCGAATGAGGTCCAGTGGTGGCTGGGGATTCATCTGGAGGAACTTCTCTGAAGAAGGGCCTGGGGTCCACCCGAAAGCTGAAGTGAGAGCCCGTGCCTGGGAGCGCGTGTCCAGAGCAGGATGAGGGCTCCCGGGAGACTGACTGTGGCAGGGCTGGTCTCCGGGCGCCCACCTCCCCTCCCCTCGGCTGGTGCCCACAGGCCGGGTAACCACCCTTGGGGAGGCTGGGCAGGAAGCCTCCCCGTGGAGGAGCCCACAGGTGTCTCGCTGCTCGTGGCTGCCGCTCAGTGTCTTGGGCTGCCAGGTCGTCTGAGCTATTGCTGTGAGAGGGAAATTCTGCCTGAAGTTATGCTTGAGGCCTGAGCTCTCTTATTATCAAATTAGGCCAATATCTGATATATAATGTGAATACCTGGCATACTACCATGAAATATCTAAGTATCCATGTGCTGAAAGCTAACTCCATCCCCACAGGTGCAAGTTAACGCAGGTGAACTGGCGCATGTGTGACCGGTATAATGGTAGTGGTAAGAGCGGGAATGAATCGTGAGGGTAGATGACCAGGTGGAATCTCTCGATTCAAATCCATGAATCTCTGAGCACTTTGTCAGCAGGTTACAGTTCAAGTGTCATTGCTGGCCTGAGAGGTAGCATGAACAGTACTTTTTTGATGGGTTAATGCACATGCGATGCAGGAGTCCAGATCCACAGTGCCCAGCAGTATCTTTGGTTATAGACAGGTCCAGAAAAAGCTATCAGCTCATTGTTGGCTCTTTCAAAGCATGTATCAGCTGTGTGGTGGCTGGAAATGTTCGTGCTGTAAATGCACCTCACCCACCATGTACCTGTTGGCCTTGTAGATGAGCAGGTGGCTGAGTGCACAAGTGACTTGGTTTTAATCTCTAGAGCACCCTTTGCTGTGGGCTTGGTGAAGTGCAGGTCCTCAGCACACAGCATTCTCATCCCTCCTGGACTGTTTCTGGCTCCTCTTTACTATTTGGGTTCCACAAGCCTCATCTTTAGCAGCACACTGTGCTTTTACCACAAACAGCACTTTCTTTCAAGGTGCATCTTGTCCTTCACCGCTGGTGCTGGGGTCAGACTGTCCCCTGCCCCACGGCTCTTTCCCAGGCCTTTCCTTTTCACTCTCCTGTGGCTAAAGCTCTGACCCACCCACCAAGTGTGAGACCTCTTCTCACTATTTTGCACTCAGGGCAAGCCTACTTATTCTGGGAGTTATTCCTCCTTGATACTTTCTGTCTATAACCATGACCAAGACCAAGCGCACAAATATCTTTCCATGCAAGCCCCTCCTGACTCTCAGCTCTGCTGGGCATGTTGGTGCTGACTCTCATATGGATGGTGAGTTGACACTTGACAGGTGAGCTTTCCATGAACCACGTAGAAAGTATGGTTGGTAAGCCTCTGACACAGATTCCCCCATGGGAAATCATTGTCACCTCCTGAGACAGTCCTGGGAACAAAGTCAATGACCAGAGGATTCAGTGTTTCCAGACAAATCTAGTCGTTGTTGCAGACACAACCTACCCCTACATCCAAGATCAAGTGTGACGAAAGGCATAGGAGCAGCCTGAACCAGTCAGCTCTGCTCCTCTCCTGGCTGCAGTCCAATAAACTCCAAATAGAATGCCTCTTTGTTGCAATCAAGTGTCCAGTTCTAAAATTTTGTTAACAATGTATATAATAAAGGAGAGGGAAAGCCAGCTTTACTGAAACGTGTGGATAATGCAATTCTTATCCATGCTACTGTTTGACACAATTCGGGTTTAAGAGCATCTTATTTTCCAGGAAAGATACTATACAACTAAAGGTATAATTTCTAGTGCCTCCTTAATTTTCCCAGTCTCTGGCTATGAGAACTGCACTGAATGTTCTCTAGTATATTTTCAGGGACATGACAAAAACACTATTAAGATCCTTCCTGATAGATGTTCTGAAATAGAACTAAGTAGCTTCAAGAACTAAATCTCAGTTTCAACTCCAGTAGAGGAGAAGCTGCATTGCTGGACACAGTTCAAATAAAC
>NW_011495061.1:5583-6866 GCF_000754665.1 Bison bison bison | reverse complement strand
TAGGAGTCACACAGACTCGATGGGTTTGAGCTTGGGTGGGGTGCCCTATCCGGAGAGATCACGTGGGTCAGAAAGCACACACGGAACAGAATAAAACCAAAGACCACAGCCAAGTCGAGGGAGGGCTGAACCCGAGGACCTCACCGGTCCCGTGGCATCACGTGCCGTACACGGCCTTTCTCGATGGCCGAGAGGGGCGTGGAATGTATGTGTCCCGGAATTGGTGTGTCGTGCCCGAAACCATGCCACGGAGAGGGATCGTGTCTGATGCTCATTATCTCTCAAAAGATACATACACCAGGTCTCTTTAGAAAACGATGGAAGGATATCTTTGAATGCCAAAGGGTATGACGTGGGAAAGACACATCCAAGTGGAATCAGCATGGCCGAGAGAGCTCCCCCAAATAGAGAGGGGAGGCCATCGAGGAAGAGGTCCGTGTGTCTCAGTCTGGATGGAATGTACACTTGGAGCACTGACTGGGTCCCAGAGGCCTCCAGATCATCTAAGGAAACAGTGTTCCCGAAATTCAAGATACCTCTCACACCCTCCCCTTTCCCTAAATACCTTGTGACCGTCTACCCTGGAAGAAGAAACATGTCCTTTGTTGCATGACAGCAAATCCTAATTGCTCTCAGCTGGCTTGACAACCTCACGAGGTTCAGCTTTCTAGGCCCCTGACTCTTTCCTGTGGAACATTCCCTGGGTTTTATTGAAATCTGTGTCCCTGCATGGCAATATCTAAGACCCTCCCAGCCCCCCCCCCCCAAATAAAGCTCTCTTTTCTTTTTTCTTTCTTTCCCCCTTTTTTTTTTGGTGTGCAGCCAATACTGACCATTCATTGAAAGATAATAAAACTAGGTGATGTTATGTGTTTCATGTCCTGGTGTATTGAAATAGAATGTTCTTCGTTAAGGACATACAACATCCTCTGTTCTAATGTGTACAGAATGGTGACTTGATGCACCTGTCTGTTGCAAAAGAATCATTCATGACCACCCAAGCGGTAGCTCATAGCTTGATCACAACCCATACATGTCATGACTGTATGCGAAAGAAAGTGAAGTCACTCAGTCGTGTTGGACTCTTTGCGACCCCACGGACTGTAGCCTACCAGGCTCCTCCGTCCATGGAATTTTCCAGGCAAGACTACTGGAGTGGGTTGCCATGTCCTTCTTCCATTGTATGGGAAGTGAATGCGTCATGTCCACGGTCATGGCGACTTTCGAATATGATAATGCTGCTGCTGCTGCTGCTGCTGCTGAGTCGCTTCTGTCGTGTCCGA
>NW_011495061.1:991-4108 GCF_000754665.1 Bison bison bison | reverse complement strand
GGCTGCCGCTAAGTCGCTTCTGTCGTGTCCGACTCTGTGCGACCCCATAGACGGCAGCCCGCCAGGCTTCCCCCGTCCCTGGGATTCTCCAGGCGAGAACACTGGAGTGGGTTGCCACGGCCTTCTCCGATGCGTGGAAGGGAAAAGGGAAAGGGAAGTCGCTCGGTCGTGTTCGACTCTTCCCGACCCCGTGGGCCGCGGCCTACCGGGCTCCTCCGCCCATGGGAGTTTCCAGGCGAGAGGACTGGAGTGGGTTGCCGTGGCCTTCTCCGGTGATCCGGGGAGCGATCCGTGCTTTTCCAATAGACGCCGTTTGAATCCACGCGACTGCATACGTCTTAGGGAATACGGCGACGACGACGACCCAAACGCTCCCGTGAGCACCGTGGAACCGGAGGGTGTGTCCTCGGGATGATTCCCCGGTGCCAGCTTTCCACGGCTCGTACGCGTCCACGAGCCCCCTGCGGTCGGCATGTCATTCGATAGACACGGAACCACGGTTGTCACGGACCGGGGTTGCCTAGGTGCCAGTCGATCCCCAGATGAGTGGAGGGATGACAGAGTCCTTAGGGAACAGAGCGGAGACCCAGAGAATGATTTCCACGAGACGAGGGCGGTGAGACGAGAAGAACGATGGGAAGTGGTGCCCGGGGAGCCAGACATGGTCGAACAGGAAAGAAAACGTGTCAGACGAGACGAGAGGGGAGAAGGATTCCAAGTCAGTGGAGCAGCACGGGGGAGACAGGCCCAGAAGATGCGAGCGGATGCTGGGGGCACGGCACACCTGGACCCGTGAGCACGCAGGGAGCCGAGAGGGATGGCCATCCACGTGGGCCGATCTCCAGGGCCCGGACTGTGAGGGACTTCGTGAGAACGGTCATGCTCACGGTGCCCACGGGTCACGTCTCCACGGTGCTCTCAGCACTGTACGGAGAGCTCCCCGCGCTGCCCATGGCACAGTGAGCTAGGGTGTCTTGATGTGTATCGACAGAAGATTCAGGGAGCTTCCCGAGTGACGGGACTAGGTATTGGCCGCTCGCGTCCGATCTCAGGCAGGCCGTCTCGCTCGACGATCATTGGACGTATTTGATGTCTGTGGGGGCGTGCTGTGTGCTTCGTGGCCGTGCAAGCTGTTCTCTCTCTGTGGAGAGAGGGGGTCGCTCTACGGTCGTGTGTCTGGGCTTCTCGTGGCTGTGGTTCCTCTTGGGGGGCAGGGGCACCGGGGCACGTGGGCTTCAGTGGCTGCTGGGTGTGGGCTCAACACTCGCAGCGGCCAGGATCTAGAGCACAGACTCCATCACCGAGGCATATGGGTAGCGTGTGGGCTCTTCCCGGACCAGGGGCGAAACCCATGTCTCCTGCATGGGCACGGGATCGTTGACCACGGGGCCCCTGGGGAAGCCCCAGTCCCGAACTCAAGATGGATCTCTTGATGTCACCGCTTTTTCTTGGAGAGGTTCGAAACGATCGGGCCAGGGAGAAGGATACAACCTGGACGTCCTTTCGATGGGATCCCTGAGTCCAGGAGGAGCCATGCAGACGCTGATAAGGGAGGAAGGGGATGATTTTGCCTTTTTGTAAGGTGAGGGTTGGACTCGAAGTCCACACTCCTGTTCCCACCGCTCCCCTCCGGGAACTGGAGTTCGAATCTAGATGGGCCTCTGAGCACACACCTGGCCAGGCTCCATCATGCCGGGTTGACCTTCAGTGCTCACAAACCGGCACGCTTGCTGCCTCTCGACGTGTCCTAGAGAAGAAGACATCGGATTCCATATCAGATCAGCTTCTTTGATGAGCGACGGCACGACAGCCACAGCAAGTGGGATGGATACACACAAATGTTGGTTTCTTTTGGACTATGAGCCCACCTCTGTTCGTGTGTGTGTGTGTGTGTGTGAGAGAGAGAGAGAGAGAGAGAGAGAGAGAGAGAGAGATATGCCTTTGTGGTTCTAAAGCAAGAAGCACTGAGGAGTGAAGACATTCTCGAACGAACATATTTTCCTTCATTTCAGTCGTGATGGTCCAATGAGTTGGAGGACGACGTGGACTGTTTCGGGGTAGATGATTTTAGAAGGCTGTGAAGGGACTTCCCTGCCTGGTGGTCCAGTGGTGAAGAATCCACCTGCCGATGAGGCAGGGGACAGGGTGTTTTCGATCGATCCCTGATCCGGGAAGATGCCGCTGGGCTCCGGGCAGGTTCGATATGAACCTACAGAATGGACGGACAGTGCCAGGCGTGAAGGCGAGGGCAGGCAGACGGGGGACTCTGGACGAGGATGACGGACACGGACGGACGCGGACGCCTCCGTTGTAGGTGGGCTGTGGCCGGCCGGCACGCTCCTCTGGGGCAGGATGGTCCTAGGACCGTTGGGGAGCGTGCCCGTGCGCGCCCGTGGGAGGAGCAGGGGACCGAAGGGAACTCTCTGTCCTCTCTGCTTCACGGGGCCCGCGGCACCCTAATCGGCTCCAAGAGAGGATGCCTCCGATGGAGAGACAAACCCACACGTGAGGGACCCTCCCTTCTGGTTCACTTGGATTCGGAAAGCGTGACGGTCAGGTTCACTCAATGCTCTGGATGTCTGTGCTTCCTGAGATCCCGGCCTACTCACGGGAAGGACCCGTGGAGCCGGATGACATCTCCCTCTGCACGGCGGCGGCGGCTCCAGGGTGCACACGTTTCAGTGGCTATGGCTTGTGGACATCGATCGCACCGAGAGCCTAACCCCCGGTGTGCCAGACGCCTGTGTCCACGATGGGTGAACAGTTCTAAGTGTGGGAAGCCCCAAACTTGCCACTGCCTGTTCGATCTGCAGGGACTCTTCGAAGCACAAACGTGCCCGGTCTCCTGACCGATCCCCTTTTCAGAGCCAGCCTGGTGCGTGATCTCTTTTCCAGGCCGCAGGCACACACTGGCGCTGGGGAGCTGTGTTCCTGTTCCTCCTCCTTCTCCTCCTCCTCCTCTCTGCCCCCACCCTTCCCCCCACACGCAGGCTCCCCCACCCTGCCTGGCCCCGGCCCTTCCGGGTCTCCCCCACCCGCGGAAAAGGCCAGGAAAAACATGGTCCCTGAACGACGCAGCTGAGAAACAGTGGAAGTCCACTCGGATGCAGTTAGGAG
>NW_011495061.1:0-891 GCF_000754665.1 Bison bison bison | reverse complement strand
GGGGAATCATCCAGACAGAGGAAAGACACCAGGCCGAGAAGGCAAGAGAGATTCTTTACACAAGTGAATCGGATGCTTTTCTGTCCATGTGTTCCCTAATCACATCATCACGGAAATCCAGCCAGCCAGCCAGCCAGCCAGCCACCCACCATCGTTTCGCTCCTTTCCTCTTCTCTACATTTTGAACGGCGAGTGAGGGAGAGAGTCTTTCAATGGTTTGAGAGGAGTTTGGAATGTCGTGGGACCATGGTACTTTTCAGCCATGGATGAACGTGACGGCTTCTTTTGTCCGCTTCGGCGTTCAGGGTTATCCCCAACTCCCCCTGCCGAGTGAGGCCTGTGTGTCGCTGTGTGCTGGAGGACACCGTGCTGTCCCCATCTTGATCTTGGACTGAACAAAACCACCGTTGGGAGTGTGTTCGGTTGCTTGGCTTCGTTTCCTTTCCCTATGGCACTCACCTGACCGTCCTGTCCACTCTTGGGATCTTTCATCTCCCCTCCCCTCAAGGCATCGGGTCCTTTTCTTTCTCCTCCTCCTGCTCCTCCTCCTCCTCCTCAATCTAGTTTCTCCCCCCCACCCCCCCCCACACAAGTCCCACTCTTCTCAAACGGACGTCTAACTGACTGCCAACGTTTACTTTTGCCTTCTTTCCTTCCTTCCTTCCTTCTTCCTTTCCTTTTTTTTTTGGGGGGGGCGTTCCCCCTTTAATTTTCAGCTGTACAGACGATGTTTTAGTGTAGCACATGACACAGCCATCACCAGGATACATCTAGTTAGTGACTGTCCGTCACCACTTGGTGTCACGGCAAATGACATTTGGTGTCATGACGTGCCCGTGACTCATGTATTTCATAAGTGGAAGGTTGCACCGCTTTGTCTGTCTCCCTCGC
>NW_011495060.1:25426-25989 GCF_000754665.1 Bison bison bison | reverse complement strand
AGTAGGTGCCCAATATGCTACTGGAAATCAGTGGAGAAATAACTCCAGAAAGAATGAAGGGATGGAGCCAAAGCAAAAACAGTACCCAGCTGTGTATGTGACTGGTGATAGAAGCAAGGTCTGATGCTGTAAAGAGCAATATTGCATAGGAACCTGGAATGTCAG
Source organism: Bison bison bison (assembly GCF_000754665.1). NCBI lineage: Eukaryota > Metazoa > Chordata > Mammalia > Artiodactyla > Bovidae > Bison > Bison bison. Next base: position 25,824 of record NW_011495060.1, on the reverse strand, counting down.
GTCCATGAATCAAGGCAAATTGGAAGTGGTCAAACAGGAGATGGCAAGAGTGAACACTGACATTCTAGGAATCAGCGAACTAAAATGGACTGGAATTGGGGAATTTAACTCAGATGACCATTATATATACTACTGCGGGCAGAAATCCCTCAGAAGAAATGGAGTAGCCATCACGGACAACAAAAGAGTCTGAAATGCAGTATTTGGATGAAACCTCAAAAAACGACAGAATGATCTCTGTTCGTTTCCAAGGCAAACCATTCAATATCACAGTAATCCAAGCCTATGCCCCAACCAGTAACACTGATGAAGCTGAAGTTGAATGGCTCTATGAAGACCTACAAGACCTTTTAGAACTAACACCCAAAAAAGATGTCCTTTTCATTATAGGGGACTGG
>NW_011495060.1:24346-25326 GCF_000754665.1 Bison bison bison | reverse complement strand
CAAACCTGGACTGGTGACTCTTTTCATACATGATATTATACATGTTTCAATGCCATTCTCCCAAATCTTCCCACCCTCTCTCTCTCCCACAAAGTCCATAAGACTGTTCCCTTGGTATTTTAATAGGGATAGCTTTGAATCTGTAGATTGCTTTGAGCAGTATGGTCATTTCAGTCAATTCAGAAACAATATTATTTCAGTCCATGGTATAAATTTGCATTCTGTGTATGACATTTTCAGTTTCTTTCATCAGTGTCTTACAGTTTCCTGACTATAGGTCTTTTACCTCCTTGGTTAGATTTTTTATCCTAGGTATTTATGTATATATGTATTATTTTTGTTATTTTTGTCCACACTGGTAGGCACATGAGATATTGGTTTCCCAACCAGGGTTTAAACTCCCACCCCCTGCAGTGAAAGCCAGGACTCTTTAGCTCTAGACCACCAGGGAAGTCCCCGAGCTTAATTCTTTGTAATGCAGTTGTAAATGGGATTGCTTCCCCAGTTCCTCTGTCTGATGGTTCACTGTTAGTATGCAACACATTTGGCATATCCTGAAACTTGGCCAAATTCATTGATGCGTTGTAGGGGTTTTCTGGTGACATCTTTAGGATCTTCTATGTATAATATCATGTCATCTGCAAACAGAGACAGTTTTACTTCTTCCTTTCCAGCTTGAATTCCTTATATTTCTTTCTCTTTGATTGCTGTGGCTAGGAGTTCCAAAACTTTGTTGAATGAAAGTCATGAGAGTGGGCATCCTTGCCTTGTTCCTGGAATTCTTTCTGCTTTTCACTGTTGAGTATAATCTTTGCTGTGGCTTTTGCATATATGGCCTTCATTAATTTGAGGTATCTCCCCTCTATGTCCACATGGTTGAATTTTTATCAAAATGGATGCTGAATTTTATCAAAAGTTTGTTATGCATCCCTTGAAATGATCATATTGTTTTTATTCTTCAGTTTGTTAATGTCATGTAT
>NW_011495060.1:20483-23381 GCF_000754665.1 Bison bison bison | reverse complement strand
GAATGAATGGCATGCCCTGCATGAAGCAAGTAAGGAGCCCTGCTCTGCGGTTCCACGGTGATCTCATACGGCTCATGGCAGAAACCTGTCAGGGCGTTACACCGACCTGCCAATGCCAAGAGGCACCCAATGTCTCCTTCAGGAACCGACCAGAAATGGGCAAAGCGTGTGGACCGAACTCTCCTTTCTTGGTCAAACTTTTTAGTCTATTTGACCATTTCATAACTCCTTGGGAATTAGAAGTATTAACCTAATCTATTGGATCATAGACTTTCAAGGGATTTGTGATCTATACTGTTATTGTGTACTGTGGCTTAGGTCCAAAACTTGGATTGGTAGTCAAGAAAGCGCCTAGCCTCGCTAGGAATTGAAAGTTCAGAAGCTAGATGGAGCTCTAGCTCCCAGAACATCTCTGAGGTTAAAGGTTACTCAGATTGGGACTGCAGTGGGTTTACAGGCACTCAGGTGACAAATGTTTCCCACAGCAGTCTTAGCTTGGGAGGCATTCCGGAAGGTTACTCTGACTCACCCTGGGTGACATCAGAGGTAAGCAAGGTTAAGGGTGAAGAGCTGGACATCAAGTAGGGATGCTATCAAGTCTACCCCTGGTACATCCCCACCCCATGTCAGTGGTAGAACCGGGAGGGACGAGTATGGCGCCTGTGTCGGTAAGGGACAGACTAAGTCTGACCAGGAAGGAAAAGCTTTTGGTGTAACGTCTGTCTACACCCCCATCTAGAGCAGGGAGGGACACCTCCAGTAGAAACATGGCCTTGGTCGCTTTTTTTTTCCCTAACAGATGGGAGCTAACAATTCCAGCCTCACTTCTTTGAACTGTATCCTGAAAAACTGGGATAGATTTGATCCCCAGGGCTTAAAGAAGACGCACCTGGTCTTCCTATGTGATACTGCATGGCCACGGTATCCATTGGAGGACGGCGAACGGTGGCCAGTTGGAGGGTTTCAAAAGTATATTACTGTTCTACAATTAGAACGGTTCTGTAAGGAACAAGGGAAATGGGTAGAAGTAGCATATGTGTTGCCCTTTTTCTCTCTGCTAAATATGCCAGACTTATGTCCTAAGGGTATAGATTTGGGTGTGAAACCTTCAGCTCCCTCCTGTCCTGTCCCTCCAAACTGGGATTCAAACTGCCCACATGGAGGTCCAAACAACTCCTGTCTCAGTACAACTACTCTGATTTCAGTAGAAACTCAGACCATCGAAGATGGAGGACAGGAGACAAAGAGAAGAGGAAAGACAGGTTTCTCCAATCTATCCCTGGGATCATATGCGCAGAGCAGCCTGAGAGACTGAGGAACAGCCACACAAGCTGTTGCCTCTTTATGAAACACCCACCGGGAAAAATAATCAGTCTGTGAGAGTTAATAAGCCTTTCTCTTATCAAGAAATACAAAGAATCAAGGCGGATCTGGGAGACTATTTAGAGGACCCAGAAAAATATATGAGAGCTTTTAAAGGTGTTACTCTGCTTTATGACCTCACTTGGAAGGATGTGATGTATATCTTGGGACAAACGCTGACTCCCAAGTCAAAGACCAACCGCTTGGGAAAAGCGGTTGCTTATGTAGATGAATGGCTTGGTAATTAATCAGTAGGGAAGAGGGAGAACAAGATAGCGGCCCTCCCCACTGGGAATCAGGTGGTCCCAACTATAGAACCAGACTGGGACTACAACACAGCTAAAGGAAGATGGGATCAGAGTCATTTTGTTAGATGTATTCTTGAAGGACTTAGGCAGGCGCGTTCTAAGCCTTTTAACTATGGCAAGATGGCAAACATAGAACAGGAGGAAAAGGAAGCTTCTGGTAAATTCCTAGATAGACTGAGAAAAGGCCTTCGCAGATTCACTGAGATTGATCCTGAAAGTGAAGAGGGAAAGTGACCTTAAAGGATAGATTTCTCACTCAGTCAGCTTCAGATATCCGCCCTAAGCTATTAAAACAGGGATATCGATCAAATCAGTCTTTAGATACTCTGTTACAACTGGCTCAGACAGTCTATTATGGTAGGGAATATGAGGAAAAGAAAGAAAGGCAAAAAAAGACAAAGGAAAAGGCAGAAGCCTTCGCCATGGCTATGAAAAACGTTCTTAAACAGCCTGAGAAAAATGCCCAGAGGGGCCCAGGTGAAAAGGGATGGGCTTGCTATTACTGTGGAAAGGAGGGGCACCTCAAGCGGGATTGCCCTCAGGCATCTAAGCTGCCCCTGGCTCCATGTCTGGTCTGCAAAGGACCACACTGGAAGAGAGACTGCCCCCAGAGGCGTAGGTCTCCTGGGTTGGACTCTCAAGACAATCAGGACTGAAGGTGCCCGGGGGTCACCACACAAGCTCCCGTCCTAATTGCACCTGAGGAACCCCGGGTATTAATAATTGTGGGGGGGCCAATCCATCAATTTCCTTTTAGATACTGGGGCAACTTATTCTGTGCTTACTGAAACCCCTGGCCCACTTTCTTCCCAATTCGCTTCCATAATGGGACTGTCTGGACGAACCAAAAGGTATAATTTCAGTTATTCTTTATCTTGCAACTGAGATTCTGTGCTGTTTTCACACGAGTTTCTGATTGTGCCAGAATTTCCGTCACCACTTTTGGGAAGGGATATACTGAGCAAGGTCCATGCCTCTGTTTTCATGAATATGGAGCCCTTCCTTTCTCTCCCTTTAGTTGAACAAAATGTAAATCCTAGAGTATGGGTGGATGGAAAATCTGTGGGTCGAGCAAAAAATGCTATTCCTGTAGTTGTTAAGCTCAAAGACCCGCACATATTTCCACATAAGCAGTATCCACTGAAACCTGAAGTTGAGGAAGGGTTAAAACCCATCATTGAAAATTTAAAGGAGCAGGGACTATTAATTCCCTGTAATAGTCCTTGCA
>NW_011495060.1:16239-16537 GCF_000754665.1 Bison bison bison | reverse complement strand
TGTAGCTACCTCCAGCTACTATTTGGGGCCCCTGGACCAGATATCCTCAATATGAGTATTAGGAGAATATGTTGCCTCACCAATTTAGGGACAACGCCCCTTGTCAGCTTGGAAGTAGTTATGGAATGAGAACAACGCCCTTTTTCACTAGGCAACATAATTATCCTAAAAGAAAAGGGGGAAATGAGAGAGTCAGTTCCTAGGCAGGTTGATAAGGAGTCTAGGGGTCCCCAAGGAGAGAGGAGTCTGGAATTCTCAAGGAGGAAGAAAGGACAAACTTTTTTTCTTTCTCCACATT
>NW_011495060.1:13288-16139 GCF_000754665.1 Bison bison bison | reverse complement strand
TAAATGGAGACTAGTTCAAGATTTATGAATAATAAATGAGGCTGTAGTTCCTTTACACCCTGTGGTGCCTAATCCTTATACTCTATTGTCTGAAATTCCTGAAGGGGCCAAATATTTTTCAGTAATTGATTTAAAAGATGCTTTCTATTCAGTGCCTTTGGTGGAAGAAAGTCAATTTCTATTTGCCTTTGAAGACCCTACGCAGCCAGCTTCTCAGTTAACCTGGACAGTTTTGCCCCAGGGATTTCGTGACAGTCCTCACTTATTCGTACAAAGTTTGTCACGGGATCTACAAAACTTTAATAGCTCTGAAGCAGTGGTGTTACAATATGTAGATGATATTTTGCTCTGTGCTGAGATAGAGGAAGCTTGTTCACGAGCCTCAGAAGATTTCTTAAACTTTCTGGCAGACTGTGGTTACAAGGCATCAAGAGAAAAGGCTCAGCTTTGTCAACAATCGGTTAGATATCTGGGCCTAATCATATCAGAAGGGTCTAGGGCCATAGGCCCTGAGAGAATTAAACCTATACTAAATCACCCCCTACCTATGTCTTTAAGACAATTGAGAGGATTTTTGGGAATCACAGGTTACTGTTGCATTTGGATTCCAGGTTACGGGGAACTTGCACAGCCTTTATATAAACTTATAGCTGAAACTCAGCAGGCCCAAACCGACAAACTGGTTTGGTCTCCAGAAACTCAAAAGGCTTTTCAGGTTCTTCAGACTGTTCTCCTGCAAGCTTCAGCTCTGAGCTTGCCCACAGGGTCAGAATTTAATTTGTTTGTCACTGAAAGAAAAGGTGTGCCATTGGGAGTTTTTACACAACCCCGAGGGCCTCACCAGCAACCTATTGCTTATCTAAGCAGAGAATTAGATGAAGTTTCACGTGGTTGGCCCCACTGCCTAAGAGTAATTGGGGCAGCGGCTTTATTAGCACCTGAAGCTTTAAAAATAATTAATGGATGAAACCTTACTGTACTGACTTCTCATGATGTAAGTGGAATATTAAATTCTAAGGTTAATATTTGGATGACAGACAGTAGGCTTCTTAAGTATCAGTCATTGTTTTTAGAAGGACCAGTAACTAAGCATAAAGTTTGTGGAAATTTAAATCCTGCCACTTTCCTTCCTGAGAAGGAAAATGAAACACCTGATCACGATTGTTCTCAATTCCTAACTTTAAACCATGCAGCTTGGTAGGATCTAAAGGATACACCATTAGACAATCCTGACATGGAAATATTTACAGATGGCAGCTCTTTTGTTCAGGGATGGAAAACGTAAAGCAGGTTACACCCTGGTGACTGCTGAACAGGTTTTGGAAGCAAAATCTCTCCCCCAGGAACCAGTGCTCTGTTGGCGGAGCTTGTGGCCCTGACCCGAGCTCTAGAGTTAAGCAAAGGGCAGAGGATGGGCCTGATAACCTATGTGAGTCTACTTCTGCTGACTCCAAATATCCTGAGTCTGCTATTGGATCCCCAAGACAATGTCTTCCTGTCCTGGGCTCACTCCTATACTGCATTCCACAATCGGTCTAACTTCTGGGTCTGCGGAGCGCTCCCCTCTTCATCAGTGGAAGGCTTCCCGTGGTGGACATCCCCACTTCAAGGAAAAGACTTTCTCCAAGTCTGTGAATACCTTACAACAATCACATGTGATGCCTCTTCTTCATCTGATGACATCTACCAACCCTAAAATGGACTGGTGCAACACTTTGTACTCTAACTATGAACATAATGTGACTTTTAATTTTGATTATACATTGTCTCGGTTCAATAACTATTTTGCTACATATAAGGTAAATAGGTCTAGATCTAATGGTTTTTTACCTGACGTTTATCAAATATGGGATGAGGTTACACGGCTAACTCCTAAAAAAGGACATTTAATATCTACTGCCTCTATATACTGGGAACAAACAGAGCTGTCCCCAAAAGTTAGCCAACAACTTAATTACAGTGATTGGAAACAATTGGGATATTTGTCTCAGGAAACATGCAATGTAATCATTCCCATGTTTTCCAATCCCAGTTCAGGTTCTCCCTTTGTCTGGCCAGGCACGAATTGGGATTGGATATCTCAGTTGTGCTGGCTTGCTCCAAACGGGAATTATTGGATATGTGGCTCTTACCTATGAGCATGGCTTCCTCCTGGTTGGATAGAGAGATTTACCCTGGGTCTAGTCTTTATTCATGGCTTTATATTTTCAGAGCTTCCAGAAAAGCCTGCTAATTTACCCCACCTTAAAACTCGGTGGGCAAGGTCTGTATTTCATTGGTATGATTATTTGGCTGCAGAGTTTGTTCTCTCTTTGGGAACTACAGATGTTATGTTATGACTAGATGCTTTGATTAATTTACTCAACAGGCATTACAAGATTCTCCAAAGGCTATTTCAGCTCTTAATGCTGAACAAGCACAAATTAGAAAGGTGGTTTACAAAACAGATTGGCTCTAGATATCCTGACAGCTGCACAAGGAGGAACTTGTGCCATTGTTCATACCCAATGCTGTATATATATATATACCTGATATGAGCACGAATGTTACCCATTTTACTAACCACATGAATAGGATGATTAGGGCCATGGATACTCCTGAAGCCTCAATTGCCTCACTTTGGGAAACATTAACTAGTTCTCCATGGTGGACAACTATCTTAATTACAATAATTCTGGTTGTTTTGTTCTTGCTGTTTGCTCCCTGCATCTGTAATTGTATAACTGGATTTGTTTCTAGCAGCATGAAAGCTTTTAAGTTACAAATGGTTGCTCAAACTCCTGCTACTGCTGTAGCTACCTCCAGCTACTATTTGGGGCCCCTGGACCAGATATCCTCAATATGAGTATTA
>NW_011495060.1:11428-12242 GCF_000754665.1 Bison bison bison | reverse complement strand
TTTGTGTTTCTGTGATTTCGGTTATAATTTCTTTCATTTCTGACTTTACTGATTTTTGACTCCTCTTGTTTCTTGATGAGTCTGGCTAAAGATTTATCAATTTTCTTCATCTTTTCAAAAATCAGGTTTTTAGTTTGAGCTTTCTTAGTTTTTTCAGTCTATATTTCATGTATTTCTGCTCTAGTCTTCATGATTTCTTTATACTATCTTTGGAATTTGTGTATTCTTTTCTCTAGTCCCTTTAGATATAGGGTTAGAATATTTGAGTGTTTTGTTTGCTTCCTAAGAAATAAACTTGCATTGCTGTAAACGTCCCTCTTAGAACTGCTTTTTATGCATCCTGTAGATTGTGGATTGTTATGTTTTATATGCTGCCTTTCTTGACTTCAGAATGATGTTCTTTTTCTAATGATAAAAATTATTAGAAATTAGAAATCATATTGGAATGATTCTAATGTTTTTCACTGAGTAGGCAGATACATAATACTGAAACATAATACTGAAAAAATAAATAAAACACCAGCAGAAAGAATGGGCAAGAGTGTTTTCTCATTTATGTTGCCTAATTGATAAATCAATTTTGTTCAGAGCCCTTTGAGCAGCTGAGTGGGATGGCTGTGCACATCACCACCATTCTTTAGAGATTTTTATGTGCAGATTAGAAGGCAGTAGTCACTTATGTGTTGAGCAGGTGTATTTTTGCCAAAGCTCCCCAGGAAATTCTGTCCTACACCAGCACCCTCTCTCCCAAGTTGCTTTGTGGAGGTACAGGGGGAACCAGGGGCCTTCACAGCCCATGTGCCAGGCTTGGGAC
>NW_011495060.1:8677-9845 GCF_000754665.1 Bison bison bison | reverse complement strand
GTGTCTGTGGGGTGTGTGCACAAGTGCTTGTGTGAGTGTTTATGTGTATTTGTTTGTATATGTATGTGAGTGTGTGTGCACATGTGTGCATATGCATGATATGCATGACTGTGTGTGTCTGTGTGTGTATTCAGAGCTAATATAACTATGTCAAAGTCAATTTTTTACTACTAATAAATGTCTGCTGTAAAATGCATCTTAAGTAGAATATTCCTGGGACGTCCCTGGTAGTCCAGTGGCTACAGTTCCAAGTTCCAAGGTCAGCAGGTTTAATTCCTGGTCAGGGAAAGAGATCCCACATGTCACAACTAAGTCTTGGCATGGCACAGCTAAGGAGCCCATGGACCACCACTAAGACATGGCCCAGCTAAATAAATAAGTACAATATTACTTATTTACAGCCATAAGAGATTATAGTATTTGGAGCCCAGGGTACTTTTGGAAAACCCATGTTATCATCCCAGTGGTAACACTTAAGTAAAAAGTGGGCCTTGGAGTGCATTATGACAGTGACTTCATGTAATAGGATCTACATGAAGCCCACTTGGCTGTTTTTGACATAAGAAACCCATGTGCCCTGTGTGAACCATGCTGAGCTTTATTTCTATATGCTTGGACTTAGAATCTCCCAAAAAAAGTCCAATCAGGAATGTGGGAGACTGGATGGAGAGAAACGTGCTCCATTTCTGGGAGGGAACCTGATCTGTCCTCCAAGAACACAGTTTGAAGCCTAGTGTTCATTGCCCCTCTCACGTGACTTATCCAGCTCACATTCTTGTGTCTTTTCCCAGATCACATATTTTTCTTTCTCATCTTGCTCCCTCTCAAACCTCAAGGAGATACAGTCCCCCTGCCCCCACCTTGATGCATGAATGTTCCAGCCTTGTTGAGTTTTAATGAAAGCACTTTACATACCAGGTAAACAGTTTTGCCCCTGACAGCTTTAAGCTTGCAATATTGCCGTATCAAAAAAGAAGAAGAAGTGCAAAACTTAGTCTTCAAATACTAAAAAATGCTAATCACTGTCTGAGCTTTCAGTGAGTGGCAACCCTTTTGCAAGAGTAACATGAAAGATCACAAATCACCATGAGAAATAATAATGAAAAAATTTGATATACTGCAATAATTTTATTTTATTTTTTTAATTTTATTTTATTTTTAAACTTTA
>NW_011495060.1:4773-7027 GCF_000754665.1 Bison bison bison | reverse complement strand
GATATTTTACATGTTTCAATGCCATTCTCCCAAATCTTCCCACCCTCTCCCTCTCCCACAGAGTCCATAAGACTGTTCCATACATCAGCGTCACTTTTGCAATAATTTTAAAAAGGTGGCACAGTGAACAGAGTTGAGGAAAACGGAACCTGTAGGTTTGATAGATGCAGAATTACCAAAAACCTTCAATTAGGGGGTCAGGTAGGAAGCACTATCAGTAAAATGAGGAATGCCTGTAATTTAATATTTGTGTCTGCAAATATAATATCATCTCTGAATTTGCCTTTTTAAGTTTAAAATCTTTCTTTTTTGATGACTTTCCTTGTACTAGCAGTCCATAGCATGAATTATTTTGTGCACTAAAATAGAGGCTTTCAAACTCGTTCTGCAAGGGGCCAGATACACTTTCTAGGTGGTGTGCAGGTGTACTTGGCAGCTGCTTAGCTCTGTGTTTGGAGCTGACACACAGCCATGACCACGTTCCCCTCAAGGTCAATATTTATAAGCACTGAAATTTGAGTTTCTGATCATTTTTATGGATCATGAGGTTCTCTTTGAATTGTGCCCTCTCCCCCGACTAGAAAATCTAAAAGCCATCCTTAGCTTTGTGGGCTGCAGTTTTCTATCCAGGATACTTCTGCACACTACAGACTTCTGCCCAGCTTGTGGGTGTTGCCTGCAGAAATGTACTGCAGCATTGAAGAAAAAGCATCCAGTGAGTAGGACTTGAGCCTTTTAGCCTGCCTTGGAAAAGCTACTCTTTGAAATGTGAAAAGGTAGATGCAGTGCTGTCACCTTCCCTGAGCTTTGCCCTAGTGATGCAAATAGTAAAGAATCCACCTGCCAATGAAGGAGACGCAGGTTTGATCCCTGGGTTGGGAAGATCCCCTGGAGAAGAACGTGATGACCTGCTCCAGTATTCTTGCCTGGACAGTCCCATGGACAGAGCAGCCTGGTGGACTATGGTACATGGGGTTGAAGAGAGTTGGACAGGACTGAGAACTGATACCCTCTAATTGCTGATCTGTTAACCAGAACATGATAATGAAAACTGGGTTTTGTTGTATTTAGTAGGGTGCCAGAAGAGTATCAAGATAATTATCCAATGTAAATCAAATTGAGAACATTTTGAAACACTTTATAAAAAATATATTGGAGTATAGCCAATTGGGCTTCCCTGGTGGCTCAGATGGTAAAGCGCCTGTCTGCAATGCGGGAGACACAGGTTCAATCCCAGGGTGGGGAAGATCCCCTGGGTATGTAAATGGCAACCCACTCCAGTACTCTTGATTGGAAAGACTTCACTTTCACTATAGCCAATTAACAATGTGATAGTTTCATGTGGATAGCGAAGGGACTCAGCCCTACATATACATGTACCCATACTCCCCACAACTGTCCAAATTGAGAGTGTGTGTGACTCTTTGCGACCAATGGGCTGTTAGATCCCCAGGCTCCTCTGTCCATGGGATTCCAGGCCAGACTACTGGAGTAGGTTGCCATGCCCTCCTCTAGGGGAATCTTCCCAACCCCAAGGATCAAAACCACATCTCCTGTATCGCAGGTGGATTCTTTATACCACTGCGCCACTGAGGAGGCTGAGCTGCCTTCTGGCTGGGATTCCTAGGAAGACAGGTGGTGCTTGAGGTGAAATGACCCTGGGTCTGAGGCAGCAGAACTCACAGTGTCTGCTTGCTTCCAGCCTAGTTCTCATGGGAGTGGCCACCTCACGTGTCATGTTCTCAGAGCCAGCAGCATTGTTTTGGGAAGTTTGGCAAGGGATTTCCAACCTCGGCTGTCATGGCAGATGGCAGTCTGCTCCCAGCTTGGTCTGCCTGCCATGGTAATCTGGGGACCTTGACCACTGGGTGCAGCAATTTGCTGGACTGCTGTAACAAACTGCCTTTGACCTGGCAGCACCGGCAAGACACTTTCTCTAGAGGCCTGAGTCAATGCTGCACATGATGACAGGCTTGGATCTCCCTCCATGACTTGCGGGAACCCACCTCCCTGTGTCCACAGCTGGGTGTCTGTGCATGTCTCTGTGCTAATCTCAAGAGGGACTCCAGTCAGGTTGGATGAGGGTCCACACTGTGACCTCAGTTCACGTGAATCACCTCTCTAAAAGAGCCTCATTGCATTACCCTCTGAGGTCCTTTTTGCAGGCAGGAGGGCTTGTTGTGAGGGCTTGTTGAAGCCCTTGTTGTGAGGGCTTCAGTATCTGTAGCAGGGAGCAGAGTTAGCTCATCACCCT
>NW_011495060.1:2951-3837 GCF_000754665.1 Bison bison bison | reverse complement strand
AAGACATGTCTCTGCTTCTCCCTAAAGTTTAGTTTGACTACTGTGTGCACGCTCTCAGGAAGGAAGTGTCCTTTCATCATTCACCTTCCCAGTTTACATCTGATGTTCTAGCAGTTAAAATAAATTAGGATACATGTGTCTCTTTCACGTTTTGTTTCCTCAGGATATATGCCTAGGAGTGGGATTGCTGGGGTATATGGTAGTTTTATTCTTTTTTTTTTTTTTTTTTCTTCAGGAATCTCCATCCTGTCTTCCATACTATACAGAGGGAAGTAAATCAGAAAAAGAAAGATAAATATTGTATTCTAACACATGTGTACAGAATCTAGAAAAATAATACTGAAGAATTTATTTACAGGGCAGCAATGGAGAAACAGGCATAGGGAATAGACTTGTGGACATGGAAAGTGTGGAGAAGAGGGTGAGATATATGGAGAGAGTAACGTGGAAACTTACTATACAATATGTCAAATAGATAGCCAATGGGAATTTGCTGTATGTCTAAGGAAACTCAAGTAGGACAGAGGTTCCAGCCCCAAAGGACCTCCCAGCATAGGAAGAAAGGAAAGACACCCACGCTTACAACTGGGGCAATGACACATAATTGTCAATTTGTGAAATGTTATGTGCTTGGAAAAGACTGAGCAAATAACACCCTCTGATTGCTGATCTGTTAACCAGAACATAATTATGAAAACTGGTTTCTGTTGTATTTGATGTTGTTGTATTTTGTTCTATTTGATACAGGGGCTCTGTATCAACCTAGAGTGCTGGGATGAGGAAGGAGATGGGAGGGAGGTTCAAAAGGGCTGCTGCTGCTGCTAAGTCACTTCAGTCGTGTCTGACTCTGTGCGACCCCATAGACGGCAGCTCACCAGGCTCCCCC
>NW_011495060.1:1458-2139 GCF_000754665.1 Bison bison bison | reverse complement strand
GCTCTTGCCCACGTGGAGTTGCACACCCCTCTAGGGGAGGGGAGGTGAGTCATTTTCTAAAAGCAACTGAGGAATAGATGCCCACCTGTGTGGCACCAGACACAGCAAGTGGGGAGAAAGTGGGGAGCAGAGAACCCCTCTGCTCATCTTCTCAGGCCTGCCGCCTCCCTGGCAGTGCACCTGCGCTGAGTGGAGGTGGGACTCTGAGCTCCTTCTGGATCATGGCAAAAAATGATTCTCTGCTGGGATGACCCCTCTGCTGAACTTGTATTGACGATTTTACTTTACCTGGAAGTACATGAAGCAGCAGGCTCTCCTTGCTTTTTGGAGTTAAGACATCAGCATGTCAAATTTGGTACCACGAACTTGGTGGCCACTAAGAAAGTCACTCAGTCATGTCTAACTCTTTGTAAACCCATGGACTATAGCCTTTAAGTTGGCTTAAAGCTCAACATTCAGAAAACTAAGAAAGGCATCTGGTCCCATCACTTCATAGCAAACATATGGGGAATCAGTGACAGTCTTTATTTTGGTGGGGGCGGGGCTCCAAAATCACTGCAGATGGTGATTTATGCCATGAAATTAAGACGCTTACTCCTTGGAAGAAACCTTATGACCAACCTAGAGAGCATACTAAAAAGCAGAGACATTACTTTGCCAACAATGATCCATCTAGTCAAG
>NW_011495060.1:625-1358 GCF_000754665.1 Bison bison bison | reverse complement strand
TGCATTACTGCCTGAGATAGCAAATAATGGAAGCCCTGAAAGTATGTTTGAGACAACTTCAAATGTCTGTATATACTGGATTCAAGTCAAGGTGGAATATCCTGAGATTGCCACAAAAGGACTGAAAAGCCTGTATCCATTTCCAACATCCTGGTCTTTGTGAAGTAGGGTTTTCTGCAGTGTGTTGTGTGTGCTCAGTCATGTCCAACTCTTTGTGACCCCATGGATTGTACCCCACCAGGTTCCCTCTGTCCATGGGATTCTCCAGGCAAAAATACAAAGTGGGTTGCCATGACCTCCTCCAGGGGATCTTCCTGACCCTGAAATTGAACTGATGTGTCTCCTGAATTGGTAGGTAGATTTTTTATCACTGAATCACAAATTGCAACAAAGCAACATTATGGAGTGTGTGAGTGAAAGTCATTCAGTCATATCTGACACTTTTTGACTCAATGGACTATACAGCCTATGGGATTCTCCAGGAAAGAACACTGGAGTGGGTAGCCCTTCCCTTCTCCAGGGTATCTTCCCAACCCAGGAATCAAACCAGGGTCTCCTGCATTGCACACAGATTCTTTACCAGCTGAGCCACCAGGGAAGCCCAGTTATGGAGTAGACTGGATACAAGCAGTATCCTTCAGGTGTCAATGTCTCCCATAGTTCCCCCAGATCGGACCATCTAGTTTCAGAGAGACAAGCTCATGGCTCCCACTGATTGTACATTATGGTGAGT
>NW_011495060.1:0-525 GCF_000754665.1 Bison bison bison | reverse complement strand
CTGGGAGGTTCTGCGAAGTATTCCTGTGGGGTGGAACCTGGCATTGTGACCTCTGGCAGGTTCTGACTCCCAGCCTCCTCCTGGCCACCTCTTCCCCTGCCTGTAGGAGTTACTGCCAGAGGTCACTCTGACCTGCAAGATTGTGTTTTGTTGGGACACATGGGAGAAGAAGGGGGGTCATGGTGGAGCCTTAAGAATGGATCCTTAATTCCAGTAACAGTCAGAAGGTGAAATCTGTTTGAAATCATGCTGTTTAGGGAACAATGTGTTTTCATAGTAAATCCATGAACACATTTAAGTCCAGCTGAGGGTCACCTCCCTGTACAACTTCCTCTGAGAGGTGGCTTGGTGTTCAGAGCCTGATGTCCAGTCTTCTTTTTTTTATTAATTAATTTTTACTGGGGTATAGTTTCTTTACAATGTTATGTTAGTTTCTGCTGTACAGCAAAGTGAATCAGCTATGTATACAGATGCAGATGGATATATATACTGTCTTTGAAATTTTTTCTTCTCATTTAGTTCACC
>NW_011495059.1:8294100-8294821 GCF_000754665.1 Bison bison bison | reverse complement strand
GAAGAAGATGAGAGGAAGAAAGGGTATGGGAAATTTTTTGAAGAGACTAGAGTTGTAATTGTACTCAATAAGGTAAAGGAAATAGTCCAACAAGTCCAAGAGGCACAATGAGCTCCATATAGGATAAACCTATGGAAAAATATGGCAAGACACATACTAATCAAACTAGCAAAGGTTAAACAAAAAGAAAATATTAAAAGCAATAAGGGAGAAGCAACATGACACATACAAGGGAAACCCCATTACCCTTAAGAGCTGTTCTTTCAGCAGAAACTGCAGGCCAGAGGGAATGGCAAAATATATTTAAAGGACTGAAAATGAAAAATATACCACAAAGATTACTGTACTTAAGTATCTCTTTCAAAATTGATGGAGAAATCAAAAGCTGTTCAGACAGGCAAAAATTTAAGACAACTCAGTACCACAAAAACAGCTTTAGAAAAAATGTTAAATGAACTTAAATAGTCAAGAAATACAAAACAAGAAAAAAGATCTACATAACCAATCCCAATCAATTAACAAAATGAAAATTCAGTTCAGTTCAGTCAGCACGAGGGTCACAGTTCGGTCTCTCAGTCATGTCACTCTTTGCGACCACATGAACTGCAGCACGACAGGTCTCCTTGTCCATCACCAACTCCCAGAGTTTACCCAAACTCATGTCCATTGAGTCGGTGATGCCATCCAACCATCTCATCCTCTGGCGTCCCCTTCTCCTCCT
>NW_011495059.1:8289619-8289956 GCF_000754665.1 Bison bison bison | reverse complement strand
TTAACTTCTGAACCACCAGGGAAGCCCATTTTTCCTTAAGGGGATACCAAATATTGACAGGCTGTGCCATCATGCTGCTGCTGCTAAGTTGCTTCAGTCCTGTCCACTCTGTGTGACCCCATGGACTGCAGCCTACCAGGCTTCTCCGTCCATGGGATTTTCCAGGCAACAGTACTGGACTGGGGTGCTATTGCCCTCTCCCTGTGCCATCATAGGTCCCATTAACTCATTGTTTAATATCTTAAGCACTGCATGCTTGATTTTCACTTCTTCATGGCATGTTCAAAGCACATTATGGGAAACTGGAATGTCATGATGAGGGACAAGAAAGAGCCAA
>NW_011495059.1:8289214-8289519 GCF_000754665.1 Bison bison bison | reverse complement strand
GGATCCCCTGGAGAAGGCAATGGCAATCCACTCTAGCACTTTTGCCTTGAAAATCCCATGGACAGCTAAGCCAATAGGGTACAGTCCATGGGGTCGCAAAGAGTCGAACACAGCTGAGCGACTTGTTCCCTCTCTGGGAACTACAGATGTGCTACAAGTGGAAATGCAAATTATAAAGGTGGTTTACAAAACAGATTAGCCTCAGATATTCTGAAAGCTGCACAAGGAGGAACTTGTGTCATTATCACTACCCAGTGCTGTACATATATACCTAATATGAGCACTAATGTTACCCACTGAACACA
>NW_011495059.1:8288242-8289114 GCF_000754665.1 Bison bison bison | reverse complement strand
ATTTCCCCTTCTCTATACAAATATACAAAAAAAGAGGTTTCTGTTAAAATTTTGTGTTGCCATAATGACACCTGGTTCCACCTGAACATAAGTTTTCTCAAACCTTGAGCTAACCAATGCATTTTTCTTATAGAAATGTTTATCTTAAGCTTTGTTAATGTACTATGCATTTACTGTAGATTCTGTCTTCAAGTCGGTTCTCCTAAAGGCTCAGAACTGGCTTGACAAACCTGTATATTATATTCGTACATTGTTCTCCTACTCTCTGTTAATGAAACAATATATTTGTATGGAAATCTGCCTTTCTTCAAGATTTATGTTCATCATTTTATTGCCTGGGATGACTCACCTGGTGCCATTCTCTGAGTTTTGTGACATTTCCTTTCCTTAATTAGCAGACTGCTAGTAGCTATATAACATCAGGCTAAAGGCTGCCATCTATGGCATCACACAGAGTCAGACACGACTGAAGTGACTTAGCAGCAGCAAAGACTAGCTGGGGGCAACTCTTTCTGTCCCCTTCAAATGCCTTTGTCAGAAGCTTTCTCTATCTCTTTTATACTTTAAAAAATGTTCTGAGTGATTAACCCTCCTCTCTGTCCCCAGATTGAATTATTCTCCTCCAGAGGCCAAGAATTCCAGTGTCTTTCATTGTTCAGCAACATTTCACTGTGATCAAAAATCCCCCAAAAGACAAAAGCACAGGAGCAGATGACTTCACAGGTGAATTCTATCAAACATTTAGAGATGAGCTAACACCTATCCTTCCAAAACTCTTTCAAAATATTTTTAAATTAATTTTGTTTTATTTTTTAACTTTACATAATTGTATTAGTTTTGCCAAATATCAAAATGAATCCGCCACAGGTATA
>NW_011495059.1:8287229-8287424 GCF_000754665.1 Bison bison bison | reverse complement strand
TAGTGACTGAAAAACAATTAATGTATTTGTTTTTGGCTGTGCTGGGTCTTCCTTGTTGCACAAGGGCTTTCTCTAGTCACAGCAAATACTGGCTACCCAGTAGTTGTGATGGACTTCCCTGCTGGCTCAAACAGTAAAAAATCTGTCTGCAATTCAGGAGATCCGAGTCCCATCCCTGGGTTGGGAAGATTCCCT
>NW_011495059.1:8284628-8285254 GCF_000754665.1 Bison bison bison | reverse complement strand
TCCCTCCTGGCTTGAAGAGTTTCTATTGAAAGATCAGCTGTAATCCTTATGGGAATTCCCTTGTGTGTTATTTGTTGTTTTTCCCTTGCTGCTTTTAATATTTGTTCTTTGTGTTTGATCTTTGTTAATTTGATTAATATGTGTCTTGGGGTGTTTCTCCTTGGGTTTATCCTGTTTGGTACTCTCTGGGTTTCTTGGACTTGGGTGATTATTTCCTTCCCCATTTTAGGGAAGTTTTCCACTATTATAATGTGACTTTTAATTTTTGGCCTTTTATCTGATATTTATCAAATATGAGGTGAGGTTATATGGCTAACTTCTGAAAAAGGAAGTCTAATATCTACTGCCCTTACCAGCTGGGAACAAATACAGACATCTCCAGAAGTTAGCCAACAACTTATTTATAATGACTGAAAACAATTGGAATTTTTGCCTCAAAAAATATGCAACGTAATCATTCCCCTGATTTCCAACCCCAGTTCAGGTCCTCCCTTGGCCTGGCAAGGAATTGATTGGAACTGGATATCTCAGTCTCACTGGCTTGCTCCAAATGAGATCTATTGGATATGTGGCATTGTTTCCCTCTGGCTGGATAGGGAGACGCACCCTACATCTAGCTTTTATTC
>NW_011495059.1:8284097-8284528 GCF_000754665.1 Bison bison bison | reverse complement strand
TTTTTTTTTTAACATGTGGAGGTGGTTACCACATTTCTTGTTTCTCAAGATACATTTTGTCAAGCACAAGGAAAGTAAATTTTCTCTCTAATTGAAGTTTTATTCGTTATTCTGAGGATGTGTACACAGTTGAGTTTGTTCAACCTTCTTAATGTATGAACTAAAGATCTAAAAAACTACATAGTTTCCTTTCTAAACACATATTACAATGACTTTTCAAGGCTAAAATGCGGAAGCTACTTTTCCTTAAGGGGATACCAAATATTGATAGGCTGTGCCATCATAGACAGAGAAGGCAATGGCACCCCACTCCAGTACTCTTGCCTGGAAAATCCCGTGGACAGAGGAGCCTGATGGGCTGCGTCCATGGGGTCGCTGAGGGTCGGACACGACTGAGTGACTTCACTTTCAATTTTCACTTTCATGCATTG
>NW_011495059.1:8282489-8283371 GCF_000754665.1 Bison bison bison | reverse complement strand
AGATTGGGGGTAGGAGGAAAAGGGGACAACAGAGGATGAGATGGCTGGATGGCCTCACTGACTCGATGGACATGAGTGTGAGAGAACTCTGGGGATTGGTGATGGACAGGGAGGCCTGGCAGGCTGAGATTCATGGGATTGCAAAGAGTGGGTCATGACTGAGTGACTGAACTGAACTGAACCAATACATATAAATACACACATATATACATATATATATACACACATAAATACATGCATTCATATATATATACACATACACAATGTGTATGCATACATATATATGTATAACTGAATCACTTTGCTCTGAAGCAGAAATTAACAGAATATTGTATACTTCAATTTTTAAAAATTAACGTAAATGGGAAAAATTGGTATATTACTTTGAAGGCAATATCCAAAGAATATCCAAAGAATACTGTTTAAATAAATACAGCTCATCAATTCATGGCAGGTTTGCTGAAATACTTACAAAGGTGCATACTGATGGCTGTAATTTATCACAAAATGCACCAAGGAATAAGATGGATTGATGGATGGATAGTGTGATGGACAAATGGATAGACACATGAGAAAGGAGGTATTGTAAAATAGTTACAATAGAATCTAGGTGGGATATCTTTGTATATTAGCTAGAAAAAGTGTTTAACCTCATTGAATGTTTGGATATTTTTATAATGTAATGCTGGGTTTAGGTATCAGGACTTTGTAAAGTGTGCTTTAGGTTGATGCTCTTGCCTCTCCTAGCCCTGCAGACCTGGGGAGATGGGGTGGATTGGGGTGTGTTCTCACCTGGAGGCAGGATGAGAACAGAACCACTTTGAAAGGGCCTCTGTACAATAAATGCTATGCTATGCTATGCTAAGTCACTTCAGTCGTGTC
>NW_011495059.1:8281643-8282389 GCF_000754665.1 Bison bison bison | reverse complement strand
AAGGGAGTCTGCTAATTTTTGGACACTCCTGGGGACCTCAAAAGGAGTTTTGCAAGCAGCATTACAGTGAATAATCCAAACCGGAATATTCAACCTGGGAAGTTAGCTTGGGGCTTTCCTTCTGATTGGTGCACATGGACAGGCACCGTGGATGGGTGTGGATTTCTTTATCCTTGCCTGCTTGCCTTTTTGTACAGGGAGGTTTTTGTTTTTTTGTTTTTTTCTGAGCTACAGCAAGCGATGCCGAGAACTTTGCCTGGGGTTGTAGGACAGGATGGCTCCATTTGTGGCTCCTGTAGACAGTGCCCTCTGCAACTGGCAATGCCCAGCACTCTCTTCACTGTCAAACAGAGGATTGCAATAAAAGGAGTGTACATGTCTGGAACGCACGATGCATTCAAAGCACGACTCATCACATGTAACATATGATACACTATACACACTTGGCAGGTAGAGCCTAGGTCCCTAGGTCCATCTTCAGGACTGTGTTTTACCAGGTTCAAGCCTAATGAAGTCTTCCTCATGGGAGAAGTCTGATGGAGTCCAGAGTACAGACCAGAGGTCTGCAAAGCTGCCTCATTTGCAACTCTCTTTACCATGAGTGAGAAAAATGTTGGATAAATGCTTTGTTATGGTGAAGAAGCCAAGGAGGACAGAGATCCCCAGCTACTCTGTCTTTCAAACCTGGAGCCATTTTTGCTGGGAGTGTTGGTGGAGTGTGTTTTGGGTGAGGCAGATGGGCTGCC
>NW_011495059.1:8279870-8281543 GCF_000754665.1 Bison bison bison | reverse complement strand
TTCATTTTTTTTTTTTTAATTTATTTGGCCGAGCAAGATCTTCATTGAAGATTTTCTGTCTTCATCGTAGCATTTAGAATCTTTAGCTGTGGCATGTGGGACCTAGTTCTCTGACCAGGGATTAAACCACACAAACTGCATTAGGGAGCACAGAGTCTCAGCCACTGGACCACCAGGCAAGTCCTTTAGACAAACGTTAATGACAGCACTTTGAGAGTCTTGCGTGCAAGTGTTTTTGGGGGTGAGACTGAAAAACGCACCAGGTCATGGCCGAGTCATTATAGGTGATGGGTTGCTGTAGGAAGTACTACTTTCAGAACTTGTCCTGAGACCCTGAAGCTTCCTCCATCATTGTGGTTTCAACTAAAGGCTTTCTTGTGATGCT
This sequence comes from Bison bison bison, assembly GCF_000754665.1. Classification (NCBI taxonomy): domain Eukaryota; kingdom Metazoa; phylum Chordata; class Mammalia; order Artiodactyla; family Bovidae; genus Bison; species Bison bison. Next base: position 8,281,158 of record NW_011495059.1, on the reverse strand, counting down.
CAGATTCAATAGCTCTGCATGTGTCTGCTTGTTGTCTCTTTTGGGACACCCACCCCTTCCTTCTCCTCCGTGATGTTTCAGCTCTGAAACTCCAATACTTTGGCCACCTGATATGGAGAGTTGACTTATTTGAAAATACCCTGATGCTGGGAAATATTGAGGGCAGGAGGAGAAGGGGACGACAGAGGATGAGATGGTTGCATGGCATCACCAACACAATGGACATGCGTTTGGGTGGACTCTGGGTGTTGGTGATGGACAAGGAAGCCTGGCATGCTGCAGTTCATGGCTCACAGAGTTAGACACGACTGAGCGACTGAAATAAATCTGCTTTTTCATCCTCTTTTTCCAGGCAGCCCAAGGGTTCTGTCCTCTACTGTTCATGGGTCTGTTATCTGTATGGGCAGCCTCCATCACTGCCTCTCCAGTCTTTAAGTTCCTTCCCTTGCTGTTCACTCCATTTTTTTTCTCCGGGACTTCCACCTCCCACCCATCCCAGATAACTGCCCAACAACCCTCCAATTGGAAACAGCCCCTGGGCCTCCTAGCTGGGTCATGTCAAAATCTAAACTCTCCACCACATATCCATCACCTTGGCTGTTTCTGGGTTAGTGTGTAATCTTGGCCAGGTGGAAGCATATTAATGTTGGGATCTGTCATTATGTTGGGGTGAAAATTGTCTAGAATTTGAAACTGGTTTTAGCCAAACAAATTGCTTCATAGTTCTGTTAGGTGTAGTCATTTTGTTTGTGGTGTCAACTTACAATAAATAATTGGCTCTGTTACCTTAAGGAGTTGTTCTCAGGTCCAGGCAGAGAAACAAGTCCAAGTACTGTGTGGTTTCATCCATGAGCCTTTCAATGGCTTCATTTCTAGCTCTGTAACTCCCAGAAGAGGAATGTTTACTTGCTTTAGTGCCTGGTAAGGCTTGGAATTGATTTTCAGGTCAGCCCTGGCATATAGGGGGAGCACAGCAAACTTCCAAAACTGTAAATATCCATCTTTTTTGCTAGTTTTCCTAGCAGTTTGTAAAAAGAATGGCTTTTTGATGTAGAACAGGGGTTGGCAATTTTTTTTTTTTAACAAGCCAAGTAGTAAATATTTTTGGCTTTTTGAGCCCCAAACTATTCCATTCTCTCCAGTAGCAGTGTATAAACAAATGGGTGTAGTTGTATTCCAGTAAAATATTATTTACCCCACCCCCCAGAAAAAAGACACCTGGCTGGATTTTTTTGCAGGGGGAGGGTAGGACACACCATCTAGCATGTGGGATTTTTCCTGGCCAGGG
>NW_011495059.1:8278033-8279770 GCF_000754665.1 Bison bison bison | reverse complement strand
GACTGAACTGAACCTGCTCCTTCATCCTCTTTTTCCAGGAGGCCCAAGGCTTCTGTCCTCTGCTGTTCATGGGTCTGTTTTCTGTGTGGGCAGCCTCCATCACTGCCTCTCCAGTCTTTAAGTTCCTACCCCTGCTGTTCACTTCATTTTTTTTCTCCCAGACTTACACCTCCCACCACCCCAGATAACTGCCCAACAACCCTCTGATTGGAAACATCCCATGGATCTCCTAGCTGGGTCATGTCAAAATCTAAACTCTCCACCACATATCCATCACCTTGGCTGTTTCAGTGAGTGTGTAATCTTGTCCAGGTGGAAGCATATTGATGTTGGGATCTGTCATTGTGTTGGGATGAAAATTGTCTAGAATTTGAAACTGGTTGTTAGCCAAATGAATTGCTTCATAGTTCTGTTAGGAGTAGTCATTTAGTTTGTGGGGTCAACTCACAATAAATATTGCCTCTGTTATCTTAAGGAGTTGTTCTCAGGTCCAGGCAGAGAAACATGGCCAAGTATCCTGTGGTTTCATCCATGAGCATGTCAGTGGCTTCATTTCCAGCTCTGTAATACCTAGAGAAGGAATGTTTCCTTGCTTTAGTGCCTGGTAAAGTTTGGAATTGGTTTTCAGATCAGCCCTGATATATAACTGGAGCACAACAAATTTCCAAAACTGTACATAAACATTCATCCTTTTTGCTAGTTTTCCTAGTAGTTTGTAAAAAAAGAATGACTTTTTGGTGTAGAACAGTGGTTGGCAATTTTTTTTTTTTTTTCAGTAACAAGCCAAGGAGTAAATATGTTTGGCTTTTTGGGCCCCAAACTCCAATCTCTCCAGTAGCAGTGTATAAACAAATGGGTGTAGTTGTATTCCAGTAAAATTTTATTTACCCCAGCCCCCAAAAGAAAGACAGCTGGCTGGATTTTTTGCAGGGGGAGGGTAGGACACCCATCTATCATGTGGGATCTTTCCTGGTCAGGGATGGGACCCAGGCCCCCTACATTGGGAGCATGGAGTCTTAATCACTGGACCACCAGGAAGTCCTAGCTGGCTGGATTTGATTCATGGCTCACAGGACTTCTCTGATAATTTAGCTGGTAAAGAATCCACCTACAATGCAGGAGACCCTGGTTTGATTCCTGGGTTGGGAAGATTTGCTGGAGAAGGGCTAGGCTACCCACTCCAGTATTCTTAGAGTTCCCTGGTGGCTCAGAGTGTAAACAAACTGCCTGCAATGTGGGGGGCCTGGGTTAAATCCCTGGAAGATCCCCTGAAAGAAAATGGCTACCCACTCCATTATATTTGCCTGGAGAACTCCATGGATAGGGGAGCCTGGCAGACTGCAGTCCATCAGGTCACAAAGAGTCAGAGATGACTGAGAGACTAAGCACAGCACACAGTTTGTAGGACACTGATACAGAAAGTAGTTTGGTTAATTGATGGCTTACTGAATGCTTAGTTGGATTATTACTATGTAAGAAAAGCTGGGTTAAGGACTTACAGATTGAAAATTCTCAGCATAAAAGTCATAAAATCCTTTTAAGGAGTCAGTCAACACACTTGTATACATACTGTGTATAACTCTGAGTAGGGAGTGTTTTACACACACTGGTTCAATCCCCTGGTCAGGGAACTAGATCCCAATTTCCAGAGCTAAAACTCTATACCATGATGAAGACTGAAGATGGAACATGCTGCAACTGAGACCCAGTACAGTGAAATAAATATTTTTTTTAAAA
>NW_011495059.1:8276988-8277933 GCF_000754665.1 Bison bison bison | reverse complement strand
AAAATGTTTACTTTTTTGGCTCTGGTGGGTCTTTTTTGGTGCATGTGGGCTTTCTCCAAGTGTGGCAAACAAGGGCCCCTGTCCACCTGCATCACGTGGGCTTCTAATTGTGTTGGCTTTTCTCCTTGTGGAGCATGAGGGGTCTAGGGCGCACAGGCTTCAGTAGTTGTGGCACGTGGGCTCAGTAGTTGCAGAACCTGGACTCTGGAGCCCAGGCTCAGTGGTTGTCATGCACAGGCTTACTTGCACTGTGGCATGTGGACTCTTCCCTGACCAGGGATCTAACCCATGTCTGTTGTGTTGGCAGGCAGATTTTAACCATGGAACCCCCTGGAAAGCTCTAGGTGCAGGACTGATGGGTGAGAAATAACTAGTCAATAATTTTAAAACACCCATATTTTTTTTTTCTTTTTTTGGAGGGGAAGAGATCCAGAAAGTGAAGGGATCTGTCTGGATCCCCTGTTTCTGGTGTATTTTTGAGTATTCATGTATTCTGCTGCTCCTTCCACAAATGGTAGGCCTTGCAGATACAGACAGGATGAGGGGTACAGACCAGGAGAGGGGTGAATCCCTGGTCTCCCACAGGGAATGGGGGCCCAAGCTGGATACCTTCACTTATGGGTTGTCCTGAAGCCAGTCTCAGAACTGGTGGGTGGCACACAGCTGTCACCAATACATTCTGCTGTTTGTGTCCTGGGGACTTGTTTGTTCTTTTAGGGTTGGGGGAGGCTCATGGACACTCTTTCAAAGTTGCAGGTCAAAGTCAGGAGCAAAGCCATGGCCATGGACAAACTGCTGGCTGGAGATGAGATTGTGGGCCTCAACAACATCAGTCTGTCCGGGTTTAGAAAGTAAGCCATCTGCCTGATGAAGGGGTCACATAAGACCCTGAAGCTGGTGGTGAAAAGGTAAGACCTGGGTGTCAAGCCTTGTTTACAGACAGAG
>NW_011495059.1:8275600-8276888 GCF_000754665.1 Bison bison bison | reverse complement strand
CTTTTATTAGTTTTATGTTGAAGTATAGTTAACTTAGTTAGAGCTCCAATCCTTTGTCCACCCGATGCAAATGGCTGACTCATTGGAAAATACCCTGATGCTGCAAAAGACTGAAGGTGGGAGGAGAAGTGGTCAATGGCGGATGAGATAGTTGCATGGCATCACCAACTCAATGGACATGAGTTTGAGCAGACTCTGGTAGGTGGTGAAGGACCAGGAAGCCTGGTGTGCTACAGTCCATGGGATCGCAAAGAGTCAGCCACAACTTGTCAGCTGAACAACAACATAGTTAATAGTTAATGTTGTGTTGGTTTCAGGTGTACAGCATATACACTCTTTTTTTTTTTTTTTTTACATTCTTTTCCTGTGCTTGTTTGGTGGCTCAGACAATAAAGCATCTGCCTGAGATGCAGGAGACCCGGGTTCAATCCCTGGATCACGAAGATCCCCTGGAGAAGGAAATAGCAACCCAATCCAGTATTCTTGCCTGAAAAATTCAATGGGTGGAGGAGCCTGGTAGGCTTTGGTCCATGGGGTCACAAAGAGTTGGACATGACTAAGTGACTTCATTCTTTCCTAGCTTGTCACAGAGTATGAGTGGAGTTTCTGGTGCTGTAAGGTCAGTTTTGAAAAAAGGTTCCTTCTTTCATTGCTGTTGAGTGTTAATTTTTGATTTATGAAGTGATTTTGATTCCTTAAATCTTGTCCCTCGCAATAGCTGATGCTCTGAATGAAGCAAAATATCGTAGGCCATTTTTAATCAAGGTGGCAGGCTACCACCTTGGATTTTCAGGTCTTATGCTAATACAGAGTGATGTACATGGACATCCATGTCCAGGCTCTGGGGTGGGCAAGCATACTTGATTCAAAAGCAAGTTGTAAATAGGAGTTGGAGTAATTTGAGGGAGTCAGAGAGAGAAATTTGAGATGTGATGCTTTTACACACAAGAACTAGAACAGTACTACTAGGCAGCTTGGAGGTGTTGGTGATTGTTTTTGGCCATGCTGGCTACACAACTTGCTGGCTTCATTGGTAGCTCAGCTGGTAAAGAATCTGCCTGCAATACAGCAGACCCTGGTTCTATTCCTGGCTTGGAAGATCTGCTGGAGAAGGGATAGCCTACTCACTGCAGTATTCTTGTGGCTTAGCTGGGAAATAATCCACCTGCAATATGGGAGACCTGGGTTCAATCACTGGGTTGGGAAGATCCCCTGGAGAAGGGAACCCACTCCAGTGTTCTTGCCTGGAGCATTCCATTGAATTCTTTCAAGATCTTAGTTCCCTGAC
>NW_011495059.1:8274587-8275500 GCF_000754665.1 Bison bison bison | reverse complement strand
AAGATTGAAGGCAGGAGGAGAAGGGGATGACAGAGGATGAGATGGTTAGATGGCATCACTGACTCAATGGCCGAATTTGGATAAACTCTGGGAGTTGGTGGAGAGGGAGGCCTGGTGTGCTGTGGTTCATGGGGTTTCAAAAGTCAAAGAAGACTGAGTGAATGAACTGAACAGAGGGATGGAGACAGTTGAGAATGGTGAGATTAGACAGAGAAGAATATGGGCTCCCCAGGTGGTGCAGTGGTAAAGAATCCACCTACCAATGGAGGAGACACAGGACCTCTGGGTCACAGGTTCAATCTCTGGGTGGAGAAGATCCCCTGGAGAAAGGAATAGCAACCCACTGCAGTATTCTTTCCTTAGAGAATCCCATGGACAGAGGAGCCTGGTGGGCTACAGTCCATGGGGTTGCAAAGAGTCAGACATGACTGAGTGACCAAGAAGAGAAGGATACATGTTATTGATTTAAGAACACAATTTTAAAAGCACTCAGAGGACCTCCTGGGCATTCCCAGTGGTTAAGGAATCCTAGTGGCTAAGACTCCATGCTCCCTTTGCAGGGGGTCCAGGTTCAATCCCTGGTCAGGGGACTAGATCCCACATGCTGAAACTAACACCTGGTGCAGCCAAACAAATAAATATTTTTTAATAAAACAAATATAACTTAGTATGGAGTTTTAAAAGTCCTTACTGTGTGCATCACCAGGATTCAAAGCAGGAATTTACCCTGTGTCAGGTGATAGCAATGATCTTGATATTAACTAATTCCCTGCTTTGTTAAATTCACCACTTTATAAAGTTGCATCATATTTCTAAGCAAAAACTATTTCAGTTTTCTAATTGGCAAAATAATACCTCCTAGTGTGCATGCTCTGTCACTCAGTCCTGTCCGACTCTCTGTGACCCCATGATC
>NW_011495059.1:8274143-8274487 GCF_000754665.1 Bison bison bison | reverse complement strand
CCCATCACTTCATGGGAAATAGATGGGGAAACAGTGGAAACAGTGTCAGACTTTATTTTTGGGGGGCTCCAAAATCACCGCAGATTGTGGCTGCAGCCATGAAATTAAAAGATGCTTACTCCTTGGAAGGAAAGTTATGACCAACCTAGATAGCATATTCAAAATCAGAGACACTGCTTTGCCAACAAAGGTCCGTCTAGTCAAGCCTATGGTTTTTCCAGTGGTCATGTATGGATGTGAGAGTTGGACTGTGAAGAAAGCTGAGCACCGAAGAATTGATGCTTTTGAAGTGTAGTATTGGAGAAGACTCTTGAGAGTCCCATGGACTGCAAGAAGATCCAACC
>NW_011495059.1:8273640-8274043 GCF_000754665.1 Bison bison bison | reverse complement strand
GGGATACTGCCTTTAGCATCTCTATATTTAGAGATATTTCACCTCTAAATCTCTCTCTATAGAGATAATTTCATGTCTGTGTCATATTTTGACTTGTGGGCAAAAGTTTTCTATGAGAAGCATGGAACTCGGTACTTCACATATGAATATATACATGTCATTTTCCTGTATGAAATATGGAATTCTCTGTATTTCACCTGTGGAGATCTCAGCACAAACATTCCAAAACAAAAATGGAAATCTATATATATCATATGAACATCTGTGCACACATTTTCCTACATGAAATTCGGAATTCTACATATTTCACACATGAAGACCTGGGTGCTGATTTTCCCACATGAAATCTGGAATTTTGTATATTTTACTTATGAACATCTGGGCATTGATGTTAGTACACAAA
>NW_011495059.1:8272454-8273474 GCF_000754665.1 Bison bison bison | reverse complement strand
TTCCTACATTAACTATGAAATTATCAAAATCTCCAAGATTTACATCAGAACACAGGTTTTATCACATAAAATACAGATCTGAAAACCATGATGCAGATTTTCCTGAATGAATTATAGCATTATTTCTATTTCTCATTTGAAAATCTGGGCACCATTTCTCCCACATGAAATATGTAATCTCTGTGATTCCTTCACAAAAGTGTGGGTGGTGATATTCTTTACATGAATTTTGGATTCCTTTGTATTTCCCACATAAAAATCAAGGCACATATTTTCTTGCATGAAATATGCTATTCTTTATATGTCATATTTCACCACCTAGGTATAGATATTTCTAACTGAAATATAGAAACCTTTGTATTTCACATATTTAAGTCTGCATGCAACGTGGAATGCTCTATATTTCATATATGAAAACCTGATGAGGCATTTTTGACATGGAAATATGCATTTTTTGTTCACTTGACATAGGAAAATCAGGGTACAGATTTTCTTAGAAGACATATGAACTGCATATATTTCAGATATGAAATGTTGAGTGCAGCTGTTATACAAGAAACATGGACTTTTCAATATTTCAAATATGGAAATCTTACTTCAGATATTTGTATATGAAATACAGAATCCTTAGATTTAATGTAGAAAGTCTGAACACTGAGTTTTCTCTTAATGTGTGCAATTTACTACATGTCACATATGAATTGCCAGGTATAGATTTTCCTACATGAAATATGGATTTTCTGTATTTCCCTTATCAAAATATGAGCAGGAAATTATTTTGTGAAGCATGGAGTTCTTCATATTTCACATTTGAAAATATAGGTGCTTTTAATATTATTTCTACATTAAATATGATATAAGATGGATTTCTGTATATTTCACATTTGAAACTCCAAGCACAGATTTTCTTGCATGAAATAGGGAATTTGGTCTATACTGGAATGAAATATTGAACTGCAGACCCTGGTTAGATTCCTGACTTGGGAATATCTGCTGGAGAAGAGAGAGGCTACCCACTCC
>NW_011495059.1:8270076-8272354 GCF_000754665.1 Bison bison bison | reverse complement strand
CAGCATAGGCAGGAGCCTAGGACAGGAAGGCATTGCCTTGAGGATCAAACGTCAGACTCAGGATTTTTGGAGCAGCAGAAGTAGGCTGACTTAGATTATCAGGCCCATCTGAAAAGTCCAAAGTCAGGGCATAGAATGTAACTACATAAAATGATGTCATTTAATTCTGGCCAGTGCACCATCTCTTAACTGGAGTGTGATGCACCCACGAATCATTCCCTGCCACTTTGACAGCTGTGGGAGAAGAAAGAATAACCTCATAAGGGCCTCCCAAAGGGGTCTGAGGAATTGGCCCCTAGATCCCAACGTTGTTTATCAGGACCTTCGTTCTGGTTCAAATAGAGGCTTGCTTGACTCAAAGGTTGTGTCAGGAGTCACTTCTCAGAGTTTCATTAAATCCTGTTGAAAAGCTGAGATACATAATTAGTTAATTCCAAAGCTTTATGGTCTATGCCAACATCTGTGCATAAGAAATCCTTTTCATAAATACATTAAAAAGGGGACACTCTCTCCTTTGGGGGGAAGGGCAGTCCAAGCCCTCATTAAAGCTATGGGTAGAACCTTAATCTAATTGCTCTGCATCTTTTGAGTTAATTTGCACAGGTATCTTTTGATAATGACATTAGCTTTTTCAACCATTCCTGAGGATTGGGGTTTCTAAGAACAGTGTAACTGATATTGTATTCCTAGAGCTTTAGACACCCACTGAGTTACAGTACCTTTAAAGGCAGAGCCATTGTCAATCTGAAGCCTCCATGGTAGCCTAAACCTGGGGATAACTTCATGGATTAAAATTCTTATAACCTCCTTAGCCTGTTGACTACAATAGGAAAAAGCCTCAATCCATCCAAGTAAAACTATCCACCTAAACATATAAGCAAGAATATACATTAAATATTGGTATATGAGTAAAATCAATTTACTGGCCCTTTCCGGTATATTTTCCCCTTTATTATAATCCAGATTTTGCTAGCTCTTTTTTTTTTAATCACATCTTTTGATAATGTTCTTTATAGTTTTCATTTTTTACATTTACATTTTACAAGAAATTTTCAGTATTTCAAATATGGAAATCTTACTTCAGATATTTGCATATGAAACACAGAATGCTTACATTTAATGTATAACATCTGGACATTGAGTTTTCTCTTAAAGTGTGCAATTTACTACATGTCACATATGAATTGCCGGGTATAGATTTTCCTACGTGAAATATGGATATTTCTGTATTTCCCTTATCAAAATATGAGCATGAGATTATTTTGTGAAACATTGAGTTCTTCATATTTCACATATGAAAATACGGGTAGTTTTAATATTATTTCTACATTAAATATATAATGAGATAGATTTCTCCATATTTCACATTTGAAACTCAAGGCACAGTTTTTCTTGCATGAAACAGAGAATTTGGTCTATACTGGAACGAAATATTGAACTGCAGACCCTGGTTCAATTCCTGCCACAGGAATATCCACTGGAGAAGGGATAGGCTACCCACTCCAATATTCTTGGGCTTTCCTGGTGGCTCACCTGCTAAGGAATATGCCTGCAATGAGGGAGACCTGCGTTTGATCCCTGGGTGCAAAAATCCCCTGGAGAAGGGAGAGGCTATCCAGTCCAGTTGGGTCACAAAAAGTCAGACATGACTGAGTGACTCTCACATTCACTTTTCTTTGAAATCAGTGGTTTCCTCCATGGCTCAGTGGGTAAAGAATCCGCCTGTAATGCTGGAGACACGGGAGATGCACGTTCAATTCCTGGGTCAGGAAGATCTTTTTCAGGAGGGGCAATCCAGTGCAGTAGTCCTGCTTGAAAAATCCCAAGGACAGAGGAGTCTGGTGGGCTATTGTCCATGGGGTTGCAAAGAGTCTGACACAACTGAATGACTGAGCACTAACCGAAATCATCCTGTGTAAAAAGCAAGAAGAAAATTAAAAAAAAAAAAAAACAAACAAACAAAAAAAAGTCACATTATGTCCACAGTTAAAATACAAAGTGTTGCAACCAGTCCATCTTAGGGTTGTTAAATGTCATCAGACTAGGAAGAGCCATTGTATATCATTGTTGTTGAAGGTATTCACAGACTTGGAGAAAGTTTTTTCCTTGAAGTGGAGATGCCCACCATGGGGGAAGCCTTCCACTGAGGAAGTCGGGAGCACTCTGCACACCCAGGTGCTGCTGCTGCTGCTGCTAAGTCACTTCAGTAGTGTCCGACTCTGCAACCCCATAGACGGCAGCCCACCAGGCTCCCCCGTCCCTGGGATTCTCCAGGCAA
>NW_011495059.1:8269666-8269976 GCF_000754665.1 Bison bison bison | reverse complement strand
TATTCTTGAGCTTTCCTGGTGGCTCACTTGCTAAAGAATCTGACTGCTATGCGGGAGACCTGTATTTGATCCCTGGGTGCAAAAATCCCTGGAGAAGGGAGAGGCTACCCAATCCAGTGGGGTCAAAAAGAGTCAGACATGACTGAGTGACTCTCACATTCACTTTTCTTTGAAACTAGGTGTTTCCTCCATGGGTCAGTGGGTAACGAATCCGCCTGCAATGTTGGAGATACAGGAGATGCATGATAGATTCCTGGGTCAGGAAGATTCCGGTCAGGAGGTGCAACCCACTGCAGTGTCCTGCCTGAAA
>NW_011495059.1:8269055-8269566 GCF_000754665.1 Bison bison bison | reverse complement strand
ACAAGTCAACCCCAAATCTCTCCTGACAGATGCATTCCCACATCTTTGCCCTCTGTGGTCCTAATTAATATTCTCAATTTAACCATTGATCTTCTTGCTCCTTGGATGTTTCTCTAAGTGTGCGGGTATTCTTGTTTCCAAACTTGTGTCACTGTTAACTATATCTGCAATAAAGCATTTCTTGCTGTGCACAAAGAAAATGGAGCTCATTTAAAAAGTCACAGTTCAAGATAATGGAAGTATTTGATCCCAGAATGAAAGGGTAAAATTCACAGGAAATCTAACAAAGATACACAAACTTAAAAAACGCGGGGATGGTAGGGGTGGGAATGAGTGAATACAAGCAACACAAGGCATGTATGTTGAACAGGAATATGTAAATACTGAGACAACTATGGCAACAGAGCTCTGCATATTGGCACAGGCATGGTTGCAACATCAAAGAGATGAAGGCATAGGCCGACCCATAGGAAGAAACATCACCTCCCATTCAGAGAGTGCCAGTTCATGA
>NW_011495059.1:8267680-8268955 GCF_000754665.1 Bison bison bison | reverse complement strand
AAGTACTTTTGAAAGCATGTCCCTCAGAGCCTTCAAATATGGCAAAAGATGCAAATCTACATATCAACTTAAACTGTGGTCACACTTCTCCCTTCCTGAAGTCCTTGTTTTCCTTTGACACCACCTAGTCAACAATATCACTTGGTGACTCAGATAGTAAAGATTCTGCCTTTCCATGCAGGCAACCTGAGTTTGATCCCTAGGTCAGGAAGATCCCCTGAAGTAGGAACTGTCAATCCATTCCACTTTTCTTCCCTGGGAAATGCCATGGATAGAGGAACCCAACAGGCTATAGTCCATGGGTTCTCAAAGAGTCAAGACATGACAGAGAGACTATCATGAGACTTATTTAATCCCCTGGGTAAGGGCCTGGCCCATGATTTGGTATGCAGTATGCTATTATTAGAAGAAGGCAATGGCACCCCACTCCAGTACTCTTGCCTGGAAAATTCCATGGATGGAGGAGCCTCGTAGGCTGCAGTCCATGGGGTCATGAGGAGTTGGACACGACTGAGCAACTTTGCTTTCACTTTTCACTTTCATGCATTGGAGAAGGAAATGGCAAACCTTTCCAGTATTCTTGCCTGGAGAACCCCAGGAATGGGTGCGGGGAGCCGGCGTGAGGACCTCCACCCATAGCAAAGGTCATGAGGAAGGAGGCTCGACATACGCAAAGGTGGGATCAAGCCTCAGGAATCCCCCTGGAAATCCTCGAGCATCTACACCCATAACCAGAGCCTGCCTACTTTACTACTTTGTGCTCTCACCTACACCTCTGACTTTACAGGGGGCTGTCCCCCACCAGCTCTTTTGGAGAAGGAGTTAACTTAGAGCTCCAGTTAATAAAAACCCCTGGGCGTGACAAGAGTGTTTTAACCTACAAACTCCTCTGAAGGTTCTCTAGCCTGCCTGACAGGCTTGTCTGGCCAAATGTGATTGCTCACAGCCTCCCAACCATGAGAGGCACGAGATGCTTTAAACCTTGTAAAACAGGTTCCTTAGAAAAGTTAGAAAACCATTAGTATAAATATAGTGGGCTGATTAGAAATTGTATTGGTGAAGGGTTTTTCTTTTATTGAGCCATTGTTTGTTGCTAAGTCTCCACATCTCCTGCCCTTACACACATTAATGAATATATAGAAGAAATAAGTATTAACCTTTGATATTAATTTCGTTAGACCTTAGGCTAAGTAAATTCTTTCCTTAATTAAAACCCACTACACCCTCACCCTATAGGAATGTAACTTTATCTGGTACCTTCAGAAGGTGGAGTCT
>NW_011495059.1:8266897-8267580 GCF_000754665.1 Bison bison bison | reverse complement strand
GCCTGTGGCCTATGTAAGTGGTGCAAACTTCTTGTCTTGAAGTTTAATTGGTCTCCCGCGTAAACCAAGCTACTCAGCCTCTTTTCTCCACTGAATTTTCCTACTGAGCTATCCTCATTATATTACTCTTTACATCTCTAGTTAATATCTAATTGAAGCTATTGTATCCTGATCCTTGCTGACGCTGTCCCCGCTTTGAACTCCCTGGATCAGCTGGGGCTGGACCCTGGCAGATGGGGGAGCTTGGTGGGCTCCTGTCTATGGGGTCACACAGAGTTGGACACAACTGAAGCAACTTAGCAGCAGCAGCAGCATGCTATTATTAACTGATTATGCACCCCTTTAACTGGGCTATAGAAGGACTCTGAGGACAAGAATTCTTTAACAACTTTCTCTTCACAGAAAGGCAAACCCTTCTGTGAGTGATGCTTTACTTAAATTCATGAAGAACTTATCCTGTATATTGGGTAACGTCAGTTTAATGACCAATGCAAGAATTCATGGGGAGAGGTAAAACTCAATTTCCTTCATTCCTGAAGCAGTGTTTAAAGAACATTTAGCAAGTTAACCCCAAATCTTTCCTCACAGATGAAAATTTTCCTGACAGATACATTCCCACAACATCTTTGCCCTCTGTGGTCCTAATTAATATTCTCAATTTAACCATTGATCTTCTTGCTCCT
>NW_011495059.1:8263466-8266797 GCF_000754665.1 Bison bison bison | reverse complement strand
CTATTATTAATTGACCATGCACCCCCTTTCATTGGTCTATAGAAGGACGCTGAGGCCAAGAGTTCTTTAACAACTTTTTCTTCACAGAAAGGCAAGCCCTACTGTGAGTGATGTTTACTTAAATTCATGAAGAAATTCTGCATGGGACTGAACTGAATGTCAATTTAATGACCAATGCAAGAATTCATGGGGAGAGGTAAAACTCAGTTTCCTTCATTCTTGCAGTAGTGTTTAAAGAACACTTAACAAGTCAACCCCAAATCTCTCCTGACAGATGCATTCCCACATCTTTGCCCTCTGTGGTCCTAATTAATATTCTCAATTTAACCATTGATCTTCTTGCTCCTTGGATGTTTCTCTAACTGTGTGGGTATTCTTGTTTCCAAATGTGTATCACTGTTAACTATATCTGCATTAAAGCATTTCTTGTGCTGAAAAAAAAAAAAAAAATGGAACTCATGTAAAAGGTCACAGTTCAAGATAGTGGAAGTATCTGATCCAGGAATGAAAGGGTAAAATTCACAGGAAATCTAACAAAGATACACAAACTTTAAAAAAAAAAAAAAGAATAAATACAAGCAACACGAGGCATGTATGTTGAACAGGAATATGTAAATACTGAGACAACTATGGCAACAGAGCTCTGCATATTGGCACAGGCATGGTTGCAACATCAAAGAGATGAAGGCATAGGCCGACCCATAGGAAGAAACATCACCTCCCATTCAGAGAGTGCCAGTTCATGAGGAAACACAATGGAGACATCCAATTTTCATTTTAAACAAAGGAAAATATGAACACATCCAGAGATCAGGAAATAAATGCAGCTTGGAGTGATTGAGCCAGATGCTCATGAATTGATCAGTAATCTTAAGAGTTTCACACACATTGATATTCAGTGGAAGAAAACCTTACACAGCACGGCCAAGTGTGCAGTCAACTCTAACAGCACATAGACTTTAGAGCCCAACTGAAAACCCTAAAGAGACTGGGACACAAGTCATGGCAAGTTTCCAGAGAATGACAATCAAGTCAACTACACATGTTTAAGTTTTACTAACTGATCCATGAACCAACTTTGCATACTTCATCCCAGGACAGGTTAGAGCTAAAGCTACCCCTGGTACTGAAGCACTGGCAGAAAATACTAGGCACTGGGGAACCTGTCCCATACATTTCAGGTCCTTTTTAAGTTCTTTACAAAACCTTACTAAAACTTCTGAATGTGGGTAAACATCGTGAGTCCCTAGAATAAGTCCAGTCTAAGGTCCCACAAACCATGGATTGTTATGCCATCTCACACCGACTGCAGAGTTATTAGAGCATAGTTTGTGTTCCATTTTGTTTTTAACTAGCACTGAGAAAGACAGGTACGAGCCTGTGGGAGTCCCAAGGGTTCTTTGAAGTTTACAGATTAAGAAAGTAAGAAGTGTTTCCTGGGCTGGTTGTTCGGACAGCACCCAGAGAAGGCCAAGCCTTGACTTCTAGAGCTTTAGATGCTCCTCTGTAGAAGGGGCAAAGCTAGGCTACAGATATTCAAATGCAAAAGCTTGCACTAAGCAGGAGGTCTAATTCAGTGCCCCATGAAAGGGACATCCGTAAACCCATGAACTTTGATGTTCGACCCTGACCCTTTGCCCTGGAAAGGGATGTTGCTTTAGCAATATGTGGCGTGAGAACTCCATGTGGGACAGAAATATCACCCTCAGGCATGCCCATGTTGGAGCCATTGTATCCGGGATGAGAGGAGTACACGGTGGGGCAAATGCTGAACTCCCCATACAACATTTGTGCCCGTCTGTCCTTTGCCCCATCCAGAAGTGGACGTGTTTCCAGGAAGCAGTCACCTACTTGGCAAGGACCACCCTAAGCTCACCCTCACCAGTCCCTGGGTGAGTTCCATATGCCCCAGGTGCTCCCATTGGCCCTTGGCCCACGGAGTAGTGACAGAAGCCCAGAAGTAGTACAGGTCCCTTGTGGTTGAAAACAGTCTGTGCCGAGCCATTCAGTAAGGATGAGACACAGTCACCAGAGGGTTTGTGAGACAAATGTTGATATTTCTGCACCTTAGCTTGATAGAGGGCCTTGGGCAAAGAGCTTACACCTATCTGGAAATTGAGATATTAACCAATGAGTCATCATGGAACACAGAGCACCAGGCTAGGGAGGCCTTGCCTGTTTCTCATGCCCATTCCCCTCTCTTCTGCCCCTGTACACTTTGTACCTAATCTGAGTTTCTGGAAAAGGGAGTTCACATGAGCTCAAACATACATTATGGATCTGTTTTTGTTTGCTTATCTGTTTCCTGGCAGATTTTACCTTTTCACCTGGTAATCCTCACTGCCTTCCCACCCATCTCTCTCTCTCCCTAGGCCACAGCCCCTCCATATACGTTATACTCCCATTCCCTAACATGTTGCCTGGAACCCTAGCTCTGGGAAGGTGACTATCTCAGCAAAAGACCACATGCTCATATACACAAGGAGGCTATCTGGTTCACAGTGAGTTGAATGTTAAGGGCTTTTCCTCGTTCTGTACTCTTAAACTGTCTGATGATATCCAACGGAGAGGATACTTGGGGCACCACCATCCAACAAAATTGAGTTCCACTATTTCAATCTCTGGCCCTTGTTCACCACACCTTTTCCGTGAATGTGCAAAGTGGCCAGACCCACAGTTAATGGCTCCTCGTCTTCTTTCTCCTTCACCCCCAAACCCCACCCCACAGAAAGAACCGTGTCCTCTGACACACACCCAAAGTATGACTTAACCTCCTCTGCAACTCTCCATGGACTGATAATTCCCACACAGTAAACTGAGATGCCTGCATGGAGCTGAAGTATCTGTCCTGAGGACATGCCCAAACAATACATAGACACATACAGTCGAGGCTGTTTATTTATCTTTCAGAATTATTTCAGGTTTACTGGTGTCTCCCTCTCCATCCGGTTCCCCACCAGACCACTCTTTGTTACTTTCCTGTGCATGAGAACTATGCTGGCCATTGATCTCCATGTGAAGCAGCTTCTTAGGTTTTTAATTTTAGGTAAAGAGGGACACTCCATCATAAGTTTCTCAAAATCGAGGGGTTCCTTTCCAAACAGACACAGATATATAAACGTATCCTCTCTGAACAATCCTAAAGACAGCTTTACTCTTTCAAGTCAGTTCCCAGGAAAGAGTCTTGTGATCTTTCACATTTCCTATAAGCAAATACTAAAAAACATGTACCCCAATCTTCACTGTAGAACTATTTACAATATCTAGGACATGGAAGCAACCTAATTGTCCATCAGCAGATGAATGGATAAGGAAATTGTGGTACATATAT
>NW_011495059.1:8262597-8263366 GCF_000754665.1 Bison bison bison | reverse complement strand
TGGAAAGCATGCCCCTTAGAACCTTCAAACATGGCAAAGCATGTGAATCTACACATCAGCTTAACCTGCGGTCACGCTTCTCCCTTCCTGAAGCCCTTGAATTCCTTCAACACCACCTAGTCAATATCACTTGGTGGCTTGGATAGTGAAGATTCTGCCTTTCCATGCAGGTAACCTGAGTTTGATCCCTAGTTCAGGAAGGTCCCCTGGAGGAGGAATTGGCAACCCACTCCACTTTTCTTCCCAGGGAAACCCCATGGATAGAGGAGCCCAACAGGCTACAGTCCATGGTATCTCAGAGTCAAGACATGACAGAGGGACTATCATCTGACTTAATCCTCTGGGTAAGGGCCTGGCCGGTGATTTGGTATACACTTGGTGATGGACAGGGAGGCGTGGCGTGCTGCGATTCATGGGGTCGCAAAGAATCGGACATGACTGAGCGACTGATCTGATCTGATCTGATCTGATGCTATTATTAGGAGAAGGCAATGGCACCCCACTCCAGTACTCTTGCTTGGGAAATCCCATGGACAGAGGAGCCTGCTAGGCTGCAGTCCACGGGGTCGCGAAGAGTTGGACCCGACTGAGTGACTTCACTTTCACTTTTCACTTTCATACATTGGAGAAAGCAATGGCAACCCACTCCAATGTTCTTGTCTCGAGAACCCCAAGGATGGGGTAGCTTTGTGGGCTGCCATCTATGGGGTCGCACAGAGTTGGACATGACTAAAGCAACTTAGCAGCAGCAGCGGCATGATATTATTAC
>NW_011495059.1:8262191-8262497 GCF_000754665.1 Bison bison bison | reverse complement strand
CTGTATACATTTGTATAAAAAGTCAGGACTGCTGACCCCGCATGACTTTTGCATAACATCTCAGTGTATAAAAGTAGACCATGGAAAATAAAATATTGGGATCAGTTCCTTGAAAGACTGGTCTCCCCATGTTGTTGTCTCTCTCAAACTCTGGCTGAGCTTTGATCTGGAGCACGGAGCCCGCCATGCTTACTAATTATGCCTGGGCTTCTAAGATCCAACCAGGGAGGCCCCAGTGTCTCCTCTCTGGGATCTTCTCTCCTTTGGGAGAACAGAAGGATGCCTGTGGCCTATGTAAGTGGTGCA
>NW_011495059.1:8256783-8260096 GCF_000754665.1 Bison bison bison | reverse complement strand
AAAACATGTACCCCAATATTCACTGCAGTACTATTTACAATAACTAGGACATGGAAGCAACCTAAATTTCCATCAGCAGAAGAAGGAATAAGGAAATTGTGGTACATATACACAATGGCATGCTATTCAGTTCTAAAGAGGAACACATCAAAGTCAGTTCTAGTGAAGTGGAATGAACATGGAGCCTATTACACGTGTGAAGTAAGTCAGAAAGAGGAAAACAAATACTACATGTTAACACAAATATATAGAGTTTAGGACCACGTGGGTGGTAATGATCATCCAACATGCAGGGCAGCAGATAAGACATAGACATAGAGAACAGACTTTTCGATTCAGTGGGAGAATGTGAGGGTGGGATGATTGAAGTAAATAGCCCCCAAACACATAAATTACCAGTGTAACACAGATGATCAGTGTGAATTTGATGCACGAAGCAAGGCACCCAAAGTCGGGCTGTGGGGCAACCCAGAGAGATGGGGTGGGGAGGGAGGTGGGTGGGTGGGGGGTTCAGGAACTGGGGGAACATGTGTACACCTATGGCTGATTCATGTTGGCCGACGGATGGCAAAAACCGTCACAATATTGTAACTATCGTCCAATTAAAATAGTAATCTCCATGATCCTGCACGATGGCCAGTATTTTCAGAATGATTGTGGCAGGCAAAAAAAGATGCAAATGAAAATTAGCAAACAAATGTGATGATCAAAATGGGAGCAAATGATGGTCAGTGGGGGTACAGCCTTGGACAAAGAAGACTCACAGATCTTTGTGGAAAGGGGACTTCATGAGGAATAGTAGGTGGGACCCAATTTAAGAGGGCAGAATTGTTGTCCATGGAACGACAGTTCAGAGATGTGCAGCTGAGTCAAATTTAAATCAGAGTGACTTTGGACTGACCTGGCTGCTTCATCTACCTCAAGCTTCCCTAGTTAGAACCTGGTTTTCACACTTGCTGTCTCATGCTGATGCCCTCATGCCCTGGTTTCACTCTGTATTCCATGGAGTCTTAATTTCTCCACAAGAGAAACAAGTGACCAAGGCTCCTGGAAAACACTTATGTCAGTGCCCAGCCCCTGGTCTCCTCAATCCTCCCAGTGCATCCCTGTGGTGGAGCCTTCCCTCTCATGTAGTACTGCAACTGACTGGGCCACAGATCCTTAATGATGATCTGCCAGGGAAACAAGCTGGCCAGACCCCAGGCCCTCCAGTGTGCCACCAAGAACTCCAACATCAACCACCTATACTGGCCCAGTGGTCCAGTGGGACACCACCTCAGCAATCCTGCTGGATCCTGCAAAGTTATGGTCAAAGAACCAGTTGAAGAAGTTAATGCTGCTTGCAGTGCCTGTGGCTGTATGCCTTGCGTTCAAATCCCTGGTGCCACTGAATTAGAGTGAAATGAGATGCTCAGTATCCTGCAAGAAAAGGACTATGGGAGAAAGACCTAAATCAGTTTTCAAGTTCAACCTAAGGGCCTTTCTCCCCCCACACCCCAAATCCAGTGAGCTGCCTCTTACCAGTGATGTTAATGAGATATTCCTTAACGAATCACTTCATTCTGGAAATACTTGTTCTTCTGAAAAGACAGTGTGATCTTGCAGTGAAGAGTGGGATGCTGGAGATCCTCCACCTGCCAGGACAAAGTGTGGGGGTGGCGTGGGGGTGGGGTGGGTGTGAAACCTCTTTATAGAAGAGCTGTCCTTAACTGTTTTCAGGGATATATCATTTCCCCTCCCCTCCCCATGCATCCCCCTGCCACAATTATCAGTGTCCCCTGCCTGACCTTTAAGTTGGTCATGTAGTTAAGCGTGTCTTTATCTTGTTCACTCACCATGACTGACATTTGGGGGTGGTTCATAAACTGCCTTAGGTCAAGGAGCCTGTAGATGCGCTGGAAGAAGAAAGGTAGCCTAGAGAGTAGCCTGGCATTGTCTGACTTCAACTTGCTCCTAGTTAACTCTTCACATCTGTGTGGAGTTCGTACACACAGACTGTGTGAAGGCCCAACAAGCCCCCAGGCTACACCTATCAATGCAAAGAGGTTCTGTTCCTAACAGAAAGGTCTAAGCTCCATCTCAGACTCCTAAAAGTTAGTTTATTTCTGGAAAACAAGCATTCCTAGTTGCAACTGGCATGAACACTTACACACTGCAACATCACCCCCAAATTCATTCAGGTTTTGGAGACCTGTATTCCAGACAAGCCTTTTCTCTGAAGAGTCCCTGGTACTAATGACAATTCTTATTGGGACTTCTGCAAGTAAAGCCCACGTATCAATTATTCCTGCTAACCAAAACAGCAAGGACATCACCCGTCTGATTACCCATCACCCATTACATACATTTTGTACCAAAACTGCCAGATCTGTAAACTGCATTCGCAACAGCCCAGGTAAAACAAATTCCACAAGCACCACATCAAGGATACAACTTTGACCCAGAAGCCACGGATTCCCTGGATGATAGCGCATCTGTGTTCTAGATGCAGCTTCTGCCTCTGACAGTTCTTGTCTTTCAGCCGAGTGTGGGTCCTTTGGGCTTTCTTATTCACAGGATCCAGCCACCTGCAGGGCTGCCAGCGCCTCCACTGGGGGCCGGTCACTCAGGGCTCCGGGCCTTGGACATTTCCCCGGCTTTCCCTCCCGCTCCTCTGAGGACACCGGCTCTGGCTCCTCCTTCACCACCACCTCCACGTCCTCCATGTCTTCCACCAGCTGCTGGAACTGCTGCCCGATCCCCACCACCTCTCCCTCCTCCGGGCCGCTCCTTTCTCTACCGCTTCCACCCTGAAAAGGGCGGCCTCTTTGCCTGGTGTGCTACGTGGGACCGGCATCTGCTCTGCCTCCCCCACCCGGAAGGCAGGGCCCAGGGACCCTGCCCCGTAAAGACCCGGGCTCACAACTAAAATCCAGGATCCAGGGGAGCTCCCGCCTTCGTCTGGCCCAACCTCACGCTCCATGTGGTCCTGGCCATGACCCCGATCTGCTAAGAAGCTGGATACAAGAGCACAGCAAGTGGCCTGCACAGCCCGCCCACCCGCTACAATCTACTCTGCGCCAGCAACTGCTTGCTCGCCAACAGTACTGGCAGGGAAGGAGAAATACGTATGCACAGAGCTTTGTGACGCTAGGCACACACATGATATGTTGGCCGGAAGCAGCGGAACTGTACGTCCTGACCCCCCCAGACCTCATCACGAGCCAATCAAATGGATTCTAAAGGTATTGGATCATGGGGCACACCCCTTGGAATTCTGGGCACTCTGGCAGTGGGTGACCCTGCGGCCAAATTGTGCTCAATGCTGCCATCC